>NW_006159568.1:2739766-2820168 GCF_000334495.1 Tupaia belangeri chinensis
CTTTCTACTAGAAATAAACTGGGACTATTCCTTACATTATTATTTTTTTAACGTATTTTGAGAAATTACCCTGTGCAATGAAAATCCTTTTTTTAAAAGAATCATTTATTTTATTTTATTTATTATTACTTTTTACTTTGATCAGAGAGAGGGAAAAAAAGGGAAGTGAGAAAGGAAGCCGCCAGGTCCAGGACCTGAACCATGGTCAACCATATGGGAGTCCAGGACCTCAACCACCATGACACCTGCTAACCCCCATATTCAATGAAAATTCTAACAGCAAGATTTTTTTTTTTCATCACAGTATCACATTCTACTCCAAAATATTACTTAGTTTTGGGGAAAAAAACATGTACCATACTTTTCTAGTAAAGCTTTTTAACAAGTAAGAATTCTAGTTCTTAAATTCATTTAAAATGCAGTAAAAACAATGGTTCTCACAAAGTCACACATTTAACATATACTCCTATTTTACATGTTACCTAAATAAATTTATTTATGGAGTTTCTCTGTAGATAAATTAGAAGCTACAAATATAAAAAGAAAGCAAATAAAATTAACAGAAGAATAAATTGACAGCTACTAAATATGACAACTGACTGTCAAGGGGAAGGAAATAACTTCAAACATCAAAAGAAAAAAAAAAGAAAAACAGAAAAAGTATCTCCTTGAGGAAAACGTACTTTACAAGGCCCAAAGGCCAAAGAGTTCTCAGTTGTTTCACAGGTATAATCAAACCTAACAATAAAGAATCTCATTCATAACAATTGAAAATCGACATATTACTTCTTTAATTTTTGGAGATGAAGGGGGTGGTTTGCCATAGGGCACAAAGGTTTGCCAGAGACTTGACAGAAATCACCCTTCAGGAGTGAGGGCCACGCCACAACTCCTCCATTCTCTTCTCAGGGTTTTGGGACTGCACACACATGCCTGGCATGATTTTCAAGCCTCCAGGTCCAGGACTTGAAACACATTTACCATGTCGGAATCCAGTGCCTTAACCACCATCCCACCTGCTGGTCCCAATTTACTACTTGAATAAAAATATGTAACCATTCATTGTAGCCTTTACTAGGTTCCATGTGCACTTTTGAGTGCCTCAAATGCATTAGCACTTAAATCCCTCCCTCCAAATTCTATAGTATGCAATTATTCCTATTTTACAGATTTAGAAACAGAGATGGGGAAGAGTAAAGCTTAAATATAGTCAAGTTAGCTGTCAGCTTTGAAAAATTTTTAAAAAGAAAATACTCCTGAAAATCAGGAGAACCTAAAGTCTGTACAATGTTTCATTTGCAAAATCTAACAAAATACATGATAAAAACAAAAAGTCACCTATGCTCAAGAGAAAGACAATCAAAGGCTGACCCTAAATGATCAAGATATTATAATTAGCAGGCAGAGTTATAACTATGTTCAAGGTAAACGAAAATATTCTACAGACTTCCAGTTGCAGAGTCTTCCAGGAGTTTTGAAGTCACCGTTCTGTCCTGAAAACAAATAAAAATCTGAACAAACCAAAAAGTCAACTCTTCTTAGAACCATCAGAAAAGAGAGGTCGTAAATTGCAGCCCTAAACATTGAAGAGACAGATAGGTGGACAGGGAGAATCACAAGGCACTGGAGCAGAAACTTACCAGCAGAAATCTCCATAGAACCAGAGCCAGGGTAGAAAAGTCTAAACTCTGCAACTGGTGAATTACTAAAGGCTTAATGTAGACAAATTTGAGAATGAAAAACTCAGGTAAACCTATCAGTAAGAAGGTCCTCACTCTGTGAGTTTCACTTCCAGAAGCTCTACCAGGTCTTCCCAGCAAATATCAGAGAAAAATCCCTTCTTTTTGCCCTATCTTAGCAGAGGCTCACCTGCCAGAATCTAACTACCTGCAGGGAGAAAAATACCCAATTCCTGCTCCCTTCTAACCTTCTGGACCTACCTAAAAGCAAGGGGTGGGGAAGGCAAGGAGGAGAGGGAAAGTATAGGACTGAGAAGTACCAGTGAACTTCACAGCCAGGGTCACAGGCTCACCATTCACTGAAGAATGTCTTCCCTCTCCCCACACCTCACCACATTGTTAAAGCATATTTACCGAGCTCTTCCCATCCAGTAAATAATGCCCACCTTTCAAAGAAAAACTATCAGTCATGATAAAAAGAAAAAAAAAAAGTTTGAAAAGACAGATCAGCATCAGAATCAGTGTGTAATATGGCAGGAATGTTGGAAATACAAGACTAGGAATTTTCTAAAAATAGGATTCATGGCTTTAATGGAAAAAGCAGGCAATATACAAAACAAATATTAAGTAAAAGGATGAAAACTCTAAGTAAAAACCAAAAGTTAATGCTACAGATTAAAAACACTGTACAAGAAATAAAGAGTGACTTTGATGGGCTCATAAGTAGCATAGATACAACTGAGGAAAGAAACTGTGCAGGAACCCCCAAATTGAAAAGCAAAGAAAAAAACTGAAAGAAGAAATCAATATCCAAGAATGGTGGAACAACTACAAAAGATGTTAAGAAATTCATAATCGGGATATCAGAGAGAGAAGAGACAAAGCGTCAGAAGCAACATGTGAATCACTGAGAATTCCCTCAAAAGAATGCCAGACACCAGATGCTGGTATCACAGGAGTAAATTCCTTATACGAGAACAAGATTGACCCTTTTGACTTTCAGGTCTTACCCTTTTTGCTCTTCTGCCACATGACGCCTTCCACCAGCTGTTGTAACACAGCAACTAAAACTTGGAAATTGTATATTAAAAATACCACTTACGGGGGTCAGCAGGAGGCATGGTGGTTAGGGTCCTAGACTCCCACATGGCTGACTATGGTTCAAGTATTGAACCTAGTGGTTTGAAAATCAGTGTGCGTTTGTGTGCATGCCCAAAATCCCAAGAGAAGACTAGGGAAGTGGGTGCAGCATGGCCATCCCCCAGGGGTGATTTCTCACTTTCTCTCTCTCTCTCACTCTCTCTGTCTCTGGGTCTCTCTGGCAAGTGTGTGTGCCCTATAACAAAAACTAAAAGATTTTTACTAAAATCATCCTAAATGTTTTACTTTGAAGTGGAGTTAAACAGTATCCATCAACAAAGGAATAACTGGATAAACTATGATAAATTTAAGGTATAGAATATTATGCAATCATTTAGAAAGTATACTAAACTGAGGCCAACAGGTGGTGTGGTGGCTAAGGGTGCTGGACTCCGACATGGCTGACTGCAGTTTGAGTCCCGGACCTGATGGCGTGTTTTCTCACTTTCTCTCTCTTTCTGTCTCTCTCTCTCTCATAAATAAATAAATAAATAAATAAATAAATAAATAAATAAATAAATAAATAAATAAATAAATAAATAAATAAAGTTAAATAAAATAATTCTTAAAAAAAGTATACTAAACTAAACCAGTTGTGTTATAGCTTAAGTATTTATAATATGATTCCACTTTTCAAGGAATAATGCTGCCTAAACTATGTATAAGTAGGTATGAATAAATGGTTGCATTTGCATTTGTGATTGAAGAAAAGAACAGGGCACACATAAGTATAATCACAAATTATTCTGTGGTAGGAGAGTTGTACAAGTGAAAGGTAGCAAAAATAAATGAGCAAAGGGCAAGCAGGTGGCTTGCTGGTTAGGGTACTGGACTCCCACATAGTTGACCACAGCTTAAGTCCTGGACCTGGCAGCTTCTTTCTCACTTTCTCTGTCTCTTTCTCTCTCTGGTGAGCACACATGCCCTATAACAAATGTAATAATAATAACAAATAAAATTAAATAATTCATTTAAAAAGTAAATGGGCAGAAACAAAACAAAACTATGCTAAAACATGAATGATATGGTTTCATAAAAGTAAAATTATAGGGGCCGCAGTTGGTGAAATGGCTATGTCACTGGACTCCCATGTAGTCTACCGTGGTTCGAGTCCCGGACCCAGTGGCTTAAACTCTCACCGGGCGTGTGTGTGTGCGTGCCCAGGATCCCAAGAGGAGAATGTAGGAGAAAGGATTGCAGCATGGCCATCCCTCCTAGGGGGTGATTTCTCACTTTCTGTCTCTCTATTTCTCTCTTTCTGGCGAGCGTATGCGCTCTATAGCAAAAACCTCGCCACACACACACACAAAAAGTAAAATAATATATAGGCATTAAAAATTACATAAAATTGCTGGCGTATGCTAACTCTTATTAAGTATTTTTATAAAAAGTTATTTGAGGGCTAGCAGGTGGTACGATGGTTAAGGTGCTAGACTCCCACATGGTTGACCATGGTTTCAGTTCCAGACTTAGTGGCTTGAAAATCATGCTGGGCACATGTAAATAAATAAATTAAAATCATTTCTTGGGTTTTTGTTTTGTTTTGTTTAACTATGATTCAAAGCAATTGATACATAATGGCTGGTCTTCTTGAATCATCTATACAATAACCTTCTTGGACATGATATAAGAAATCCTTTTGGCCATTATCAGATGACTGTGATATTATAAACACAAAGTCCAAAGCAGATCTGGGGCTAGATAGGGTCCATTGGCTGAAACTCAAGATCTATTCAAGATAACACTTTACCCTTCCTAATATCCCCTGTGATTTTTCTGTGGGTTCAATAAAAACAAGGGCTATACAAAGAACTGTTTTGTATCCTTCAAAATCTTGGTGAAAATAGTTGTCTATAACTTATAGTAACTCAAAAGACTGGTTTTCCTTAGATTTCAGTGTCAAAAGAAGTTACCAAGTTACTTCCTCAAGGAAATCATATTCAACTATTTGTTCACTTAGGTCAAATAGTGATAGAGAGAAACATGGCTCCATAGGGTCTTCCTCTAAAGTAAAGGCGTTTTTAAACAAAATACATGCACGAATGAGTATAAGATTAAAGAGGAATGTGTCTCTTTCACTAAACAAACAAACCCATTATACTTCCCATTGCTTTAGCTGTAGAACCTAAAACTGAACGTATAAAGTACAATAATCATTCACCTCAGGTTCCTAGAAGAGAGGCCTTTATCTGATGCTTTACCACTTGACTTTATTTCTCTAACTGTCCTACTGTATGTGCATCCTACTGCAAGCCATCTCATATCCTTCTGTGGAAGCAGAAAGAGTAAATAATATAAACAAACAAGTAAACAAGGTATGGATTAATAATAGAAACTGAATTTAAAGAATGCATGCCTTCTCCATGTGCACTGAGCTAACAGTATCTTTACATAGTCCACCAGAGATATTCTAGGTTGACTAGAGGATCAAATGAGGAAGTACGTTGAAAGTACTCTGAAAAGTGGGATTCTGGAAACACTCGTGAATGGAGGCCCTATTTCTACTCCTTATTTTCCGGACACTATACAAGTTCTTAAGACCCACACTGGATTTATATTTGAAATGCATACGTTGGGAAAATGGGGTATGGCTGGGTAAATGGTGTTTTCAAGGGCCAATGCAATGCAAATAATGCGAGTTTTGTATGGCTTCTTTGTTTCTATAGCTTTGGGGGGAGGAGGTGAAGAGCACTGGACTAACAAAAGTGGTAGCGCAGAAGCACTGCCATTACTCTGCCCTTTTCACATCCTGTGCATGGTAATTTGCTGGTGCTCTGCAATGCTATCTGCCAAACCTTTAAGTGCCCTATGATGCATGTCATTGGGCCCTGCTGGTTTAAACACATTCAACTTTCTCAACTAATGCTGGATCACTTGATTCTCCAGTCCGTTTTGGCATCCCTCCCACTCACTCAGATTTTCTAGACAGAAAGTTATCTTCTTCTCTAAGAAGCACAGACTGTCTTTTAAATACACTTACTACTACCTTTCCTCTTTAATTAAAGTCCAATATTTTTATTTCTTTTCTTCTACTGGCCATACAACAGACCCAGAGTATTCAAGTGGGATCTGTTCTTCAAATATGGAAATCCACAAATATTATGTGCTGACAATAGAGGAAGAAAGAAATGAGGAGGCAGAGGAGCACTTATTACCTTTTGTCCCTATTTCTTTGATCCTGTTCTTCCCACTTTTAAGTCAAGGAATGGCTAAGGAAGCCACTGTAGTACAAAAATAATATGGTGTTATGAAGAGACCAATGGAGAGAATTGGCCCTTTTCAATCACTAACAAGTTATAAGACCTGAACAAGTCAATCTCTCTAAATTATTTTACAGGTAAAAAAACAAAGAAATTAAGCTAGATCATCACTAATACCTCCTTCAGTTAAAACATTCAATGAATTAAAAACAAAAATTAGAAAAGAATGCATTGAAAACCATGTCTCTTATAAGCCCTCTAGCCATTAAAGCTTACCCTCCCTCTACTGCCCTTCTCTTACACGCAAATAAAATTAAAATTTCTATTCATAATCTGATTAAGATAAATTCACACAAGGTCTTAATGAGACGTGATATCACAGGACATTTGCATTTTTTTAAGTGCCACACAAAACATGTACTTTTTTTTTTAAGAGAGAGATTTTTGCTATAGGGCAGGTGCACTTGCCAGAGACAGAGAGAGACAGAAAGCAAGAAATAATGACCCACAGGGAGGTTGGTCATGCCACAATCCCTTCTCTTTAGTCTCTTCTTGGGATTTTGGCCATGCACGCACACTCACCCTATGTGAGTTTTAAGCTGCTGGGTCTGGGCCTCAAACAACGGTCGACTACCTAGGAGTCAGAGATGTAGCCATTACGCCATCAGCTGGTCCTAAGCCATGCACGTTACTAATGAACCGAACTTTGCAGTGCAGTAGATTTGAGTGTGGGGGTGGGGGGAAGATACCTACTTTTAGATGCAGAGAGCTTCCCAATATTTCACATTTCCGATCTACTACTCCTATCTTCTTGTTCCTCAATTACATTTCTATTTTCCACAAAGCACAATTTACAAATAGCTGTAAATGCCTTGCAATTTATTTGATTCTTCATTTTTTCCCCCTTTTGATATGGCTACTGCTTCTGTCCTCACCATTAAGGCTTCCAAAGAGAACAGCTGGTATTGAAGGACTCATAGCTCCACATCAGCCATCACTCCTAATCTTACGGTCATAATAAACATACGCACTAATAAATAAATAAACATCAGGGACCAGCAGGTGGTGTGGTGGTTAAGGAGCTAGATCCCATAGGGCCAACAATGCCTTGGGTCTGTTCAAGTCCCAGACCCAGCGGCTTGAAAAACATGTTGGACCCGTATGCGTGTGGGCCCAAAATCCCAGGAGGAGAGTGGAGAGTGGACTAGAGTATGGCTCTGTCCCTGCCAACCAGGGGTTATTTCTCACTCTCCTTCTCTCTGTTGCTCTCTGGTGAGTGCACGTGCCCTATAGCAAAAAATTAAAAAAAAAAAAAAATTTAGAAGAATAATGAAAGAAAGAAGCACATGGATTAAGGAATAGAAATGATGACTGAGACTAGCTGAGATTATTGCTTTTTAAGATTTATTGTGGAGGAGAAATATGAGGAAAGGGACTAAAAGTAATAAATGAAGAGTAAAGCATGGAGCTGACTCAAACAATAAGAATATAGGGGAGGGAGTACAAAATGAGACTGTATATAGCTGAGGAGTATTATGTTTTGTTTTGGGTTTGTTTGATCCCATTTTTTGTTGTTTAATGGCATACACTGAAGAATTAAAAAAAAATACAGTTGAAGAGTAATAAAGATGAAAATGGACTTGGAGAGGAACACAGGAAAAATACGATAGAAGAGGAATTAGAAAAAAAGGAAAACCGAGAAAAAGAGGATTAAGTAGGGGAAGCAAGAATAATATAGAATGTATAATCCAATCAGAGAGAATGTAGGGATTTTATTATGATGGTGCCCAAATATGACAGCAGAAATGGGAACAGTGTGAAGTAGGAAAACAAAACGAAAACAGTAGAAACCAAGAATGGTAGAATAGCAAAGACAAATGAGTAGGAGAGATCAGAGCCAGCTGGGTTACAAACCAGCAGCATGTGTCTTTTTGTTTGTTCTTTTAAATAGGAACACAAAGTGGTGAGAGATCACAATAAAGAACAGCACCATCTGGGGCACGTTTTCATTGGCCTTTTAATGTACTGCAGGAAATAGATCCCCAAAAAGAGAATGCAGGTGGGGAAGATATGAGGAGTGTGACCGAAATAGGAAGCCATAGAAAATGAACATACAGGGTAGACTAAAGCAGTTCATTTGGCTACTCTAGAACGCAATAGGCACAAGAATTTCAGAAAGTAAGAAAAGTGACGAACATGCCATGGGTCGGTCATTAAATAATTTGACATGATTTTATACCAAACCCAGTTTTTTGATGCCTCTTTCTTAACCCTATCACCTACCCTATCTAATCGAAGCCCAGATTTTCATTCAATTTTTTCTTAGAAATCTTGAAGGTATACAGGGCAGGGTACTAGAGTGAGGTGACTCTATCATAAGGAGCTCTCAGTCAAACAGAGGTACAAGCACAAATTACTATATGCCTTCCATAAATATGCCAACAGAAGTAATCTTTCCTGCAACGGAGTGTTCTCTCACAGCACCCAACACTTTCCACTTTGTATTACAGTCATCTCCTCTAGATTACAAGTCTTTAAAAGTCAAGATTTCTTTACTGACTAGGTTTCTGTACTCAACGGAATCTAGCACAATGCCTTACTTATTATGTAACATGTGTTCAAGAGTACTGAGAGAGAAAAGTGGTAGAATTCCTGACTAACTGAGATGGGCAGAGAGATGGTTATAGAAAAAAATGCTTAGGTGAGGCCTTAAAAAATGAAAAAAACCCAGAGAGTAGGCTCAGGGGAGGGAGTAACAGCAAATCACTCTGTGGCAGTGCAGCCACCAAGAAGAAAAGAAGATACGGCTGGCTAAGATATGAACCAGACAGTGACAGTGGTAGGCAGAGACCACTAGGGTGATACACTGGTTTTGAAATGAAATGTGATTCTGGTTAAAACATTTTTGAGGCACAATGAAATCTGTAGCTTAGAATATTGCTCTGGCTATAAAACCCTAGGAGGAAAGAAAACGAAAACATGAGGAAGACTTCACAGAAGCGATAGTTAAGCTGGGTCTCATACTATGACTAGAAACTTCTTTGAGAAAGAACTCTGTAAGATGATGAAATTAAATGAGAAGTGGATGAAAACATAAAAGGAGGGACCAGCAGGTGGTGTAATGACTATGTCGCTGGACTCCCATGTAGTTGACTGCGGTTCCAGTCCTGGACCCAGTGGCTTAAACTCACGTCAGGTGCACGTGCGTGCGTGCCCAAGATCCCGAGAGGAGAATGGAGAAGGGATCATGGCGTGGCCATCCCCCTGAGGGGTGATTTCTTGCTTTCTGTCTCTCTCTGTCTCTCTGGCGAGCACATGTGCCCTATAGCAAAAACCTCTCTAAAAGAAAACATAAAAGGACACCATAAATTCTGGGACTAGGAAAGATAAGAGTAGCAGGAAAACAGGGTATTTAGAGGAAAGATATAAGATCTGGAAGACAGGCTTAAGCTTCATTATGAGAGACACTAGATTTTCCCATTTGATTACAAATTTTATAATTTTATGATAAGGAAAAAACCTTGTTAAATTAAATGAGACACCACCTGAAGCAGATAAACTCTCTACAATTCCACTTTAGAACATCTGGCTGCTTTGCTAAAGAGACGACCATTTATAATTATCACTGACCCAGATCTCACACATCAGATTCCAGGAAATTTTGTGAACAAAACATCAAATCCAGAATAGTGGAATTGAGGCTTAAACTTCAAAGGTGTGGTGGGTAGGGTAAGAGGGGGAAAACCCAGAATTTATACTTATAGGATGAATTGTCTTAAATTGTTAGAGTAAATCATGTAATAGTGAATTGTTCTGGATACTGCACATTTAATGACAAATCTACATCTCCGAATTCGTCTTGGGAGGATTGGCATTTCTGTTTAAAAATGTTCACTTTGCCTTGCCTCCCAGACTACACCCATCACTCATCACAAGCTAGCATCAAGTGCTTTAAATAACAACACTTTCAATAATGTGAACTCTGTTCTTGTTATACTTTGCTATAACTTCCTGTGTCTTTGACATATTCAAGAAGTGAAACTCATGCATAGCATGTTTATATTATTCCCTCCTTAGCAAAAGCTCACAGACAATGTCAGGTCTGGAGAGATAAGAGCTGCTTCCAGGACATGAATTCTCATGAGGATTAGGCAACCACCATCTGGGGCTCCAGAGTTTATCTGTCGCAGCTGCCTTCAAAGTATCACACTAGCAGGGGGGAGGGGGAGTCTAATTCTGTAGTGTTTAACAAGTTGCTCTACCTTGACTTTGATTATTTTTCTGGATTGTCTTCTCCGTCTTGTAAAAATAAAATACAACATGGTGACCTCCTCTTCAAAGAATACAAAGAATTTTAAATAGTGTCATGATTTCAAATAATAAACCCATCAAGCACTCAAATGTTTTGTTAACAAACATTACAATATATGAAAATATAAATCTTAAAAATTACTCATCTTAATAGTTACCTAATAATGACCTAAAATTGTCATTAATAAAATTTAAATCCTTAAAAAAAAAAAAACAGAAGTGAATACGCCAATGTTTAATATTTCAATTGAGAAGACTACAGATTCTGTTTTAATCATGTAACAGTATTCTAGATATTTTGGGAAGAGTTTTTTCATGTCCTCAAGTAACACTAAAATAATCAAAAATGCTAAATTTTATTAAACAGAAAGCTTTTAACAAAGTATTTATATTTTCAAAAGGAAATTCAAAAATGAATATGCTGAGAGAAAAGGTTCATTTTAAATAGTCTTAAATAGTAACCTACTAATATCAATTACAAAATTTAACTTTTATAGTGCTCAAAGTGGTCACAACAAAACAGAGAGCTAGATATTAAAAGAGAACATAATAGGAAAAATGAAACAAAATATTTTCTATACAGCCTAATTCCTATCTAATAAGTCTCAAAATCACCAGAACAATAAATATAGCCCGTTTCTTTAAATTAGGTCTTCTTTCATTTCAAATATTCTTCTTTTACCTACTATACAATCATTTATTTGAACAGCCTTGGCAAAGAATGTATTAAAATTAAGAAGAGATAATATTATTGTTACTCCTATCAGAGGTCTGGCAAAGAAGTTGCATCCACAGATGGAATTCCATTATAATATACAGTAATGTTTCTTTCGTTGTTCATTCAAAATACATGGCAAGTTTATTTCTGTGGTGGACACTGTGACCCAAAGGAACAAAAGGCAGAGGTCTGGTTGTACCTAAATCATAAAACTAGTGGATGATATGATTTCTGAGATGTCTTCCATGTCCAAATATCTACATGTGTTTATATCTACAGGCCTGACACAACATTCTAGTGTTATTTCTTGAAGAACCCTCATAATCCCTTCACTGAAATCAAATACACATAATCTGAATTCAACACTTTTGAAACTAAACTAGACTAGTTCTCTCTCTCTCTCGACTTTCTATTTCTGTCAGTGGTAGAATCATTTTAAGAACTACACAAATTTGCAATCTCAGAACTCTCACTATTTTTTCCATCAATCTTTTTATAAAATCCCAAGCATTTATTTCAATACTATTTTGGCAGTATTTACTTTTATTTTTTTTAAGGTTTTTGTTACAGGGTACACGTGCTCTCAGGAGATACAGAGTGAAGGTGAGAAATGAGCCTCTACGAAGGATGGCCATGCCGCAACCCTTTCTCTTCCCTTCTCTTGGGATCTTGGGCACATATGCACACACACTGGGTCTGAAACTTGAACTGTGGTTGGCCACGTGGGAGTCTAGCTCTTTAACCACCACCACCTGCTGGCCCACTATTTACTTCCAATAGTACTATTATCAATACTATGTTACCTCCTCAAATGTTGGACTAAATTAATAGTGTTTGTAGGTAGTGTGTCTCCCAGCTAATTCACAACACATCATCGCATTAAATGACCACATTAAATATTCTTCTTAAATAATTTTCTCATACTGTTCTCCATCTCTCTTCTGATTTAAAAAGGTCATTCCCTTATCTCCACAAAGTCAAAGTCTCCTTATACAAGATCCTTCAGGATTCAAACTCAATGTTCCCCTTTCTATGCAGCCAACAACTTACCCCAGAATGGTCATCTTCTTCCTCACTGAACTGCTATATTAAACACGGAACACATGGGTCTGCATGATCATATCACAAATACTATTTTTTGGTAATATAGTTCACATATAGATAGAAAGAGAACAAACAAAAACTACTTTGTGTTTTTTTCTGTAATAACATAATGGCTGACTGAATTTCTCAAAAAAAAAAAAAAATCACAGGCATTAGGTATGTGAGGGGTGCACTTATAAGATTTTGCCATTTTAAAAGATATCACAACCCAAGAAATCCAAGCTCCACTTCTGTTATGTCTATGTAAGAAGTAGGCAGTGATAATGATTCCAACACCAGACAAAGATGTCCTTTGGATACTGAATTTGTATATATATAGTATCTAGTCATAATACTGGTTTTTCTTTTATAAATGGGATTTTTTTCCTTAAATTCCTTGTATTTGTTAGAGATTCAATTTGTTACCCAAGCTGTGGATTTATGGGATTTACATCCTTAAAGCCAATTCCAGTATAATTTCATGCAGGAGCCTTCTTGAAGCTAACCAGGAAAACACCCAAAATAAATCTTCCTTTTGAGAATAAATGCTCCATGAATATAATGAATACGTCACTTAAATTTAAAGCACGAAGTCTGTGAAACCCCAAATCTCCAAGTGACCCTGGAGTCTACATTAATCTAACCCCACACACTCTTTATTAGTTAATTCAGATATGTTTTCCCAGTACCATTACTCCAGAAAATTCAATTCTGTCCCCTAAATCCTCGTTTCATCGTGCCTTGTTCTCTACCTGTATAATCTAAGATTCTTGCTCTTGGTTCTTTCTGTTATACATTTCCCCCTTTTCACTTAACTAAGCAGACTCCAAAGTCTCTCAGAGGACCTTTGAATTATCGCCTAAATCACAGTAGAATCAGGTACTCCAAGCCCAGTTTTAACTATCACCCAATTTGCTCTTATAAAGAGTAATATTCCTCAATATCTATAAATGCCACTCTGGTCTAAGTGATAACTACAAAATAGCACATATGTACTGTTTTAGACCCTGTCCTCCTCAATATATCCACATCCGCAGAAAAACGTCACAAGAGTACAAGAGCAGAGTACTCAGTTATGTGGTACTAGCAAGTTAAGTACCAGAGCAGTTCAAAGAACAGTATCAAGGTCTGAGTCTAAGACTGAGAATCAAAATGAAGAGCAGAAAGGGGCTAGGCATTTTATTCAAATTTTGCATTTTATTTGATTATTGTTTATTTGAGAGTTTTTTTTGCTATAGGGCACATGCACTCACTGGAAAGACAGAGGGACAATAAGAGAGAAATCACCCCCCATGGGGGATGGCCATGCCATAATCCTTTCTCCTCCATTCTCCTCTTGGGATTTTAGGCCAGCATGCACACGTGCCCGGTGTGAGTTTCAAGCTGCCAGATCCAGGACTTGAACCATGGTCTGCTACGTGGGAGTTCAGCACCTTAACCACTATGCCACCTGCTGGCCCCCAAATTTTGCATTTTAAATATAAGGAAATCAGGTCCCAAAAGTCACACGGGAAAAGCTTCATAGAGATCTGACTTCAGGTGGACTGTGATGAACATGGACTGATTAGGAAGAGATGAAAGAAATTCCTAAAGGCAGAAGAAAGCATAGAAGCACATCAATTTAATAAATATTCATGGGAAGAATTAGTATCTATATATAACTACTATGTACCAGGCACTGTGCTAAATGCTTTGTATTGATTTTCATTCACTCCTAATAAACAGCCTTTATATTAATATTATCATTTACACTTTGTATAGCAGAGAAACTTTGAGGCATACAGTGTCAAAACGGAACCAGAAACCTCTAGTTTATGTGAATGCAAAGTTCATACGTTATCTGCATTCTTTCTGCTATAGCATATTTCCCACTTGTTATATGACAGTCACTAGCTTTCTCATCTTTAAAATGTTCTCAGGCTGACTTTGGCCCCTTCGAAAATATTTCAATTGTCACGTACATCACTATCATTCTACTGAAGTGCAACTATCGAAAAAAAGTACGTGTTCAACACAAGGTATGTTAATTTTTGATAATCCTGACATGGATTCACATTAAACTACTAGTCTGGTGAGAACAGACTGAGTTTGTATTATTACATCATTGTCACCTATTTACTAGGTTTGACAACCTATCTAATACTCCTTCTATCAATTCAGACTAAAATGTGTTCTTAAATTGTCATAAATGTACGTCCTCCGGAAAAGCAGAAATCTAATATGTCATGCCCAGAACATCTAGCACCAAAAGGTATTGAGAAACTTAAGCACCTCTCTGGAAAACGTGGTTATTTAGATGACTGCCTTCCATGAACCAATTTTTCCACTGCCCATCCTCAGCAAAGAATGAGGTAGCTATCCTGCCCTACTCTTAACAGAAAAGGTGGGTATACATCTACCAAGGAACAAGAAGGGCAAAAAAGATGGGGAAAAATTTTATTTTGTTTTGTTTTAGGTTTTTCTATAGGGTGTGTGCACCCACCAGAGACAGAGAGGGAAAGTGAGAAATAACCCTAGAGGGGATGGCCATGCCCCAATACCTTCTCTTCCATTTTCTTCTCAGTATTTTGGGCATGAACATACATGTGCCCAGCATGATTTTCAAGCCACCAGGTCTGGGACTCAAACTGCCGTCAGCTAAGTGGGAGTCCAACTCCTTGAACACCATACCACCTGCTGGCCCCTGATTTTATTTATATGAATCTATAATAGGTAAATCTACTGAAAGACAAGTGGACTAAAACCAAAACTGGTATATATATCCGTTCATCTCAGTACAGTTCACTAGGCCTACAGTGAGCGCTCAAGGACTATTTATTGATAGTGCACATAAATTATATATAAAACAGAAAATCCAAAAACATGAAGGCTATAAGTACAAAGTCAAATAGATTCTAAATTTTTTCTTCAGGCTGTAAATCATAGCACAGTACAGTGCAGGTGCATATATGCAGACAGCTTATATCACTCCGGAAAGTTTCTTTTGTTCAATCTTTTAACAATTTCAAAGAACATTTTACATAAAATACAGGGAAATTTTTTTTCTTCTTTTTTGGAGAGGTTTTTGCTATAGGGCGCGTGCGCTCGCCAGAAAGACAGAGAGAGATATAGAGACAAGAAGCGAGAAATCACCCCCCAGGGGGGATGGTCACGCCACAATCCCTTCTCCTCCTTTCTCCTCTCAGGATCTTGGGCACGCATGCACACGCGCCCAGCGTGAGTTTAAGTAACTGGGTCCAGGACTTGAACCGTGGTCGACTACATGGGAGTCCAGTGACATAGCCATTACGCTAACTGTTGGTTCCAATATGAGGAACTTTTTATTCAGAGATGGAAACAAGACTTTCTGAACAACTTCTTTTTGTTCTACTAGATGTCATAATGCAATGGATGTTTTCATTTTAGGAGAATAATTACAGTTGGTAACTTTTTTCAAAGTCTGTTTTATACAGTAGAGAATTGTACTAGTAGCCATCAGAACATCTGAAAGTTAAATTTCCTTTCTGAAGCATCCCAATTATCACTTATTAAAAGACTTTCTGTTAGAATATGGTTTTCTGACATAAAGATACTAATATTTTTTGGGGAAGGAGGAGGATAGCAATACAAAGAATGCAGTTTTCAATTCATGGTTAAACATAAAACCAAACACTGTAAACTGAAAAACAATTTTACTTTCATTGACATTAAGTCAATGGCTCATTATTTAAAAGCATATGTTCATCAACACAAATAAACTTCTATTTCTCAAAGTTTCTATTTGAGGCTAAAATCCTAAAATAGCCCTTAAGTTTCACCACAATTCAGCTGCTAAGGAAAAGCTAAGTAATGCTTCCCATGACTAAATGGATTAATTCTTTAGCCCAAACACAATTACTGTTCTCCACACTGTTCCATTGAACATCTAAATAAGCATCCCAAAGCTTATTTCACTCAAAGAAAGGATCCAGACCAAAGAATAACCCCAATGTATGAAGTTTACATTTTGTGTAAAGTTTTTTTTTAAAAAGGGAAAAATCTGTAAGTGGTAATCAGGAAAAGAAATGAGTCATTTTAGACAGGTGTTGGGGATGACATCTATTGACTAACAGATATCTTTGTTGAGGAGTGCTGTGCAGATTCCAGTAGATGTCTTTTTCTCCAACCAATTAAATTTCTTTTTACTTAGTCCTTGAATCTAGATTTTTCTATAGCTGACTCACACACATTCATAATGATAATAATTATTTGAGAAATAGCCTATTACAAGGAAAGAAATATACTTCATATGATTGTTTCTTTTCCTGCTTAAAAAATTATCAGCTCCAAACATATACAGAGAATGCTATCTTCTGACCATGTTTACTAAACATTTTATTTTCCAGTATCTTTCTAAATTTCAAAAACTTGCTGTAATACACATCTGATCTAAAGAAGAGAATATGGCAGGGTCAAGGAATGGGGAATGGGGAAATTGACTGTATTGCAATAATTCTCTAAGAATGGAGGGGTAAAATAAAACAATATTAAATTCAGGATCCTGTGACAACCCTAAGTCATCGGTTTATGGGAATGGGTTACCTTAGTAACATTTCCTGTTACTGAGATATTTACACATTTCTGTGTAAACATGTTTACATGTCTACTGTACGGGAGAAAGAATGCCTACATGAAGGAGTTTGAACCAGACTGTTACTAGGGTTTCTTCTGATTCATTAGGACTAGTCAATTTTTTAATTTTTTATCTAAAATTATGAAATTATAGCTGTTTTCCACCTGCTTAATGTCCCTTGGGAGACCACTACTCTTAAATTACTGTTTTAACATTAGTTGTTAGGAGGAGAATTTTTAGCTCTTTGTAACACTTTCACATTTAACTAAAGGATTATTTACTGTTAGGTGGTTTTCTACAGCTCTGCCCCAAAGGGCTTTCACGAGCAATGCAAATATATTTTCACAAGATCAAGCTATTTAACTTTGGCCTCCTAATGAAGGCTGAATTAATGGTAGAGCTTCCTTTCATTGTCAGTAACTAGACTACTACAAGGGAGCAGGTTTTCTTTGTCCAGATAGAAATGAAAATAAAATGTAAAATTCCTTCTCAGTTTTGATTCTTGTTTGTGTTCATTAACAGAGAGTTAAACAGCCTGAACTTCACCTTTAGCAATTGCAGGTATAATCGGATTAATTTAAATGGTTATTAATGCCCTTTGGAATTCTAATTAGCCAGGGGGACAGCTGATGCAGACAGCCTTGGAAAGGGGGGGATTATTCTCTCAGAGTTCAAACTCTCAGAGCAGCACCCCTACATAATTCCTGTCCACCCATTTTAGCAATACCAGAAGGGAAGTCCTGAAGAATCTGAAGAAACAGTAATAAAAACGTGAAGGACAAAAAGGTATGAAATATGGAAAGAAAAAGAATAAATGTTCAACATATTTCCAAAAACGTACTAAGGATTAAAAAAAAAAGGGAACCTAGTGCACATCTAATAAGTACAACAAGCAGAAAGAAAAAAAAAACTTGCTAAATGGCGCTGTTAGACATAACAATAAGATTAAAGTACTTTCTTTTTTCCAGTTTGCTATAGGGTGCCTGGGCTCACTGGAGAAAGCCAGGGGGATGGGAGGTCTGTGGGGGAGGAGGGAGAATCGCTTTCCAGGGAAGACAGCTAATCTCTTCTCCATTCTCCTCTAGAGATTCTGGACTGCATCTCAGCATGTTTTTCAAGACACCAGGTCCAGGACTCAAACTGCGTAGTCAGCCTTGTGGGATCCAGCAGCCTTAAACACCATGCCACCTAGCTGGCCTTAAAGTTACTTTGTACTTGGAAAAAGATTTCTCTATTTTGCTTATCTGAAAAAGCAAAAACCTCCATGGCTTCCAGTGTTCAAAATATTTTCTAAATTTGCACATTTAATGTCCCTATAAAGGTCAATTTCTTTGTGTGGGATGCAGTCTTAAATATGAAGCATAAATTTGAAGAGTGAGGTGAAACCCATACCACAGAGCTACATACACTGCTTCACGCTTAAATTTTTTAGTGATTTCAAAACTCTTGATATATCAGGAGTTCTGATTCCAGATAAGGTAGAATAAGCATCGTCTACTGTCTTTTCCACCGCATACAGATATAAAACCTAGAGATACTGTATAAAGCAGTTACTTAAGGCAGACTGTGGAAGACAGAATTAAAATTCACATCAAACTGGTGGCAACTTACCATTTTTCTCCCTCTGATATTCCCTATCCTAGACTCAACATAGCCTACAGGTGGAAGCAAGACCTCGGGGAGACAGGGAAGATTCAAGTAGAAGTGCTCTTCTTCTTTTTTGAGGAGCAGGAAAAGAGTCTCCTACTGCTCAGTAGAGAAAAAGAAATTCCCCCAACTTTGCTTGGTAACATTCTCTCCCCAGCCCCCATGTGGTCTTGTGGCTGGTGGAAGGGTGACAGCAGCAATGGGTCCAGAGGAATCTACAACTATTGATGGAAAACTTCCTTTTTGAGGGAATGGCACAAACTCCTGCTGCCTATTTCTTTCAATCTTCCTGCTACATGGCACTAGATGTAATGTTGGGCACAACTGAAAAAGGTGTACAGAAGAATGAGATAGGGAAAGCATTCCAAAGAGGAAGCCCAGGCAACCAAACAGAACCAGAGAGATCATAAAGAGGGAAGAAGAGGGAAAAGCACAGATAAACAGTCCCCTAAAGTTGTTTATAAACTCCTAGGCTCACCCCTCCATGCATGGAGGATGATGCACCCTGTGCATGCATGAAGCTCATGCTCTAACAGCCTATCAAAGACTTTGAGAAGTGAACCATGGGATTGACAAGCACCCAGTTCCCAAACCAATGTGTGCAGGACAGATCTGAAGAAGACTGCAGAGATTTTGTAAAAGGAACGGGCATTCCAACAACCCACATAAGGTGGATTAGAATTTGCAACCTGAACACAATCAGAATGATTGCCTGCTAAAACAGAAATATTAACATTTGTCATAGGGTTTAGCCAAAACAATGAGTCTGATAATAGAATATTTAAATTACCCAGAATACAGTCCAAAATAATTTGATATGAGAATCAGGAAAGCCTCAACTTATAATAAAAGATAACTAACATACGCCAACACTGAAATAACACATTTAAATTGAATGATTTAAAACTGACAAGACTTTAAAGCCATTTTTTACACAAACATTCCCACAAGAACACTTGGAACAGATTGAAAGATAGAGAGCTTCCTTAAAAAATACACACACACACACACACACACACACACACACACACAAAAGATATAAAGAACCAAATGGAAATTTTAGAAACTGAAAATTAAAATAACCTAAACAAAAATCTTACCAGGCAGGCTCCATAGCTAAATTGATATGATAGCTGAAAGAGTCAATAAACTTGTAGAAGATAGAAAGTATCCAATCCAAACACAGATTAAAAAGTATTTTTAAAAAGAACAGACTACAACCTCTGGGGCTTGCAGGACAATGACAAGAGGTCTAATATTCACTTCCTTCATGTCCCAAAAGGAAAGAGAGTGTGGTACAGAAAGAAAAAGTGAGAAAACAATGGCTGAAAACTCATTTTCATATTTTAAGTTTACTTGCATTACTTATAGGGGAACAAAATTAAAATAACTGATCATTTCTCATTAGAAGCCAGAAGGTAGTGGGACCCTATTTTTAAGTTATAATGGAAAAACACTGTCAACCTATTATTCTACATTCAGGAAAAATACATAACACTTCAGGAGTGAAGTTAAATAAAGACATTCTCTGATTTTTTTTTTGGGGGGGGCAGGGGAGAGGTTTTTGTTCTAGGGCGCATGTGCTTGCCAGAAAGACAGAGAGAGACAGAGAGATAGAAAGCAAGAAATCATTCCCAAGGGGGATGGCCACGCCGCAATCCCTTCTCCTCAATTCTCCTCTTGGGATCCTGGGCAAGCACACACACGTGCCCAGAGTGAGTTTAAGCCATCAGGCCCAGGACTCAATCCACGGTCGGCTACATGGGAGTCCAGCGACATAGCCATTACACTAACTGCTGGTCCCATTCTCTGACTTTTTTTAAAAAGTGGAATGTATTGCCAGCAATCTGCTCTAGAAGAACTGCCAAAGAAGTTCTTCAGAGAGAAGAAATATGACACCAGAAGAAAATGTGAAACATTAGGAACCAGGGATGAGCAACGGAAACAGCAATAGTCACTCTCCTCTCCTTGAGGTCTTTAAAATATTTGTTTGAAAACAAAAAGCAAAAGAATTAAGTCTGATGGGGTTTTCAGTGTTCATAGATATAAACACATAAGACTAAAAAAAAATCAAACAAGTCAAGAATAACTTATCACCTAACACAAAATAGGACAAAAAGACTGCAAAGTTACTACTTATTTGTGTTGGGTTTTTTGGCTGTTGTTTTATTTCTTGTGTTTATTTTTTTGGCTTTTGCCATACAGTGTGGGGCGTGTGCTCACTGGAGACAGAGAGAAGTAAAGTCAGAAATCACCCCCAACTGGGGTGAGGGGATGGCCACTTTGTAATCTCGTCTCCTCCATTCTTCTCTTGAGATTTTGGGCATGCACACATCCATAGCTGGCATGATTTTCAAGCTGCCAGCTCTGGGATTTGAACCATGGTCAGCCATGTGGGAATACAACGCCTGAACTTCCATACCACCTGCTATCCTCGGCCACTTACATGTTTTAAGGTAGGGCAACTGTGTGCACAATCAGGCACTGCCATTTTCCTCATTTCTTTCCACTGACCCTTCCTTCTATCAAAGTGGAAACAGTGACATCAGACAGCATGTGAGCCCTACTTGTTTGTGACACTGTCAAGACCACGAGCTGACAAGACTAATTTTCTGCCCTTTAGAATCTTACAATCTAAACTATTCAAATCCACCTGATAATGGACTGGTTTAGACAAAATCAAAAAAAAAAAAAAAGCAAACAAATAGAAAAAAAAACAAAAACAAAAAAACAGGAGCAATGATTTAAAGACTGAAATAAAGTACACATTTTATGCCAGTAAAGTCTCAATTATTTTTTAGACAAAGAAAAAAGCTCTGAGGAAGATTCACTAAGTGACTGCTTTGCTTGTTCCATTTTATAAAGGCAAGCAATACCTCACAGAAAAATGGATGGACTTCCTTGTTCCCTTTGAGTGGCAAATTGGAGAAAAAAGATTGCTCCACTTTATAAATCCTCCTTAGGTTACTGAGTAGGTGCAAATTCTGATACACAGAAATAAACACATACTTTGAAGAAATGCCAAAATCATCTCGCATGTATTAATTAAAATCTAATCTTAGAAATAAATCATTTCATCTTTCATTCATCCTGTTCTTAAAGATTTTATTCTTAGCATGCTGTAAAAAAAAATCTTTGGACCTAGAAATATTCTAAGAGTACAAATGTTTGTTACTTTTAAGTAAAATGCATGATATTCAGCAATACTAATACATTCTTAAGATGCAGGCAAACCTCAGTTGCTGCCAACTGTCCTTGATGTGTTCGTAACACCCTAAAGATTAAACAGTATAATGTCATAAATCCTATTACAGTATATAATCTCTAAATTACATTCAAGGGGATAAAAATATACAGCATATTAATGAACTTTACATTTTTCTAACACCCTTTATACTGAATGTGAGAATCTAGTTACTTTGGATAAAAGTTTATGAAAATCCATCTCTCATAGCTATTAAATAAAATATACTCTGCTCGTCCTTGGAATCAGTTACTTTCAAAATGATGTCAGCCTGAGAAGTGGATTAACCTCTTTCACTTGTCCTGCCCTAAATTTCAAGATTTATTTACATTCTATCCACAAGAGATACGATATAAAAGGGATAAAATTTGAACATAAACAAACATTAAACTATATATCATACACTCATGTTTAGAACACTTTTTTTGTTTTTGCCAGAGGGTGTACTTTGCCAGAGAGACAGAGGGGACTGGGGAAGAAGCACACACCAGTGGGGTGTAGGCACATGCAATCCCTTCTCCTCTATTTCTCCATCCTGTTGGGATTTGGGGCATATGCCCAGGGTGCTTTTCAAGTCACAGGGGCAGGAACTCAAACCCACACTCTGCTGTGGGATCCAGTTCCCTTAACCACTAGGCTATGAGGCTGGTTCTAGGACATATTTTAATATTCTGGAAAAAAATATAGCAAAGTAGAAATTTCCTCTTCTCCCTATAAAAAAAACCCCACTGTGAAACAGAAAGACTTCAATTTTACTAGCTAGGGGAAGTAAGTGTCAGAAAATGTGTTCAACATGTTTATTGCATAGTATGAAATGTTTATCAAATTGATATTTTCAAAAACAGAAGAATGGACACTAATTCCATGTAGTACACGGAATTGTGTCCTCCCTGACCCCAGAGATATATGTCCAAGTACTAACTTCCAGCACCTAGGAATATGACTTTATTTTAAAATAGGGTCTTCTCAGAACCAGCAGGTAGCATAATGGTTACATCGCTGGACTCCCATGTATTCAACCATGGTTCAAAACCCGGAATTGGTGGCTTAAGGCTCACACCAGGCGTGAGTGCGTGTGTGCCCAAGATCCTGGGAGGAGAATGAAGAAGGGATTTCATTGTGTCCATCTCCCCTGGGGGTGATTTCTTGCTTTCTGTCTGGCTCTCCGGTGAGCGCACATGCCCTATAGCAAAAATCTCTCTAAAAAGAAATAGGGTCTCTCCATTATAATTAAGGATCTTGAGATGAGATTATCCTAGATTTAGGGTGGGCCTCCAAAACCTGCAGGTGTTCTAATAAGTGAAAGGAGAGGGAAATTTGAGACTATAGTCATGTGACAAAGACTGGTACATCTACATGAGTCAAGGATCACTAACAGCCATCAGAAACCAGAGGATCCCCTCAGAGCCTCCAGATGGAATCAACCTGCCAACAAATCTCTAGCCTCTACAACAGTGAGAATACATGTCTGAGGTTTTAAGTCACCTTGTTTGTGATACCTTGTTACAACAGTCCTCCCAGGAAACAAAAAGCAATTTGCATATTTTTTGTAAAATAATATATCAGTTACTTATTCAAAGGCTCCAAATGGCAACTTGCTTTTCATCTTATCTTTGACACCAAATCAAATGAAATATCTAAATGAGAGACTTTTGCCAGCTGGGTTTCCAAACCGCAGTCGACTACATGGGAGTCGAAAGACAGCCATTACGCTAACTGCTGGTCCTAGAATGAATTTTAGAAGAACCCTTGATATGTACAAACAATGTCTTTTAGGAGTAAATCAGACCTCCTTCTCCAAGAGCACAAAGAGTCGTCCAGTAATAAAATGATCAGGGACCAGCAGTTAGCATAGTTGACTGCGGTTTGAGTCCTGGACCTGGTGGCTTAAACTTACGCTGGGCGTGTATGTGTGTGTGCATGCCCAAGATTCCGAGAGGAGAAGGGAGGAGAACAGAGGAGAAGGGATTGTGGTGTGGCCATCCCCCCTGGGGAGTGATTTCTCACTTTCTGTCTCTGTCTTTCTGGCAAAGAGCACACGCCCTATAACAAAAACCTCTCCAAAAAAAAAAAAAAAAGTAAAATGACCAAATAACTGCTTCCTAAGAAGTATGCCTAGACAAGCTGACTATAGAAGTGAATAATCTAAAGTTCCCCTACTCCTCAAAACGACAACAACAACAAAGGGAAGTTCTAACTCATGTAATAAAATAGTATTTTACCAACTATAAGACAGCCAAAAGTTCAATGAAGTTTAAAATCTGTTTTAGGCATGCAGGTCAAAGACAACACAGTCCCCTTCCAGCTATGCAGCACTTCTTTAAAGTGCCAACAGTTAGAGGTACAATTTAATAAGCCTTCTTGACTTCCTTGTATGACTTCTGGGGCTGGGACTTGAACTGTGATTAGCCATGTGGGATCTAGCTCCCTCAACCACTAGGCCCACCCTCATAATCATTTTACATAGTGTGTTCAAATTAGGATCCAAGTAAGGAATATACATTGCAAATTTATTGTTACACCGCTTAATATCTTTAGGTTCCCTCTTCTCTCTCTGCTTTGGAATTAATTTGCTGAAAAAAAAACAAACAAACTGGATTTTGTTCCACATTCTTGATTTTGCTAGTTCCACCCTTATGCTGATGTTTTACACTTCTTTCGTCTCTTCTATTTTCTGTAAATTGGGAGAGACACTAGAGTTTGGCTAAGTTCAGATTTTTTTAAGTTCATTTATTTATTTATTCAGACAGAGAGACAGACAGACAAGCACACGCTCCTGGCCAGCCAATGTCATGGGTACACATGCATGCCCCGCACATGTAGGGAGACCATGAGAAGTGAATCTGGGACCTTCCCATGTGGCTTCAACATTGGGGAGACTGCATGGCTGTTGTGCCACAGAGACAGAAAGCGATCAGGTTCAGAATGTCAGTTTGTTCTGGTGTTTTTACCCACATGGCTGATCACAGTTCAAGCTGCAGCCCCAGAGCCTTGAAAAACAAGCCAGGCATGTATGCATAAGAACTCCAAACCCCAACAGGATAGAAAAATGGAGAAGGAACTACAGAATGACCACACCCCTCTGGAGGGTGATTCTCTCTTCATACCCCAACCCATCTCTCTCTGGCAAGTGCACACTCTGGCAATTTAAATAAATAAAATAACTATGAGATAAGTGGAAATTCTAAACACATATCATCTACTTGATAATACTGGACTGTAATTTTTATGTATGAAGTGATCATTTCTTACCTTCTACATAAAAATTAAGATATTTACAGATAAACTGACTTAATAACTGGGATTTGCTTTTTTAAAAATCCAGAAGGGAATGGAAAAAGACAGTAAGGATATAGATTAAACAAGATTAATCATGAGTTAAATACTGACACATAGTAATAAATACAGGAAACTGACCTTATTACTTTCTCTACTTTTTAATATGTTCAAAATTTCCTATAAGAAAGTTTAAAATTTTGAAATCATCCGGGTTCATTTCTCTACTGTAAATCAAAGATTTATTGGACTATGTGTATTATTGCCATTTCCTGGCAACAATAAACAATGGTGAGATCAGCACTAAAATGACATAAGATGGCAGCTTCCTTAGGCTCTGGCATACCAAGAATAACATAAGAATGCCATTCCCCACTTGTTGCTAATGTAATGGATCTCTAATAAGAAACTAATGATAATTTAACACTAAATGAATAGCTTTATGTATGAAGTCATTAACAACATTAATTCAATAAAGTTTAATTTCATTCTTTAACTCAAAAATTGTTCAAAGTACTTGGTTTCAGCTTTTCCATATTCTGAAATAAACCCTCCAGTTTTAGTTTATTCGCTTAAAACAAAATTTCAGTTTGCTTGGCCCCAAGAGGTCTACTATCAAGGTCATTCCATTCAATGCAAGAAACTGACAACCTAGATATTTATCAGCCCAAGAATCTGTTGCTTCTAAGTGGGACTATACATGAAAAGGTCCTTGTATTACACCACTGCAAGAACCTACAATTCTAAACAAGTCTGAGTACACTATGGTGATTTAAATATATTTACTACAGTAGCCTTCTTCAGGATGCTGGGACCACCTATTTCCCTACTGATACCACGTACCAATGCAAAAGAAAATTCCATAAAGACAAATGTCGGGATTCAGAATGAAGGAGAGACCAGGAGCATTGGAAAGGGATTCTGTCAAGCCCAACCAGTAAAAAACAGAACATTTCTTGGAGCCAGATGGTCAGGGCTGAACACATAGGGAAGTTCTCAGTTCAAATCTAGAAATCTCCATAAGTACACCCAGTATACACTTGCCTATGACCTGGAGCTGGCTGAAGGCTGGGGTTGGATCACATATCCTGTAGGGAATTCTCTCTTTCTAGCACAGAAGAAATGAATAAACTTTAAAAAAAAAAAAAAAAGCATTTCTTGTTATCCCAACTCAGGCAGATTTTTTTCAAATGTTTGTTTTCTTTTTCTTTTTTTTTGGGGGGGGAGAGATTTTCGCTATAGGGTGTGTGCGCTTGCCAGACAGACAGAGAGAGACATTAGAGACAGAAAGCGAGAAATCACCCCCCAGAGGGGATGGTCACGCCACAATCCCTTCTCCTCCATTCTCCTCTCGGGATCTTGGCCATGCACACACACGCGCCCGGCGTGAGTTTTAAGCCACCGGGTCCGGGACGCGAACTGCGGTTGACTACGTGGGAGTCCAGTGACATAGCCATTATGCTAACTGCTGGTTCCCAAATGTTTGTTTTCTTGATGCAAGCCAAGCACAGAAATCTGGAAAACTGCCATTAAGAAATGAATAAACAGGAAATAACTTACTTTATCAGTGATCCAAAACACTTATCTGAATCCTAGGATGACAGATTAAATTGATTCCTAAATTTATCAATTCAGTTAATAACATTATTAGACATATTAAGTTGCTACGTATTAAAAGTTTGACACAAAAACCTCAATAACTGTTAGCTGAACCGATATGAACTACAGAAGGCTTCCGAAATGTACAAAATAAGACATACGAGGGTGACCTTCAGCACAACAGATTCTGCTGAAAGACTCCTTTGAGTATTTCTGTACTTACAAAACACATCTTCAAGAACATACAATTATGACACAAACATAGCCCCAACTCTTCAGTAATAATGCATAGGGAAAAAAGGGTTCAAGGCAGGAGAAGGGACTGAGCCTGAATTTACACCAGAGCGGCAAGAGGGGACTAGATCTAGAGAAGGCAACATACCATCATGAGTTCTAGAACAAGACTGCTTGGGTTTGAATCCTGAGTCTCCCATTTACTCAGACATGTTTCTTTACTACTTTACACTTATTTCCTTGTCTATACATGAGAGGTAATAGCAGCAGTTCACTGGGTTGTGGTGAGGATAAAATCACTTAATACAGTTAAGGTGTTCAGCAAAGTATAATGAATAAAATGTTTGTTATTAGTATTGAAACTATACTCATATTTGCCTAGTAAACTAAATCAAATTACTGTTAGTTTGAATGATATAAAATTACTATTTTTCTATAGGTCAAAATACTTTGACTATCAACAATCTTTTATGGTTCAAGTGACTATCAAAAACAGGCTGTGAAGGGAACCAGCAGTTAGCGTAATGGCTATGTCACTGGACTCCCACGTAGTCGACCGCGGTTCACGTCCCGGACCCGGTAGCTTAAAACTCACGCCGGGCGCGTGTGCGTGCGTGCCCAAGATCCCGAGAGGAGAATGGAGGAGAAGGGATTGTGGCGTGACCATCCCCCCTGGGGGGTGATTTCTCACTTTCTGTCTCTATGTCTCTCTCTGTCTGTCTGGCGAGCGCACGCGCCCTACAGTGAAAATCTCTCCAAAAAAAAACAAAAAAAACAGGCTGTGAAAACAAGTTGCTAAGAATGACTATGGGGCTCAAGCCCCCAAAAGCTACAGTTAACTCAGCAACACACCCACACAGTTCCTCTAAAATAGAACCAAAGGAAAAGGATTTCTGTAGCAGGTTGAAAATAAACAGCATTTCAAATAATAAAGCACACAATTCAGTATGACTGACCTCTAAGGCAACCAATATTTTACACTGGATTGATTTTGAAAGCTGAACTAATATTTTATATTCAAGTATCTATTCTCTCTCCTAAGTCACAAAAGGAATGTTCACACAATTTCAAAGGTACATACTGTATTGTTATTAAAAGATACCTAATTTTGATCACATGAGCATTTTCACAAAGCTATCAGTTACAATGTTTAATCTACAAAGTGCTAAGAAAGTAAACATATTAGAAATATTTATATTTCATAAACACTTGCCTTTCTTTTACTCATATTTCTAGAAGGATAATTTTCTACTATTTAAAGTAAACATATTAGAAATATTTATATTTCATAAACACTTGCCTTTCTTTTACTCATATTTCTAGAAGGATAATTTTCTACTATTTAAAGAGTGTCTATAATCTACCTTAAAGTAAAACTAAAACGATTACACTGAAATCTCAAAAAAAAAAAAAAATGATAGCACAATATCAATATAACCTGATTTTCCACATGACTGTCTTGGGTTTATCTTTTATATTTCTATAGGGTCTTTAAAAGATACACAAAAATAAAGCAAAAATAAAGATATAAATGTACCTATATAATTGTTAAAAAGACGCTATTCTTGAGATTTTATGGACTGATGACTATAATATTATAATTTTATGAGTTTTTAACTCATGAAATGGCCAGTCTCAAACCTCCAGCCTATTGCCCTGTCAAAACTCTCAATACTATAAGCATCGAATTAAAGTCATAAATATCAAGGAAGAATGAACAATGACCAGCTCCTCTGGTAATGATCTCCCTACAAACCACTTATATATTTCACCACTCCTTAATTTTTAGTTGATATAAGTCCCATATCATGAAAGTCATCTTTTGGAAGTATACAAGTGATTTTTAGCATATTCACAAAGTCAGACACCATTTTCATTACCTAATTCCAGAACGTCTTCTGCACATCCTGTACCATTAGAGCCACTCTCCAGTCCCACATTCACCTGGCCCCTGGCAACCACTTAACTACTTTTTGTCTACATGAATTTGTTTATTTGGGACATTTCACATATTTGGAATATGGAATGTGTGGCCTTTTGTGTCTGGTTTCTATAACAGGCATGTTTCTAAGGTTCATATATGCTGTAGTATGCATCCATATTTCATTCTATTTTATGGATGAGTAATAATCTGCTATAAGAAAATAACACATTTTGTTTATCCACTCATCAATTAATGAACATCTGGGTTACTTCCAAGTTCTGATAATTATGAAAAACGCTTCTATAAAAGGTCTTTACCCCACTTTTTTTTTAAAAAGATTTATTTATTTATTTATTTATTTATTTTCACATGAGTATTGCCAGAGAAAGAGGGAAGAGTGAGAAAGCAAGCTGCCAGGTCTGGGACTTGAACCACAGTTGGCCATGTGGGAATTCCAATATCTTAACCACCATGCCACCTGCTGGTCCCCTTTATCCTACTTCAAGACACGTGACAAAGTTCTGAGTTACCAAATCACTGAGGCATTAGCAGAAGTCTCTGAGGACCCTCAAGTTGAACTAAGTGATGATACAATTTCAAGGACTACTACTTTTGTCTTCAGATGCTACTCTTCTGAGTTCACTTATTCTACATTAATTGTCATTGGGACAAGTGAAATAGGAAAAAAGAAAAGACAAAAAAACTCTCCTACCTAGTGCAAACCTTGAATAAACAGAAAGGACAAGGTAATAACAAAGAAAGCTATAATATAGCAATACTGAAAGCTGCTTATGTCGATCTTTTATTTAAAAAAATTAAAACCCTATACATCTCATGTTTAAATATTTCAATAAGATTAAACTAATTTGTTTCAATAAGACTATAAATTTATAATAATTAGAGGCAAGTATTAAAATATGCCAAATATCATGGCCGGCAGTTGGTGTGGTGGTTATGGGCACTGGACTCCCACACGCCTGACCACGGTTTGAGTGCGGGACCTTGTGGGCTTGCTTTCTCACTTTGTGTCTCTCTTGCTCTCTCTCACTGTCCCTCTCTGGTCAAATTTAAATAAGTAAATAAATAAATTTAATTAAATAATTCTTTTTTAAAAATACAAAATATGGGGGCCAGCAGTTGGCATAATGGCCATGTTGTTGAACTCGCATGTATTCGACCACAGTTCACAACCCAGACCCAGTGGCTTAAACTCACGCCAGGTGCATGTGCATGCATGCCCAAGATCCAGAGAAGAGAATGGAGGAGAAGGGATTGTGGCGTGGCCATCCTTCCTGGGGAGTGATTTCTCGTTTTCTGTCTCTCTTGTCTCTCTCTGTCTGGTGAGCGCACGCGCCCTATAGCAAAAAAAAAAAAAAAGTCAAATATGTTTATGTATCTGTACGCTTATTTTTAGAGGTTTTTTTTTTTTTGCTATAGGGCGCGTGCGCTCACCAGACAGAGAGAGACAAGAGAGACAGAAAACGAGAAATCACTCCCCAGGAAGGATGGCCACGCCACAATCCCTTCTCCTCCATTCTCTTCTCTGGATCTTGGGCATGCATGCACATGCACCTGGCGTGAGTTTTAAGCCACCAGGTCCAGGACTCGAACTGTAGTCGACTATGTGAGAGTCCAGCGACATAGCCATTACGCTAACTGCTGGTCCCCATTTATCTGTACATTTTTACTGTTTGAGCTCTTTCCTAAAGCACTATGGCAAAAATTTCTGCTAAATATCCAAGATTAAAAAGATTCAACTTCCAAATATAATAATCACATTTTGTAAAGGAAATAGCCCAACCATTCAAAACGTACAAATTGACAAAAGTGATTAGAAGTTACATATTCTGTAAGTTTGGGAGCAAATACTAATAAATTTTCTTGATTAGTGATTAAAAGCATTTTGCTAGGGAGCCAACAGGTGGTGTGGTGGTTAAGGGCACTGGACTCCCAAATGGCTGACCAGGATTTGAGTCTCGGACCTGGTGACTTGCTTTCTCACTCACTCTCTCTCTTTCTCACTTTGTCCTTCTCTGATTAAATTAAAATAAATAAATAAAGTTAAATAAAATAATGCTTAAAAAAAAAAAAAAAAAAAAAGCCATTTGCAGGAGCCGGCAGGTAGCGTGGTTAGGGCAGCTGGACTACTACATTACTGACTGCGGTTAGAGTCCCAGACCAGGCAGCTTGCTTTCTCCCTTTCCTTCTCTCTTTCTGGTCAACTTCAAAATAAATAAATAAATAAATAAATAAAATAAAATAATGACAATGAATAAAATTTTTTAAAAGCATTTTGCTAAAAAAATTATTATATATATTATATATGTAATGTATATGTTATTATAATATATACACATATAATATATATATTAAACATATATGAAATATATAAATAAAATAACCTGCTTGGAAAATACAGCTTTGATTCAAATTGCATATAACATGGCTAAGGACTCAGTGTCATGACTGAAACAAGAGTTTATATATCAACTCAGTAACTTGCATACCAATATTTTTTGTTTGCTTTATGACAAAGGACAACAAAAATGTTATGAAAATAGTGCAAAATTATCCCTCTACTATTACCTTGTGTGTTAAAAATACCAAAATAAATACAGCATGCAAAGGAATAAAAAAATATAATGTTTTTTGAGACTGTGGAACTCTACCAATTTTCAAAAACAAATTTTATTACATACTAAATATTCTGAAAGACACTGAATTACACTACTGTTTTACTAGAGTTTGAATTTTTTACATCTATTTTTTAACTCATAGTTTTACTTGCCAGTGAGGAAAATTAACAGTAAGCAATGCCTCTTTTTTTCAATCCCTAGGGGATATTTGTAAAAGAATTCTGTATTTTAAATATATACTTTTAATAAGCTCGAACAAGGAAATTTTTATTAAAAAAAAAGAGACACAAATTGGTATTCTATCATTTCTTTTTCTACAATTTTTAACTACATATTTAAACCAATTAAATCTAGCTTGTCACATTTGTAGAATATCAACTATGTTCGAGGCCTAATTTTTAATTCAAATTCTATAAATATTTATTGAGTGGTCTACTACATGCCTAACACTATGCTAAGTGCTAGGGGAAAAAAAATCACTTTGGTATTTTCCTATCTTCCTCCCTTCTTGTCCTTACGGCCTACACACATCATCATTTGATGAAAGATGTTGGTGGGGGAGCACTACCCTCATTTACTAGACACTTGACTTAAATTTATACTCGTGGATGCTAAACTCAGAATTCAAATAAATACCAACTAGGAAGAAGAATTCACAAGAATCTGTTTTTCTGTAGGGCACTCATCACTGAGGGGTAAAATTTTTCTCGCATGCATCATGAAGGAAGATCCTTTTTCCATGTTGTTGGCAAAACTGTCAATCATCTTGATGAGCAGCAAATAAATGAATGCCCAATGATGGGATTCTGTATTATCCTTAAAAAAGAAATCCATCAACTAAACATCAACAGGTAAATGTTTATACTCGACAGCCATCAATTTCAACTATCCATGCAAAGAGACAGGTGAGCTGGACTGGTAAACCTCGAAATTAGAGAGGTATTAATCGTCTGCTTCCAGCCAATATAAACAGATGTTATTTTTAAACAGGCAAAATCATCTCTTCTACTGAAATTTATTTGCAGCAGATAATGTTCTGTTACATTTTTAATCAAGCAGATGAAGTTACATTTAAATTGAAAATCTGCTTCACTCAACTAATCAGGCAAGTAAAATTCAGAGATGATTGAATGGCATTACACAGCACGCTATTACGGCAGGTAAATTGGGAAATTTACCTGTCACACCACACAGCGTATTGTTCAGCCACTGCATCTGCAACTTAGAAGCAAAGCACTAAGACAAAAAGGGAAAGGCATGTTAAACAGACTTATAAATCGATCATATTTTATGAAAACATTATTAAGACTGCCAGCAAAAAATAAATAAATAAGTAATTTTTTTTAAAAAAAGAACGAGAGCAAAAACACACCACCTCTCAGGGACTCGATGAAGATTTACACGGGTTATGCTTATGTGCTTCATGTAAATACCATGCCTGGTTATTTTGAAGATCAAGATACAACCCAGGCTGAGGAAAGAAGCAAATATTTTATCATGACAGAAAGGCAAAGAAAACAATGACCAGAGAATATCAAGAAGGTGATAGTCAAATACAAGAAAGTAAATAAAAACTTATTTTTCTTATTAAAATACTTTTAACAAGAACAGATAAAATACACAACATTACACTGATTTGCAAAAATAAAATGATTCTTTCATCAGTACAGATCATTAACTTCACATACCAGAACACTACATCCCAAAACTTGTCAATTTACCCTATTTATAAAAAGTCCATCCCATTAGTCACTTGTAGTTCCCTATGTAGTTGAAAAGTTAACATTTTTTAAAAGAATTATTCATTTGTTGTATTTTATTTGTTATTATCATTTAGTCTTTAATTTGACGAGTGAGAGAGAGAGAGGGAGCGAGGAAATGAAAGTGAGAAAGCAAACCACCAGGTCTGGAACTTGAACTGTGGTCGGCCATGTGGGAGTCCTGTGCCTTAACCACCATGCCACCTACTGGCCCCCAGGAAGTTAACATTTCTAAAATGTCTTCTAAATTTACTTAGCCCAAAAATCTTATAGCTATTTCAGTTGCTTCTTTCAATGGAATCCAAAATTTTCCTTTTGTTGTTTAATATTTGTAAAGTCAAGTACTTTTGCTGCAACAGTTTAACTTCATATCACTGCTCATAATAGTAACTGAATTATTACAACATCATGTACCTGTATCTTGTATGTAATATATAGTTGAATTTTATTCTCAGAATCTTTGAGATATATAGGCTTATGCCCCATAGTTAAGCCTTTTCTTTCTCTTTCCTTTTTCTTTTTACTGAGTCTCTTTCCAGTTTTTTGTTTTGTTTTGATTTGGGTTTTTTTGTTTTGTTTTGTTTTGTTTTTAAGCTTTTACTATAGTGTGCATGTGCTCACCAGAGAGAAAGACGGAGACTGACATAGACAGAGCAAAAGTGAGAAATCACCTCCCGGGGGTAATGACCATGCCATAATCTGTTCTCTCAGAATTTGGGTTAAGCAGGCAAATGCACCCTGTCTGATTTTTTTCTTTCTTTCTTTCTTTTTTTTTTTTTTTTTGAGAGAGATTTTTGCTATAGGGTGTGTGTGCTCACTAGAGAGACTGAGAGAGACAAAAAGACAAGAGAGACAGAAAGAGAAAAATCACTCCCTATGGGCAATGGCCATGCTGTAATCCTTTCTCCTCCATTATTCTCTAGGGACTTTGGGCACACACGCACAGGTGTCTGCCAGGCACGAGACTCAAACCTTGGTCAGCTATGCTCACATAGCCATCTGCTGGCTTCTTTCCAGTTTTATCTTCCCTTTCTTTTTCTTTCTTCCTTTTATTCTGGTGGTAGGGCATGTGTACTCACCAGAGAGAGAAAGTGAGAAATTACCCCCAAAGGGGATAGGATGGCCATACCACATGTCCACATTACAATCTTTCTTCGTCCATCCTCTCCTGGGATTTGAGGCACTCATGCACATGCATATGACATGGCTGTCAAGCTGCTGGGTCTGGGACTCAAATCGTGCAGTCAGCAATGTGACATCTAGTACTTTAACTTCAACACCACCCACTGGCCTGTTACTGGTCTTAATATGCAATGAACTTACCTTTACTTTCCAGTAGGAATACTAGATTTAGACCAACATGTCCATATCCCGTCATGGGGTTAAGCCAATCATAAAAGGTCACATACAGTGTGATTCTGTTTACATAATATTCTTGAAATTACAAAATTACAGAAATGGAGATAGATCAGTGGTTACCAGAGGTTGCAGAATACAAGGGAATTGGGCGCTATTTAAAAAAAAAAGAGAGAGAGAGAGAAGGAATCCTTGTGATGACAGACTGTCCTATATCTTAACTGTACTGATATTTTAAATGTGATACTGTATTACAGCTTTGTAAGATGTTTTACCACTGAGGGAGCCTGGGTAGAAGGTACACAGGGTCACTCTATCTATATTACATCTTAAAACTGCATGAAATCTACAATTAGCTCAAAATGAAACATTTAACTTTAAAAACCCTATCTTTTATATATAAATTTTCTGTATTTCAGTTGATTTCTTTAGACTGATGAATCAAAGATTCAGCCATTCTTTAAAGTTGCATATACTAGGCAAATTTCGAAAAAGTCAGGCTTTCCGAGATTTATCTCAAGTATGTATTATTTTAATATTATGTGGCCTTCAAAAATGTAACTCAAACTTCTCCTCTTTTCCTCCCTGTGCTACATACACCCTTAGCAGGTGCCTCCCTCTGAGTTTTCATAGCATCCTATGCATGCTGTGCTTTTTTGTTTGTTTTTTAGTTTTGTCACAGCACATATGTGCTAACCAAGAGAGAATGAAAGAGGGAGGGAAAGTGAGAAATCACTTCGTAGGGAAAATGACCACACGGTAATCCCTTCTCCTCCATTCTCCTCTTGAGATTTTGGGCATGCACATACATGTGTCGGTGTGATTTTAAAGCCTCCAGGTTCAGGACTTGAATCACAGAATCAGCCATGTGGGATCCAGCTGCCTTAACCTCCACGCCACCTGCTGGCCCCAAACTGATTATTTTAAGAAAACAATACGAAAAAAATTTGGGGTTAACAAAAACATAATAAAAGTACAATCTTAACAGATTTTCCTAGTTACCAAATTTTCCTAGTAAATTTGAAAACTTAGTAAAAACTGATATAAAGATCAAAACGAGGGACTAGCAGGTGGCACAGGGGTTGAGGCACTGGATTCCACATGGCTGACTACAGTTCAAGTCCCAAACTTGGTAGCTTAAAAATCACACTGGATGTGAGAGCCTGCATGCCCAAAATCCCTGGAGGATAGTGGAGGAAAAGGAACTGCAGTGAGAAATTACACTTTCCCTCTTTCTGTCTCTCTCCAGTGAGCACTTGAGCCCTATGGCAAAAACCTAGGAAAAAAAAAATCATAATCAAAACGAAATAATACATCATCTGTACACAGATGTATTTGCCTTTAATCTTCATTTTGTTTATTTGTGTATTTATTTAAGAGAGATTTTTGCTATAGGGCATGTAAACTTGCTGAAGAGGAAAAGAGAGACAGGGAGAGACAGAAAGCAAGAAGTCACCACTCTAGGGGATGGCCACACTTGTATAACACCTTCTCCGTTCTCCTCGAAAGATCTTAGGCACGTATGCGCCCAGCGTGAATTTTAAGCCATCAGGTCCAGGTCTCAAACTGTGCTCAATTATGTGGGAGTTCCAGCGATGTAACCATTATGCCATCTATTGGTGCCTATTTATTTAGTTTTTTAGAGAGATTTTTGTTATAAGACACATGTGCTCACTGGACAGAAAGAGAAAGACAGAGAAACAGTATTAAATCATTCCCCAGGAGGGTAGCCATGCCACAGTCCCTTCTCTTCTATTCTCCTCTTTGGATTTTGGGCACACACGCATATATACCTGATGTGAGTTTCAAGCTGCCTGGTGGGATTCAATCCACTGTCAGCCATGTGAGAGTCCAGTGGTGGAATCACTGCACCATCTACTGGGCCCTTCGTTTTGTTTTTTAAAATTACTATTTGGTAGTTACAGAAGGCATACCAGAATTTCCTGAGGCACGGGTCCTTTTAGAACTAAAGTATGACTGGGGACCAGCAGGTGGCGTGGTGGTTAAGGCGCTGGACACTCCCACATGGGCAACCACGGTTCGAATACCGGACGTGATGGCTTGCTTTCTCACTTTCCCTCTCTGTGTGTGTGTGTGTGTGTAACTCTCTCTGGTCAAATTAAAACAAATGAATGAATGAATAAAATTAAATAAATAATTAAAAAAAAAACCCTAAAGTATCACTTATCATTAAACAACTAAACATACAAATTCTTTTTGTTAATGGACTTGGTAGTCAACCAGGTCAGCATCACACTCAAAGAGAGTAAATGGCTACTGGTATGATTTAAGAGACACTAGGGAAAACTGCTACTAAAACTGCTTTTTTCCCCACCTGAAAAAATACATTCTATGACTCAAATGTTAAGTAATATTGAAAAAGATTGCCTCTTACGTGATTGAAAGCTAAAGCCTTAGCAGAGCTCCCTGACTAGTACCTACTTATTTACTGGTCTGTAAAACTCAAGGTCTTCTGGGAACTACAGTTCAGGCAATGAATACTATTAGTAAAAATAGTCACCAAAGAGGAGTTCAAGAAATGCCAAACAGACCTTCTTTAACTTCACAATTCTATTACTAAAGTTAATAGCACTTAAACATAGCACTTACAAATATGCTAATAACCTGTAGCAACAGAAATTCTTACAGCTGGAACTCTACCACCGAGCTCTTGCCACTACCAACAATCTATCTCCACCTCATTTCACTGCATACACAGAGGCCCATGGAAGGACAAACACGAGCAGGCCAGCCAGGTGGCACAGTTAAGACAGCAGGATCTCACACAGCCGACTGTGTGGCTCAATTCCCAGACCCAGTGGCTTCAAAAAGACACTGGGTACATGTGCATGTGTGCCCCAAATCCCAAAAGGAGAACGGAAAAGGGATTGCAGTGTAGTCATCTCCCCCCAAGGGGTGCTTTCTCCCCAGTGAGCACACACACCTATAACAACAAAGGTAAAACAGAAAACCCAAACACACACAGACACAAACGAGAGAATTTATTGGAAACTCAAGTTTACATGTTTTCCCCAAAGATCTTTATAAAGTATTACTTTCATTCTTCATCTACCACCAGTAAAATCTAAAAACACTAAAGTAAATATACATCTATTTAAGATAGAGAACATGCACACACACCCGTGACAGGGTCTTATCATGGCACAATCTTTTTTCTTCTGGCCTCTAGTTCCTTTGGATCTGGTAACCTGCATGCATCCACAGTGTTCTCAAGCTGACGTAAGGATCCAGCTCAGGGTTAGCATGCAGCTTCTGGCACTGAGCCCAGGACCCAAGGGACTGCACTATCTGGGCTGGGCTACAAAAATGTATTTTATAAACCTACTCTTCCACTGATTAATTGCTCCATCCCAGAATAAGTACTAGTTAAAATTAACTATAGGACTGGCCTGTGGGCTGGTGGTTAAGGGAGTGGGACTCTTACATGGCTAACTGCAGTTACCAGTCCCAATGGGCTCAGAAAACACGCCAGAAACATGTGCCCCAAATCCCAGCAGTATAGAAATGGAAAAGGAGAAACTGCAGTGTAACCATGCCCCAATGGTGGTGTGCTTTCTCCCTCTCTCTGTGGCAAGTGCACGCACCCACTGGCAATTAAAGCAAAAGAAAGACAGATAGTTAAGATAGTTAAAATTAACTACAGCTGTGTAATCTATGTATTTTATTTTATTTTTTTCTTTCTTCTAGAAATAGTTCCCTGCTTTCTTTAATTATGAACTTAAACTTTGGGAGTTTTGCCTTTTTGTTTTTTGTTTTTTTGCATGCACTCGCCAGAGAGAGACAGAGACAGTGAAAGGGAAAGTGAGCAATCACCCATCACCCTCCAGGGGAATGACCACACCACAATCCCTTCTCCTCAATTATCCTCCTGGGATCACAGGCGCACATGCACATGCGCCCGGTGTGAGTTTCAAGCCACTGGGTCCAGGACTCAAACCACAATCAGCAACGTGGGAGTCCAGTGACATAACCACTATGCCATCTGCTGGCCCCAAACTTTCAGAGTTTTTAACCTACTAGATTTGACCTCAATTATCCTGGAAATGAAATAGTAATTGGAAGAAGCACTATTTATCGCTGTAGAAGTTAAGAGTGGTGTGGTGGTTGAAGCGCTGGACTCCCACATGGCTGACTGCAGTTCGAGTCTCAAACTAGGCAGCTTGCTTTCTAACTCCCCTGAAAAGCCTCTTTCTCTAGTGAGTGCACGTGCCCTATAGCAAATTTTTAAAAATAGAGAGGTACTAGAGAGAGGCACTAGCACTATGGTTGTTGATTTGTAATGCAAATCATACATGATCCTGGCTGACTGGGAAGGCGGGGGGACTGAGGTGTGAGACCGTTGAAGGTGCTTATCTGTATCTCTGTCTCTCATGTAAGAAATACACTTTAACAAAAAAAGTTGAGACAATGAGAAAAGCAAAGTCCAAATATTTACAGATTAGAAGAAACTGTCAATGAGATCCATGAAAAGGCAGAGTAGGACTTAAATGCATGTGAATTCAAAACAAAAGAATATTTTGTTTTGGGGGCTGGCAGGTGGCATGGTGGTTAAGGTGCTTGACTCCCACCTGGCCGACTACGGTTTGAGTTCCAAACCTGGAGGCTTGCTTTCCTACTTTCCCTTTCTGTCTCTCTATGGTCAAATTAAACAAATAATGATAATAATAAATGTACATTTGGGAGGTAGGGTGATAGGACTGGTATACATATTTGTTTTCTGGGGTTAATAGAGGAATTTGAGTATAATTTGTGCATATAAAGTAAATATAACAATGTAACAAAGTATTCTTTTTAAAATAATTATTTTACTTCATTTATTATCATCATTATGTGATGATTATCATGTGGTTGACCCTTAGTTTTCCTTCCTGAGCCCAAATGTTCTCAACAGATTCGAAAGATTTCAGCAGATTAGAATTGGTTTATAGAATAAAACCTATTTGCTCTAAAGTAGTATAACTTGTAAAAAGAAAAATTTAGGACTCCAAATGTTTAGCAATCATAAAAAATTCTTTTAAGGACAAATTTCTCATATGTCTCAATAACTGCTAAGAGCCACAATATGTATACGGTACAATAATTGATATTAGAATGATAACTAAGACATCAGAAAAACACCCGTGTATTCTGCTTATGTGAATGTTTCTAACAAAATCAACTAAACTATTTTAAAAGTGGGGCTGGCAGGTGGTGCAGTGGTTAAGGTCCTACTCTCCCACATGGCTGACCATGGTTTAGGTCCAGGATCTAACAGCTTACCTTCTCACTTTCCCTTTTTCTCTCTGTCTGTTTCTGGTCAAATTAAAACTAATAATAATAAAAATAACAACAATAACAAATAAAATAATTCTTATTAAAATATTTTAAAAGTGAGGACACCTAAAAAAGCAAACTCTTTCAAAGGTAAAATAATTAAGATTAGATTTCTTTCCCCAATTATTTTACTATAAAAATGTTCAAATATGCAGAAAAATGCAAAGAATAGTATGAGGGATGAGAGGAACATGTAATGGCGTAAGCCCTAGTCCAAGGCTAAAAGCCTCAAATCCAAATTCTGTTGTCCAAGGGCAAGAGAAGATGGATGTTCCCCCTCTACAAGAGAAAGTAAATTCCATGTTTTTGTTCCAGTCAGGTCCTCAACAGATTGGCTGATGCCCACTCAAGCTGGTGAGGGCAGATCTTCTTTACATCGTCTACAGATTCAAATGCTAAAGTCTTCTGGAAACATCCTCAGATATATCCAGGAATGTTTACCAGCATTATTTCATTCCTTAGCCCAGTCAAGTAAACACAGAAAGTTAAACATCATATAAGTCTTTTTTATTTGCTTAATAATAAACATATTAAATTAATTCATTTATTAATTATCCAACATTATAAAGGTACATACTAGGCTGACACAGAAACATTAATGGGCAAATGGCTACCAAAAATAAGTTCATTAGACATGGCCAGAAAGGTAAACAGGGCACTAAGAAAGCAAAAACAAACAAAAAAATCTGACAGGAGCAGGAACCAACTAACTTCTGTCACACAAAATTTTTCAAAAGGAACATAATAATAGTTGAGACTGAAATCAGCAGTTGGCATAGTGGCTGCATTGCTGGACTCCCATGTAGTTGACCGCAGTTGGATTCCCGAACCTGGTGGCTTAAACCCTCCCGAGATGAGAATGGAGGAGAATGGATTGCAGCATGGCCATCTCGCCTGGAGGGTGATTTCTCACTTTCTGTCTCTGTCTCCCTCTGTCTTTTGGGCAAGTGCAAGCACCCTATGGCAAAAATCTCTCCAAAAACAAAAACAAAAACAAAAACATAGTTGAGATTAATGACAAATAAGACTTGGAATTTAAAACTTTTCTTTAGAGTCTGTTTTGTGGACAAAGCAATCTATTTACAGTCCATATACACAATAAAATACCCCATGTTACAAAAACATTACACAATAACAAAGAAATCAGCAAATTTACCTTAAAGAATCAGATTATAAAACCAACATCATTGAATTACCAGGAGAATGAGAGTTAAGATCAAGCACCCACAGCGAAATTCTCGCTAGAGCTATGTCTAGATCAGAGAAGCTGGTAGACATCTGGCTGGCAAAAGTCTTAGATGAATTTTCCAAGCATCTCTTAGGAATGACAAATCACCCTCGGCAGGTTGGCTGAGTGAAATGTATGGTCCCATTCTCAAAACCAAGTATTTGTGGGTTTTTTAAAATAATTTATGCCAGATTATAGCATTTCTATTGATGTCTTTCTGACATCAATAGAACACTTCCTTTGAGTTATAATCAAATTTCAAAAAAGATTACATCCTAGCAGACTCAGCCATTTTAAAGTATAATATAGGCAGTGTTTCCACTATGACCTGTGTATTTTATTTTATTCCTTGATGAAAAAAACATACAATTGAACTTCCAGTTGACATACTGGAAACACCAAGATGACTACTTAAAACAACATCAATTACAACAAATTATCAGGAGCGCTTTCAACAGTTCAAAGAATTGCTACATAAACTGCACAGGACCCAAATGACATCTCAGGAAGGGTCCTGCCCATTTAAAAATAATTTACTTATTTATTCTTTAAATACATATTGAGTACTTTGTTTATGTAATTTCATTTACTAGGCATTATAGAAGACATACTGAACATGCCAAGATATAAGATCCTAAATGTATAGCGATTCCTCATATTCCCTAAAAGTAATCTTAAAACTAAACTATTTGGCATGCAAATATATAAGCATTTAGAGGAACAGAGTAAACAGTCTAGTGTGCTCCACAGTACAAAATCAAACCTCAAGAAATTATTAGACTCAAATCAAGAGCACCAGACTTCTGCTTCCAGCTAAGATAAATTAACAGGGATCAGATTTTCCAACCTACCTGAAAGCACACACAAAAAAAAATATGCAAAACATGAAACAACAATATTTAAGACACTGGACATGGGGCAACAGAGGACTGAGAGACTGTTAAATAAGCCCTAACACTGCCCTAGTTTATTGCATTCAGAGTTTTTAGGCCATGGAAAAAGGAGTAAAGATTCAGGTAATTTCTGATAAACTCTAGGGATCTCCCAGGGACACCAAGGCAAATAAATGTGAAAGATCTAATGAAGTGGAGAGTAAGACAGATAATTCCACAGGGTCACAATGAATATTCAGCAGAGTATCTAGCACATTTGTAAGAAAACCATCTGAGCTGGGGAAAGAATCATCGAAAATGAATAGTGAGAACAGTACCTTTCACTCACACAGAATGGGAATAGTGCCTATTTTCACCAGTCAGACTGCAAAATCACATTCATAAGGCATTTGGTAGACAACTAAGGGTCTTGCCTCAGTTGTAGGGAATGATCAGCCCCCAAATGCTCCTCTGTTTTTCTATAACAGATCCTAAAATTGAAACCCAAAAGGATCAAGAAATTTCTAAGGTAATTTAATTTTATCCAGAATAAAGATCAAGAATTTATAGGAATGTAAATAAACCCAGCATCAAATAAGTTAAAATTTATAATAATGTCTGGCTTCTAATCAAAGATTGCAAGGCATGGAAAGAAGCAGAAATAATGACTCTTAATGGAAAATCAATCAACTGAAACCAACCCAGACTTAAAACAAATGTTAAAGTTAGGAGACAAGGACATTAAAACAGCTGTTATAACTGTATTCTTTACATTCAAAAAGTTATGTAAAGACATGAAAGATATTAAAAAGATTCAAGTCATACTCCTAGAGATGAAAGCTGTAATATCTGAAATTAAAAACACATTGGATGGGGGTAAGCAAGTGGCATGGTGGTAAAGGGTGCTGGACTCCCACATGGCCAGTCATGGTTCTAGTCCCAGATCTGGCAGCTTGTTTTATCGCTTTCCCTCTCTCTCTCGCTCACTCGCGCGCTCTCTCTCTCTGTCCCCTCTTCAGTCAAATTAAAATAGGTAAATAAAAAAAAATCAATTAAAAAAATTGAAAAAAAAACCCACATTCGATGGAATTAATGGTAGATTGGCCATTGAGAAAAAAAGTTAAGTAAACTTGAAGACACAGCAAACAAAAACTACCTATAATAAAAAATAGATGAGGGCCAGGAGATAGAGTGGTGATTACGTCAATGGAACACAGTCAACATTGTTCAAGTCCCAGAAATCACACCACAAACGTGTGCATGGGTGCTCAAGACCCCTGGAGGAGAATGAAGAAGGATTATGGCATGGTCATTCCCCTGGGGGATGATTTCTCACTTTCTCTCTCACTACCTCTGTCTCTCCCTCTCTCTCTGGCAAGCACAAGCACCCTATGGCAAAAACCTCTAAATAAATAAGTAAATAAAACATAGAGGGGAGAAAGAATAGAAATAATTAAGTATCAAAAAAGATTTTGAAATATTGCAAAAAACATCAGTGATCTGTGGGAGAACTTCATTCACAAAAGCATCACAAAATATATTGGGTTGTTGAAAAAGTCATGACGTCACTTTTGCATAAAAAAATAGAAAAAAATATGTCATGACTTTTCCAACAATCCAATAAAATGCTTAGGGATAAATTTCACAAAAGATTTATACACTGGAACTATAAAATATTATTGGGAGAAATTAAAGATTTAAGTAAATAGGAAGATATATAATATTTATGAGCTGAAATACTAAACTGTCTTTTTTGAGAGACAGAGAGAGATTTTTGCCATAGGGCGTGTGTGTTCGCTGGAGAGACAGAGAAAAATAGAGAGACAGAAAGCAAGAAATCCCCCCCCTCCAAGGGGGATGGCCACACCGCAATCCCTTCTCCTCCACTCTCCTCTTGGGCTTTTGGGCACGCACACACACGCCCTCAGCATGAGTTTCAAGCCGCTGGGTCCAGGACTCGAACCATGGTTGGCCATGAGTCCTGCAATGTAACCATAGCACCATCTACTGGTCCCAGAATACTAAACATATTTAACATGTAAACTTTCAACTAATATACAGATTCAACACAATCCCAATTTTTAAAAAAATTCTTTCATGAAAGTAAGCACACACATGCATGTGTAAGACAGAGAGAGAGACATGTGGACAGGGTGTCACTGCAATCCCCTTCTCCCAGCCCTCTTGCTAGTCAAGATTCTGGTGCATGTGCTCCACGTATTACAGGTTGACCCAGTATCTGAACCTGCATGCAGTTGGCCATGCGGTTTCTACAATAGCACTGTAGATGAGTACATTATTACCTGAGCCACTGAGGCTCGGCCCACAAACCCAAACTATACCCCACTATACTGTATGGAAGAAATGAACTAGTTTAAAATACACATATAAATGCCAAGGCTAAAACAATTATGTAATACCTAAAGCAACTTCGAAAAGGAACAAAGTTGGAGGATTAGCACTATTCTTATTTCAAGACCACAGAGTTACAAAATCAAGGATAATATAGTATTGACATCAAAATAGAGAAATAGATCAATGAAACAGAACAGACTCCAAAAATAGACCTACATGTATACAACTGACTCTCAACCTAAGTACAAAGATCATTCAATAGACAAATAATTTTTCAACAAACGTTACTGGAACCATTTGATATCTATGTACAAAACTAGGAACTTAGATGCATACCTCACATCATAAAAAAATTATTTCAAAATGAATCAAAGTCCTAAATGTTAAACCTGAAACTTTTGGAAAATGCAAAAAACACTTTGTTATAGATGAATCTCAATTATGCTGAAAAAAGCCAGCCCTCTCCTCCAGACAAGAGTTCCTACTATATAATCCCACCTATATACAAAATTTTAGAAAATGTAAAACTAATGTACTATGACAGAAAATGAGTTCTCTGGGCATAAAGAAGTAAAATAGAAAAAAGGCAGGAGACAGGATCAAAAAGGGGCATAAGGAAAATTCTGGAGGTTTTTGTTCAAGTTTGCTATCTTCAATGTGGTAATGGCTTCGTTTACATACACATATCTCAAAATTTGTCAAATTGTACATTTTAAATATGTACAGTATGCCAATTATAAAGTTGTTCAGAAAAGAACTACTTACATCTTACACACAGCTTTTATTAAAAGCTAATTTCTGAAATTATCTTCACAGCTTCCTATAGTACCTGTGCTCATTTATGGGATTTGTTTTTTATTTGTTCTTTTTAGAAATTTTTTGGCTATATGAGGCATGCACTCAACAGAGAGAGATAGAAGAAAATGAGAAATCATCCCCCCCCCCCCAATGGGGGATGGCCATGCTACAATCCCTTCTCCTCCATTCTCCTCTTGAGATTGGGACACACATGCATACATGCCTGGTGCTGAGTTTTGGGCTGCTGGGTCTGGAGCTCAAACTGCAGCTGACTACATGGGAGTCCAGCAACATATCCATTACACCATGTGGTGGTCCCCATTCAAGGGATATTAATGTGATGATACTTGGATCATCTTCCTGTCATAGATTCAACGCTTGCCTGCTATCGCTCAAAAAAGGTAACTGATCAGGACTAGCAGGTGGTGTGGTGGTTAAGGTGCTGGACTCCTACATGACCCACTGCAATTCCAGTCTGGACCCACAGCTTAATACTTTCTGGGTAGATGCGCATGTGCCCAAAATCCCAGGGGGAGAATGCAGGAGAAGGGATTAAGGCATGGCTATCTGACCTGACAGGTGATTTCTCAGTTTCCCTCTCACTGTCTCTCTCCTCTCTAGGTGAGGGCACACACCCTATGGCAAAAGCCTTAAAAAGGTTACCTATCATAGTGTCTCGAAGGAGCAAATGCAGAACCATTAGCTCTTAAGAGGCATTCCAAGCTCAGCTATAGTGGCATGGCAGAGCACAACACTCTGCAATGCTGGAGGCCAATATGGAAGATGGGACTCGGATCCCAGGTTGAACTGTACACGCCACGGAGCAGAAGAGCTGAACCTATGATCCTGGCTGGCTAGAAGGCGGGGGCGGGGGTGGATTTGGGTTGTGAGACACTGTTGAAGGTGCTTTTCTTCCTCGTTTCTCTCTCCCTCTAATGAAGACAGAGAAAAAAAAATTCTTTTAAAAGACATTTGAGTATGGGCTACCAATGTTAGTAGTTCTGGAGTTCTGACAATCCGAGTTCAAAATACTCTGTAAATGGTAGCTGCCAGACAAGAGGATTAAATTGAATACAAATTGATATGTCACTTAACTACGATGAGCTAAGATTTTTTTCACCTAAAAAATTAGAGCAATGGCCTTTGAAGCAGTGATTTCTAATCAGTCTGTACCATTCTAACACTGAGCAACTTGTTAAAATACAGATTTCTAGGTTCCTCCTGCACAGATTCCAATTCATTCGGTACGGGGTAGGGTCTGGAAACGTTGTTAAATCTGATATATAACCAGATGTGGGGAAATTCTAGCCTAGATCATTTTCTAGGGCCTCCTAGCTGCAATATTCTTTAAGTATTTCCATAGGCTGCAACAAAATCTTTCAAGCTGAAGGTTTGGCAGCCATAGGAGTTAAAGAGAGACAGCACAGTGGCACTCTGTATAAGGACCAAAGGTCCTAATGGTTAATGTTTAAGGAAATGTAAATTCTACTGAGTTGGAAGATATGTTCACATCTTCTAAGTATGAAGTTTAAGTGTGAGCCTGGTCCATGTGAGAAATAGTTAACTTCTAGTTAATAATTGCATTCTTTATCTTTATTCCATTTTGTACTTGCCAGAGGCCCTAAGGACTGATTCATTTTAATGGTGTCATCTGCTCATTCGAAAGCAATTTTCCCCTGCTTATTGTTGGGAGATCTTAGAGTACAGTGGTTCTAAAAAAATTCTGCAGAGCCAAAAATGTCTTTGTAGCTTCAATATGGAATAGTAATGGGTAAATGATCAGAAAGTCAAAGATTTTTCTAAGGCCTACAAAGGTTGGAAGTGAGAAGTTAAAGCAATTTCCCCAAAACCTTATAAAAATCATTTAGATAAAGTACTAATGTTGGGACCAACGAATAGTTTAATGGTTATATCGCTGGACTCCCACGTAGTCGACGGCGGTTCAAGTCCAAACCCAGCAGCTTAAAACTCATGCTGGGCACGTGTGCGTGTGTGTCCAAATTCCCTAGAGGAGAAAGGATTGTGGTGTGGCCATCCCCCTTGGGGGAATGATTTCTTGCTTTCTGTCTCTCCAGCAAGCACACTCTCCCTATAGCAAAAATCTCTTTAAAAAAAAAAAAAAAAAGGGCTAATGTTAATTACAACAGCTGATCAAATTCCATCCTAACAAAATCAAAAGGTTTTCATATAATTGCCTCACCTTTGCTTCTACCACTTCAAGTACAGCAGTAACACTTTAAAAATACTATAGTTGACTACACTTTCCTGGCCCCTTAACCCCTGCTAACTTGACCTGTCATGCCCAGAAAGCCTGTAGCTCCATTGCACCACGTGTGGCATTTGGGCCCGCTTTGAGAGTGACTACTGCCTTTCTGCTCAGTGTCTGAGTGCTATGAAGATTGCACACAGGGGTCCAGATGCATTTTGTTCTGAGAATGTCAATGGATATACCAACTGCTGCTTTGGATTTCACCGATTGGCGGTAGTTGCCCAGCAGTTTGGAAGGCAGCCAATCTGAGTGAAGAAATATCCTTATTTGTGGCTCTGTTACAATGGTGAAATCTACAACCAGAAGGAGATGCAACAGCATTTTGAATTTGAATACCAGATCAAAGTAGATGGTGAAATAATCCTTCGTCTTTATAACAAAGTGGGAATTGAGCAGACAACCTATATGTTGGATGGGGTATTTGCATTTATTTTACCGGATACTGCCAACAAAAAAATGTTCCTGGGCAGAGATACGTATGGAGTCAGACCTTTATCTAAAGCCATGACAGAAGATGGATTTTTGGCTGTGTGTTCAGAAGCTAAAGGTCTTGTTACACGGAAGTACTCCACAACTCCTTTTTAAAAAGTGGAACCTTTTCTTCCCGGACACCATGAAGTTTTGGATTTAAAGCCAAATGGTAAAGTGGCATCTGTGGAAATGGATAAATATCACCACTGTCAGGATGAGCCGCTGCATGGCCTTTATAACACCTGGGAAGAGAGAAGCTCTTCCCAGGTTTTGAGTTAGAAACTGTGAAGAGCAATCTCCAGATCCTTTTTGATAATGCTATTAAGAAGCGTTTGATGACAGACAGAAGGATTAGCTGCATTTTATCAGGGGGCTTGGACTCTAACTTGGTTGCTGCCACTCTATTAAAGCAGCTAAAAGAGGCCGAAGTACAGTATCCTCTCCAGACATTCGCAATTGGGATGGAAGCCAGCCCTGATTTACTGGCTGCCAGGAAGGTGGCAAATCATATCGGGAGTGAACATCATGAAGTCCTCTTTAACTCTGAGGAAGGTATTCAGGTCCAGGATGAAGTTATATTTTCCTTGGAAACTTATAACATTGTAACAGTTCCTGCTTCAGTAGGTATGTATTTGATTTCCAAGTATATGCAGAAGAACACAGATAGTGTGGTGATCTCTGGAGAGGGATCAGATGAACTTACACAGGGTTATATCTATTTTCATAAGGCTCCTCCTGAAAAAGGCGAAGAGGAGAGTGAGCGGTTTCTGAAGGAGCTCTATTTGTTCCATGTTCTCTGTGCAGATTGAACTACTACTACCCATGGCCTTGAACTGAAAGTCTCATTCCTGGATCATCTATTTTCTTCCTACTACTTATCTCTGCCACCAGAAATGAGAGTTCCAAAGAATGGAATAGAAAAACATCTTCTCAGAGAGACATTTGAGGACTCCAATCTGATACCCAAAGAGATTTCTCTGGTGACCAAAAGAAGCCTTCAGTGATAGAATTATCTCAGTTAAGAATTCCTGGTTTGTTGGGGACCAGCAGTTAGCGTAATGGCTATGTCGCTGGACTCCCACATAGTAGTCGACCGCGGTTCGAGTCCCGGACCCGGTGGCTTAAACTCACGCCGGGCGCATGTGCGTGTGTGCCCAAGATCCAGAGAGGAGAATGGAGAAGGGATTGCGGCGTGGCCATCCCCTCTGGGGGGTGATTTCTCGCTTTCTGTCTCTCTGTCTCTCTCTGTCTGTCTGGCGAGCGCACGCACCCAAGAGCAAAAACCTCTCAAAAAAAAAAAAAATGTAAAAAAAAATTAAAAAAAAAAAAAAAGAATTCCTGGTTTGTGACCAGCAGTTGGCATAATGGCTATGTCGCTAGACTCCCATGTAGTTGACCGCAGTTTGAGTCTTGGACATGGTGGCTTAAACTCAACGCCAGGTGCATGTGCGTGCCCAAGATCCCGAGAGGAGAAAGAAGGAGAAGGGATTGCAGTATAGCCATCCCCCTGGGGGGTGATTTCCTGCTTTCTGTCTCTCTGTCTCTGTCTTTCTGGCGAGCACACGTGCCCTATAGCAAAAACCTCTCCAAAAAAAAAAAAGAAATCCTGGTTTAAGATTTTACAAGAATATGTTGAACGCCAGGTTGATGACGCAATGATGGCAACTGCAGCCCGGAAATTTCCCTTCAATACTCCTAAAACTAAGGAGGGCTATTATTACCATCAAATCTTTCAACGCCACTACCCAGGCCGAGCTGACTGGCTGACCCACTACTGGATGCCCAAGTGGATCAATGCCACGAACCCTTCTGCCCATACCCTGACCCATTATAAGTCAGCTGCCAAGGTTTAGGTGCCCTCTATGCTGTGGAGTGAAAGTGAATGTTTCTACTTGTTGTGAAGTGAAAGGGACTGGGGCCAAGTAGGTGAGCAGTGAGGCTTACTTGGGTGGGCGTGAAATAATAAAAAAAGTCTTGCATCTAAAAAAAAGAAAGAAAAAAAGTACTAGAGTTAAAATATTACCATTCTTACCAAATTGGTTACACTACTTGATAAACAGATTAACAAATTCTTTTAAATGTTTTATAATACACAGCCATATTAGGTAAGCACATATTCTGAAATTAAATTAAAATATTTTCATAGCCAGTAGCATCAAGTTATTGTAGTTGAATCTGGAATTTAGTTTTTATCCTCAAATTCTAATAAAATTCTACTCCTCTGGACATCAGCAATTGAAAATCTGTTGCAAAAAGGATTATTTGAATCAAAGAGAAATAGAAAATATACCTGTTAAAAAATGAATAAATGTGAACAGAATGCAAATCAGCTTTTATCTTTATACTTTATTTCTGATTGTGCTCCAAAAAGACAACCCAACGATTTAATACTTTGGGTATTTTTTGTGCCACTAGGCAAAGTAACCTAATTCTCTTAATTCCTGAAATTGGCTGCTGTTCCAAGAGTAGGAGGATTGCACTGAAAGTGGCTGCAGCATATTATAATATAATTAATACGCTACAGAAAGAAAAATAAGCTCAATTGTATTCCGCAAACTAATATATTTTGTTGCCATTTGCAAACCAGTTTGTAAACAACTGTTGGCTGCCCCATTGTTTTTTTATAGTTCATATATTGTGTTCGAAATCATTCTTCTAATGATAGATTCTAAGGAGAATTATAAGATGAAAAGATTATCAAATTCATTTTAGAATTTATTTATTTTTGTAATAAACATGTTAGCGAATCCATCCCAGAATGAGAAAAATAATGTGTTTTCACATTACTACACATGTATTTATGGTGTTCATTAATACAAAATTTGCAATAAAAGATACAGATCTCGAGAGGGAAATGTCAGATAAATGACTCCCTCAAGCCTGTCTGACACAACTCTCCAGATACTCCTGACACTGCCCACATCCTCCATTCCTTGTCCATTACTAACCATAAACAGAATTCATTTTAGGTTTGGTTTTTCCTCTTGTTGTCTCATGAAATCTGTCCTGCCTACAAGTTTCTGTTCAATGTGGTGCTAAGTGCTTAAATTCAAACAACTCTCTTATGACTGTAACATTCAAGAACATCTGGGACATAAAAAGAGAAAAGGGTATTATGTATTTATCCAGTCTGTAGTACTTTCCTAACCAGGGATGTTAACTCAGACTCAAAATGTCATAACGAATGCTCTCTCAACAAATCTTTACTTAACACATTGACTAACATAACTAATGCTCTCGATTTGTTTTATAAAACATACTGATGCGACAGAATACTAAATAATCATTAGTAGCCCACTCTCAAATTCATTCACTCACTTCTCCTTTAACCAGTTGAAGTACAAGCTTACCAAGTATATGTTATATAATAATATGACCCAATGAACATGGGAGTACAGATCTCTGAGACAGTGATTTCACTTTCTTTGGATACAAAAGTGGGATTCCTGGATCATATAATGGTTCTAGTCTGAGTTTTCTGAAGACTACACAATTTTCCATAATGGCTGTACCACTTTTCAATCCCACCAAAAATATACAAGAATTCCTTTTTCTCCATATACTTGCCAATACTTACTATCGGACATTTAGATAAGAACATCCTAACAAGAATGACACCTTAATCACTGTGGTTTTGCCTTGTATTTCTCTGAGGATTATTGATACTGAGCACATTTTCATATACCTGTTAGCCATTCGTAATCTTCTTTGGAAAAAAATATCTATTTGGGTCTATTCAGGTCCTTCGCTTATTTCTTAAAAATGTATATGTATCTATATATAAAAATTATATATATATATATATATATTACATACGAGTTCCTTATATATTTTGGATAGTAGTCCCTATCAGGTAAGTGATTTATAAAAATTTTCCTATTCTGTAAGTCAGCTTTTCATTTTGACATGCTCCCACTCATTTATTTTTATTTTTCTTGCCTGTGTTTTTGGTGTCTAAAAAAATCCCAAACATCTTGGCCAACACTAATGTTGAGCTTTCCCTCTGTATCTTCTTCTAGAATATTACAGTTTCGGGTCTTGTATTTAAGCCCTTAATACATTTAAACTGATTTTTGTGTATAGTGTAAAGATATGTACTTTGGTGGCTAGCAGGTGGCGTGATACTTAAGGGTGCTGGATTCCCACACAGATGACCATGGTTTGAGTTCCGGACCTGGTGGCTTGTTTTCTCACTTTTCCTCTCTCTCTCTGTCTCTCACTCTGTCCCTCTCTGGTCAAATTAAAAAATAAGTAAATAAGGTTAAATAAAATAATTCTTAAAAAAAAAAAAAAGATATGTAGTTTGGCATAAGATAATTTATTTTGTATGTGGATATTCAGTTTTCCCAACATCTTTTTTCCAGTTTGTCATAGGGGCCATGTGCTTGTCAGCGACAGGGACAGAGGTAGAAATCACCCCCCTCCATGGGGCACAGCCACATCAAAATCCCTTCTCCTCCATTTCTCCACCATGTCAGGATTTGGGGCACTCACCCACATGTGCCTGCATGTTTTTTAAGCTGCCAGATCATGAAGTCTAAACAGTGCAGTAAGTCATGTGGGATCTAGGTCCCTTAACCACCAGGCCACAGCCCTGGCTCCTCATACCATTTACTAAAAAGACTATCCTTTCCCCATTGTATATTGCATTTTTTCAAAAATTAGCTGACTTTATATGCATGGGTTTAATTTTTGGCTCTCTATTCTGTTCTACTGGTCTACGTGTCTGTTTCTATGCTGCAACATACTCTTTTTATTGCTATATATAAAACATACTTTGAAATCAGGTAGTGTGATGCCTCCAGTTTTGTGCTTTCTTCTCAAGACTGTTTTAGCTATTTGAGATCTTTTGTGGTTCCTTATGAATTTTAGAATTTTCTTTACTATTTCTGTGAAAACTGTCTTGGAATTTTGAAAGGGCCAGCATAGAAGCTATAGATTGCTTTGGGCAGTTTAGCAATATTAATTCTTTAAATCCAACAACATATCTTTCCATTATTTGTGTATTCTTTGCTTTCTTTCATCAATATTTAATAGTTTTCAGTATATAAATCTTTATCCTCTTTGGCTAAATTTATTCATAAATATTTTCTTCTTTTTGATGCTATTATAAATACCATCAAAGCTTGTTCACTTAATTTCTTTTTCAGACAGTTCATTGTTAGTGTTAGAAACACAACTAATTTTTGAATGTTGATTTGTATCCTAAAACTTTATTGATTTCACTTAGTTCTAACAGTTCTTCAGTGGAATTTTTAGGGTTTCCTATTTATAAGATCATGTCATCTACAAATATAAAGGTGTTTTTAAAAACATCATTTATCTGTTGTTAATATTATTTTTTTTTTCAGTTTGACCAGAGAGAGACAAAGAGAGAAAGGGAAAGTGAGAATGCAAGTCACCAGGTCCAGGACTTGAACTGTAGTCGGCCATGTGCAAGTCCAGCATTCCAACCACTGCGTCATCTGCTGGCTCCCAAATATAAAGTTTTACTTCTTCTTTTCAATCTGGGTGACTTTTCTTTCCTTTTTTTTTTTTTTTTTAAATTTGGCAGAGTCGTGTTTGCTCACGAGGGTTGGCAGAGAGTGAAAGACAGAGAAAAGGTGAGAAAGCACCCCCTACAGGGAATAGTCACACTGCCATCCCTTCTCCTCTATTTCTCCCTCCTGCAGGGATTTTGGGCATGCAAGCCCATGAGCCTAGCATGTTTCTCAAGATGCCTGGTATGAATCTAACCATGCAGATGGCCATATGAGACCTAGTCACCTTACCACCATGCCACAGGCTGTACCCCTGCTTCCTTTTCCCCTGCCTAACTGCTCTCACTGGGAATTTTTAGTACTATGTTGAATGGAAGTGGTAAGAGTGGGCATTCTAGTCTTTTCTGTTGCTTAGAAAAAACACTCAGCTTTTTTACAGCTATGAATAATAAAGGCTGATGAGCTTGTCATATATGACCTTTATTTTGTTGAGGTATATTCCTTCTATACCTAATTTGCTGAGTTTTAAATCATGAAAGGATGTTCAGTTTTTTCAAATGCATTTTCTGCATCTACTGAGATGATCATGTGATTTTTACCCATTCTGTTAATGAGGTGTATCACACTTATTGATTTGCAGATGTCGAACCTTGCATCCCACAGATAAATCCCACCTGGTCATGGTAGATGACCCTTTTAAAGTGCTGCTGAAGTTGGTCTCCAAGTATACAGTTGAGGATTTCTGCATACTGGCCTAAAATTTTCTTTTATTCAAGTGTCTCTGTCTGGCTTTGGTGTCAGATAACACTGGTTTCATAAAATGAGTTTGAAAGTGTTCCCTCCTCTTTGATTTTTGGGAAGAGTCTGAAAACAACTAATATTATATTATCTTTTTTTTTTTTTTTAATGTACAGTGGTCAACTGATTCTTCCTATCTTAAATATCCTCCTTTTCTTTCCTCTTGTCCCTAGCTACAGAATGGCCAAACATTCTCTTCTAAAAATCTAGTTTAATATTTACTTCTTTCATGAAGTCTTTCTAGTTTCTTCTCAACAAAAGACAAATCCTCTCTCTTCTCTGGACATAATTTGTTTTATCATTCTCAATTATTATATTCAAATCAACCCTGCACTCAAATACCCTGTATTTGAGTATCTATCCTATGTTGTTTTACGTGATTACTGGATCTCAAACTTTTTAGTCTCAGGACCGTTTTATACTCTTAGAAATTAATGGTCATCCCTAAAGCTTTTTAAATGTGGTTTATAGAAAAATAAGAAACTAAAGCTAAGTAATTTTTAAAAATGTCTTAAACATATAGTAATTCATTTAACAAAAAGCTTATTATGTTACTATAAATCCCATTCTGGGGAGAAAAAAACTATTTAAAAAATGTGGCAGTGTTTTACATTTTAACAGTAACTGGCCTAATAAAATGCAGCTGAATTCTCATACTATTAAACACAACTCAAAAGTTATTTTACTAAATGTTATAATCACTCACCTTAATTTTAAAAACATCAAACTCGGACCAAGAATCTCTAGATAGCTTTTATATACTCTACAGTTAATAAACTGTTCATGCTTTATTCTTGCCTGTGTGGCACCCAGATTTTCTTTTTTTAAGAAATATTTGTTGAATTTTATTTATTAGTAGTATTTTTTAATCCGACCAGAGAGAGAGAGCAGGGATAAGGGGGTGAGAAAGCAAATTGCCAGGTACAGGACTTGAACCATGGTCGACTATGTGAGAGTCCAGCATCTCAATTACCACACTACCTGCTGGCCCCAGGCACTCTGATTTTCAAATAGTTCATCTCTCAAAGTGATTTAGTGATATAGGCAACATATTAGTTAACATTTACTGAGTTCTTACAATAGTCCAAGTAATTATGGTATATTTCTCACATGTATTATTTCAGAACGAACTCAAAGGTAAGCCCTGCTATCTCTATTACAGACACTAATGAAGGAAAGGAGTTAGTACTCAACATCACCCTCAAGAGTAATCAAGATCGGGGCCACCAGGTGGCGAGGTGGTTAAGGGCGCTGGACTCTCACAAGGCCAACTGTGGTTCCCGGACCTGGAGGCTTATTCTCTCACTTCCTTTGCCCCTACCCCACTCTGTCCCTCTCTGGTAAAATTAAAATAAATAAATAAATAAATAGATAGATAGATAAATAGATAAATAGATATAAATATAGTTAAAGAAAATAATTCTTTTTTTTTTGAGAGGTTTTTGCTATAGGGCGCGTGCACTCCCCCGACAGACAGAGAGAGACAGAGAAACAGAAAGCAGGAAATCACCCCCCAGGGGGGATGGCCATGCCGCAATCCCTTCTCCTCCATTCTCCTCTTGGGATCTTGGGTACGCACGCACATGTGCCTGGCGTGAGTTTAAGCCACAGGGTCCGAGACTCGAACCGCGGTCAACTACGTGGGAGTTCAGCAACATAGCCATTATGCTAACTGCTGGTCCTAAGAAAATAATTCTTAAAAAAAAGAAAAGAGTAATCAAGATCCCCAGAGGGTCTAATTGTGAAAAAGCAATATTTTTTACTCGTTTACCACACAAAATTTATTTTCTTATCATCACATCACCCTAAAAGGGCTAACTACTAATAACTCTTCTTTTTGTGGTAGTTTCCCTAAAAGAGTAAGGTAAATAAAATTCATTACATAGTCCATAGAATGCTAGCACCCAATGCAATATTGCATACAATTTCACAAAAACCTTCCAATAGTCAAGGAGGGGAATTACACCAAAGGTCTGAGTAGCATCTTTAAGTAAAAGCCATCTAGAGTCCAAGAATTATCAAAGAAGGGAAAAAAAAAAACCATTTAAGTTCTGAGCAGCAATAACCTAATTTAAAAATGGTTTGTATCCAAACATTAATATGACTTTTACAAAGATACGAAAGACTTAAACTTACAGAATAATTTTCCTTAAAAAACAAAATACAAGAAGTCTTAAAGACCTTTAGGAAGAACCAAGATAAACCAAACAAAAAAAGAGAGGCTTAAATTGATATGGCACCGCAAATATTTACATCAACTTGTAAATAAACCAAATTTTCTCTATGAATCACTGGGGTCATGTCTACAGTCTGAATCAGTCACTTCTGCAATACTTTCTGCAATACTATCAAATATGTCTATTAGACTCAATCTGCTACAGAGATACTAACAGCAAAGACCCAATACTGAGTGTCCAGATCTTGGTTTCTAATATCATTATCCAATTAAAGGAACCAGGGCTCCTTCCAGAAATAGCTGAGTCTAGGTCTGGGGAAAGAAATACATAATATGAGTAAGTAGCATAGTGTAGCGCCTAATAACCTAAGCAACAAAGTTAAATATTACTGGGTTATAACCCAAAGTATAAAATAAATATCCTCGAGTTCATACAGAGAGAATGAAAGGGAAGAACAGACAAATCACCCATGCAGAATTCCACATAATTTTTGTAAATATGCCACCTTCAAGAAGGGGAAGTGTAACTCATTTATCCTTAGGTGTGGGCTATGCACAGTGATTTCTTTCCAAAGAATACGTATGGAAAGAAGGAGGGAGAAAGAATACCTTTATAGATAGACAAGCATTGCCTCAGTCATGATCAAAATTAACATCCATGATAAGTCATGTTGATAGTACACACACTGAGAAGTGATAAGAATGGCACTTTATTTTTTGTGGTCTTCCTCCCCGAAATCTGTAAGCCCAGTCTAGCCAAGAAGAACACCAGACAAATTCGGATTGCCAGACATTTACAAAATGCCGAACCAGTACTCCTCAAACTTGACAGTTATCAAAAACAAAGGAAGTAAGAAACGGTCACAGTCAAGAGGAGTCTAAGGAAACATGACAATTACATTGTAATAGGGTATCCTGGATGAGATCCTAGAACAGAACAAAGAATATTAGGTTAAAAACTAAAGAAATAGGAGCCAGTGGTGGTGGGGTAGTTAAGGCAGCTGGATTCCACATGGCCAGTTGCACCACTGACTACCAGACCCATGAGTCTGAGTGAACAAAATTCCAAGAGAATGGAATGAGAAGGGATTAGGGCATGGTCATCCACCCTGGGGATTGCTTTTTCACTTTCCCTTTCTCCGTCTCTCTCCAGCAAGTGCATGCACCCTATTGCAAAAAATAAATAAATAAAAATTAAAAACTAAAGAAATCTAAGTATAGACTTCAGTTAATAAGGTACCAGTACTGATTCATTAATTATTACAAATTTATCTTGTTAATAATATCAGATGATACCAATAGTGAAAATTGAGTGTAGGACATACGGGAAATCTATAATATCTCTGCAATTTTTCTGTAAACCTGAAATTGTTCTAAAATTAAAAGTTTATTTAAGGGACCAGCAGTTAGCGTAATGGCTATGTCGCTGGACTACCACATAGCCGACCACGGTTCACGTCCCGAACCCGGTGGCTTAAAACTCACGCTGGGCACGTGTGTGTGCATGCCCAAGATCCCGAAAGGAGAATGGAGAAGGGATTGCGGCGTGGCCATCTCCCCTGGGGGCTGATTTCTCGCTTTCTGTCTGTCTGTCTGGTAAGCGCACGCGCCCTATAGCAAAAACCTCTAAAAAAAAAAAAAAGTTTATTTTATAAAATTCCCAAAGGAAGAAAGGAAAAAAGGTCATGTCTCACTATTTTCCTACATGGAATTTCCTATATAACTCAAAGAAAGTTATTTAATCTTCTATAGATATTTCAAAATCTTTCTCTAGAGTTCTGCAGGAAAAGAAATTCTCAACCTCTTTCTAGTATATACTATCATTACTATTAGACTGCTCTTAGATCTAAGAGCAGGCTCCCAGGTGAGATTGAAATCTCTTCTCAATTATTCATTTAAAAAAAGGGTGGAGAACTCATGAGTTTTTATTCTGTATGGAGACATACGATACCAATAAAGAACTGATAATACAATACTGAGCTTACCACCAAGTCTACCAAAAAACAATCCACAGCTACTAAGTTTATATCCAGAGTTTAAAAAAGCCCCAACATCATTTTACAGTCAAAGGCAAGACAACGTTTTTAAACATTTAATATACAAATATGATTTTATAAGTTTTCATAAAATCTAAGCAGCTAGGTCAAAAAGTAAAATAAAAGCTACCTTTTCCAACATCAGCCTTAATGCTGAAAAATACCCCAAGTAAAATACAGAATTATCATTTTATGTAGAGAAAAGGTTTTCTCTTACTGAAAAAACAAAATTGAGGTGTTCCAGCAATTTCTTTCTAATTTCAATTGGGGGGAAAAAAGTAAAGAAACAGATAAATTATGTCTCTATAAATCCTAATGCTACAGGGACTCATAATAAACAAAACACCTCTTTAGAAACACTAAGTTGTGACTTATTAGACAGGAAAACTAACTTCCCAAGCATTGTATACATATTGCAATTAAAAAAAAAAAATCAGCAAACAAACTTCCCAGATGTTGAATGCTATGCACTAAAATATAAGATTTATAGTGCTTCTTACTGTTAAGAAATGTAAAGAAAATTTTGTCTGTAGACTTAAAAATAAGCCCTTTCTCCCTACACCAACTAAAAAATATCTTTACTTCTAAGTGATACAATGCCTTATGGATGTTACTTTAATGTGTGATGCAAAAAATATGCTCTTCTGTTCCTATACTAAGACATAGCTGTTTCTGGCTCACACATTTATCACTTGTCCTTTTTTGTGATATAATCTGATCGGCCTGCAGAATACATCAAGGGCAATTACTGTCACCATAAAGAGAACAATGGGTTAAAACAATATCCTTAGAGCAAAAGTGGAATTATAATTTAACTGAAATTTCAAATTTAATATATCCAAATGGTTTAAGTTAAATGCAAAAGAAAAAAAAAGGAATTATGAGCTTCCAAATACAAGCAGTTAGGTCTGATTTTGTTTACTGGTCCTCAAAATATTTAGAATGTGGCTTCCCTTTCCACATCAGACCCCCCACAAATCCAACATGCAGGAGATCAATGAGAAAGTAAAGTACTTTGGTGTACAGGTGTCCCGGAGCACTTGTCTATTCCCTTCCTCTCCATCCCCCTTCCCAACCTGATTAAAAACCTAAAAAGAGCCCAACAGAGAATCCTAGGACCACATACTGGGCATCATTGTAGTCCCAGTGATCCTCCTTTCCTCAGGAGCATTCATTTCTAAAACCTTAATGACACTCTGTCACATTCTCCTGAAAAGGAAAGGAAAAACTGCCATTAAAGACTGCGTTCATTATAATCAGTGACTTCTTAAAAATGTTTGCAGTCAAGCGGTGATGTGTCTTTGGGACTTCTTTCAGAGCTTGAGTCTTTTAGCAGCTTCGCAATGTTTCAGGGAATTCTATGCATAGAAAATTATGAAGAATATTTGCAACTGCTCAGGGATTAAAAAAAAAAAAGACAAAAGAGAACATGGCAATGCCGCACTGATATGTTTCCCATTTGCTATTTAAAGCCTCTGTCAAAGCAACTTAAATGTATTTTTATATACAGGCAAGCTGACACATGAACTATTAAGAATCTCAAATAGTAATAAAATATTATCCTAAAATAGCATATATTACATGCAAAACACTAAAATAAAAATCTACAGATAAACCAAAATCATTCTACTGTACATTATGTGAGCAAAATGTCACCCTAATTACCTCTTCCTAATTACCTCTTCCTAAGAACAGTAGTTACCAAGAATTTCTTATACTAAAATGCTAAACAGACTTGAAAAAAATGAAGGAACTGAATTCATCTAATTCTTTCTTTGATCAGTTTTGTTGGGAGAAATGGGAAGTGTTTTTCCTCCTTTAAAAATTTTTCTAGGAGGGAAAGAAGAGGAAAATACTTTTCAGTGATTTCTTTTTTCCCTAAATTGTTTGGGATATATGGTACAGATAGTCTTAAACTGACATGTTAGAGTCATCCAACATGAAACCCAAATTTCATTAGACACAATGAACTGTAAATAAAGAGTACTTGTTTCTTACCAATTTCTGAAACAAAATCCTGTAAATATCCCACAAGATAACTTAGGTTTAGTTAAATTTAACGAAATGAAATAGTTAATTTATTGCAAAACTATAAGCAGAAGTAAAATCAGAACTCCAATAATCAATTATGCAAAGGCTTTCATTACTGCTCGGGACACTAGAGAATGTGAGGTTATAACAGAAATCATTTTAACACTTAGGGTATGTTTAGAATATATTTAGAAAATGTATCCTCTACTTAGTAAATTCATACTTCATTATTCAAATTTAAAAAGTTGTGCCCATTCATAAACTACCAATTTAAATCCAAAATACGGTTACTCATAAGAAGCTTAAAAAGAAAAAGGGGAGGGGGGACTTAACAGTGAACTCCAAGCAATCTTTCTCAATCACCTCTCCTGAAAAAAATATTTAATTCCAAAAGAGATCCCCTTCCTACTCATGTAATTCTGGGCTACCTACTTCCTGCCAACAATCTGAATGTGGTTCAGAAAATACAAACTAGTTTAAAATATTATTCCAAGTCTTTGTTTCTCAAACTTAAATGAATGAACCCCTTAGAAAAAGAAGTTTTCTGCAACATCAAACCTGACCACAAATTACAAATTCAGAAACACTGCCTTAAAAAATTAAGTCTCCTTTTATTAAAAAAAAAAAAAAATTACTTTCAACTGAACATTATCAGTCAAATGTTGTCTTTATAACAGGTATAATACAAAAGAATTTCAAAAAGTTTGTGGAAAATTGAGTCAAAGTATGAATTTGGGTGCAAAAAATTTTTAAATCCATATATAATTTTTTTCACAACATGCATTTTCCATGTATTTATTGAATATCCCTCATACCTTTTAAAGGTCAAAATAAAACACAAATTTTAAAAATTCTTATAGAATTCACAAACCTTGCCCTCCAAATGGACCCTGAGAATCTGAGGAACCCAGTCTGAGAAACACTGCCCTATTCAAAACAGATTTAGACTTTGCTGTTCCTCTGATAATACAACATAGTAAATCTCCCCCACATACTTCGAGCCCTCATGAAAGTGGTACCTTTCATCTCCTGTACTCCCATAACCATGAAGCCACCCATCTCTTACCTTCCACTACATTTTATCTTGAGGTGAGAGTCTATACCTGACCCATCTGTTCATGTACTAGTACATCTTGCACAAGATTCACAGTAGGCCCTGGTTATCAGTTGGCTAAAAAATAGGAAATATATTTTTGGCAATTATTTGTTATTTCAAATTGCCTGTTTTTGTTCCTAGCCATTATTACTGATAACCAAACATTTACAGATTTTTCAATTCAATGCCTACACCATACTTACAAGGTTTTAAAAAATACTACAATGGGGCCAGCAGGTGGTATGGTGGTTAATGCACTGGGATCCCCTATGGCTAACTCCATGGTTTGAGTTCCAGACATGGTGGTCTGAAAAACCCGCCAGGTACATGTGTGTGCATACCCAAAATCCCAAGAAGAGAATGGAAGAGTAGAGACTGCACTGTGACTATCCCCTCTGGGAGGTGATTTCTTGTTTTTCTCTTTCTATCTCTGGTGAGCATACATGCCCAATAGCAAAAAAAAAAAAAAAAAAAAAATCTTAAAAAAAAAACAAACTACAATAGAAGCGAGTATACATTTTTTCCTATCCAATATAAAGAAATAATTACATATAGTTTAACATTACCAGGTAAAAGTCAGTGAAAGATATATTATTATCTTTAGTGCTCTTACAGAGCATCTTCATAAAATGCAGGCAAATTTTTCTTTTTAACTCCAATGTATTAAAATGTGAATGCTTTTAAAAAGTACAATGCTAGTAAAATCAGCTAAAAAATTATTTTTTTAAAAAAACCTAAATGTTTTGTATGTGGTCAATGGACTTGCATGAACCAATAAAATCACAATATACAGACGACTATTTTGTGGAGAGTACATGTCAAACGAAGTACTGAAAAAAAAATTAAATAAAATTAATCCAGTACAGGACTGGCCCTGTAACCTAGTGATCATGTGAACCAAATTCCAAATAGCCCACCATGGTTAGAATGCCAGCCCCAGTGTCTTGAATAACATGCTAGATGCATGTATAAGTATGTCCCAAATCCCAAAAGGATGTTGAAATGGAGAAGAGACTGCAGTCTCTCCTCTCACTTTATCAGGTGTTTTCCCTCTCTCTCTCCCTCTCTATCTCTCTCTCTCTCTCTCTAACAAGAGCACACAGACTCTAATTATTAAAAAAGAAGAAGGATGAGGAGGAGGAAGGAAGAAAGAAAGAAAGAAAGAAAGAAAGAAAGAAAGAAAGAAAGAAAGAAAGAAAAAAAGGAAGGAAGGAAGGAAGGAAGGAAGAAAGAGGAAGGAGGGAGGGAGGGAGGGATGGAAGGAGGGAGGGAGGGAGAGGAAAGGAAAGGAAAGCAAAGAAAATTAATCAAGCAAGATAAATTAAAATAAAGTAATACTTTTTTGTGTGTTCAAAAGCCACGAGTGTTTGGTGTGTATTAAAATGCTATTAAAGGGCCAGCAGGTGACATGGTTAAGCTGCTGGACTCCCACATGACTGACCAAGGTTCAAGTCCCAGACCTGGCAGCTTGCTTTTTCATTTTCCCTTTCTCTGTTTCTCTCTTTCTGGTCGAATTAAAAAAATAATACCACCAAATAAAATAAATAATTCTTTTTTAAAAAGCTATTAAAAAGCTAATTCTAAGCTAGATACAAAAAAAAAATAAACAGTATAAGTAAGGGCTATTACTTTTTTCTTTAATGATTTTACTTTTTACTTTCAATCACTGTTCCATACCTTTTACAAAACAAAGTCATGTGCAATGTAGGAAATGTAAAAGCCCAAAATGTTAATATTTTGGATATAAAATTTAGCCAGTGGACTGAAATACTAAATCTCTATTTTTATTATATTCATTCTTCATCCAACTTCCATTTATCTTCTTGGGATAAAAAGATGTCACTTTTAGGTTTTTTCCCCACCACCTTTAAGCTTTAATTTAATGAAATAAATAAGATAACACACCTATATCCCTACAGCACCCAATATTAGATGCTCTCAAAAAAGCTTGTTGTGGCTTATGTGTGTTTTGTTTTTTTACTGTATTTGTTATGCCTTACCGTATTATATGGAAAAATAAAGCAATAAGTAAAAGTAGTTTTTATGGGACAAGATGTGTTTTAATTACATTACAATGTCTATTATCCCAAGATAAAACGCAGTGGCTTAAAATGAAGTAGTATCACTTTCACTTCCCAAACCTTCAATGAACTGCTTTTAAACCAGCATAATTTGAAGGTGTTTGGGTAGCAGTTTTAAGGAATAATTAACAGTGTAATCACATACTGTGTTGAAACATAGGATTCAACTGTTTACATTGGTTACTATTTATATGAAAAATGCTAAAGAAACAGAAGTTCTAATGAATTACCTTTAGGATAGCCTCTCCTTCACCTTATACTTCTTACCATTATTTGAATATTTTTCTGGACCTACTCCATTAGATATCAACTTCAAGTTAACAGAGAAGTTACAAATAGCTAGATGGTATTTGTTAGTTTTTAAAATAGTAACTTAATATAAGTAATCATTCATGTTAAATTAAATTATATGAGTATGTGATACCGAGTCAACTTTTCAACTTCACATCTTACTTCAGCTTCCTCTGAGTCAAATATAAAGTAATAAAAGAAGAAATGAATTTGTACTTTAAAATCTCTCCTTTTCCATATTACAAAGCCATCATACTGAAGACTTCTCTCTTATTTTCCAAAGATCTTGGGAAAGTGAATGGCAAAAATTGCATTTTTCTCTCAAAAGAAACAATTAATATTTTAATATTTAATGAACAACAAATTACAAGAGGAAGTTATTGCTGATTTACTTCTTGTTACTTACAAATTATCTGGCAACTTCATATAGCTACCAAACATTTTGCTTTTAAAAGGGGGTGGGGCTAGTAAAGGAGGACTGATTGCTAGACAATAATAAAGCAGGGATAATTTATTACAAGGTCAAAAAATAAGTTTTTTTCCTTTGGATGATCCAAGTCCTTTTCAAACTACAATTAAAGAAAAAGAAAAGTAAGAAAGATGACAGACTTTGTAGAAATCTTTTTCAGAAAAACTGATACACAAATATTAAAAAGCAAGTGAACGAAATACTATCCATTCAAATGCCTGAAGTCAATTTGAGAGAGGAGGAAAAATTGTATTTTTGAATCTGCATGCTTCATAATTATTTGGATCATAAAAATTTGAATATTCAATTTTATCTAAAGTAATCTGGTACCCAAAAATATTGGCAGTATGCAAAGTACTTTGAACAGCAGTATAATCTAAATATGGTGCACCAAATAAATTAAGCAATTATTTTTGAAGAACAAGTATTTTAAAACAGTATCCATGACTATTTAAATTAGTACTTACCATTTCTAATATTAAAAATCAAACAACAAACAAACAAAAAACTCAATGTCAAGCCTGAATAAGGTTATAGGCATTTTTACTAAGAGCTAAATGCATGTGAAAATGTATTATATTAACACATACTTCAACAACAGGATATTCCAATACCCCAATACCCTCACTAGAGTGCAAAATAATTCATATTTTAATTTTGGGTTACAATCCTTGCTATTAGTCATATCTCTCTAATTCAATTTTATCTCAAACTTTACTGAAGTTATTTCAAAATATTAAATGAAACACTTATTTTAATAAGCCTTTTTTTTTAAGTTTCCACAGCAACCACCAAATTAATAAGCAGTTTAAAAGTTGGGTGTGTTCCTTTCTTCTGAACTCATACAACTTTGCATTTTTATTTACTTAAAATAGCATAAACAACTTTTAGATTGCTTCCTTTTCAGTTAAGACTGGTTTATACATGATAACTATCTTTAAACATGGTAACTATCTTTATTTCTAAACATAGGGAAGGTTTTTTAAATTTTAGAGTGTTTTAGTATGTATCCCTCCTGAATAGTAACTACATATTCACAACAAACTGAACATAATTTTAAGAAATATATATAAGAATCTCAAGTAGACAGCTAAAAATACTGAAGTACTATCTGATACATAAAAGTACTATTTGATATCATAAAAACAGCTTTTTTAACTAAAGAAAAGTACAAGAGAAAAATTATTTTAACTTCATTTTTCTTTGATAATTTTCAGTCTGGTCCCTTTTTAAATCAAGATCTATACATTTGAAAAGTTGACTACTTATTAAAATTCTCAATGAATTTAAAAGCACTGCTATAAAACTTTTCTTTAGTCTATTCAGCCCCTTAACTAATCAAACAATGAAACAAATATTACAAGATGAAGGCTGACAAAAAATCATAATGAACCTCTCAGATGAGAAACTAATTGGTACTAAGTACACAATGGCTTACATTTAATCCTGTTAATAACCACACAAAAAAAGAAATAAAAGACTCACTTTTCAGTCATCTCTCTGGACCACTGGGCTAAAATAACAGCATGACTAAATCTGACATTGACCCCGTGGCCCTGCTAGGAGTTAAAAGAATTCCTTTGAGTCTTCTGGGGCCTGTTTTCAACTGCTCCAGAAGGGGTGGGCTAGTCATACACACTTGTTAGGCTTCTTTACAGTAACAGGTCAAATTAGAAATGGTCATATATGCCATAATATATACCAGCTCTTAACTTTGGACTTGAAGTCTGTACCTTACAATAAAAACACAGGGAAGAATGCTAAAATAGTTCATAGCTGGCTGATAAAATGTCATAGATGGATGAAATATAATTGGAATAGTGCAAATGTATTCAAGTAACAATATACTAGAAATAACTTTTCAAACAAAAATAAGGCATACCTAAATTAAAAAGAAAGACTGCAGTTGAGACAAAGCACCAAGATGAGTCTTTAAACATTAAAAAAAGTATAAATTTTTCTAGACTTAAAAAAAAAAATTTAACATGCTTATTGAATTAAAATGTATTTTGTAAAGTTTTGCAAGCTTCTGTGACATGAACCCCCAAATAATATATACTATCTAATGATACATATCTGCCTGAAGGCAGATACCCTTCCCCTTTAATTCGTATTCCAAACACAATTTAGGACTTCAACAAAGAAGATATTAGCAACTCACACATTTCTTTCTAAGTGACTAAAAATAATTACAGATATGGATTTGCTATACTTGACAAGATTTCTTTAGTTCTAGTATAGTTCTTCTAAGTATATTTTCTTAAATAAAATAAAATCCCAGGCTTTATTCCATTTCATGATGTCTAATCACTGAAAATTCAAATAAACCAACCACTAGCACATTTTTTTATATCTTTCTCAAGTTCCTGTAACTTACAAAAAGTGTGGCTCCAGTTAATTTCATTAATATTTAAAATTAAAAGGCCTAAATTTTCTGCACACTGAAAGAAACAGTTGTCCTCATAACACTGAGAAATAAAATTATTATAGACCAAGACATGTTTTAATTCTAGGCTGTCTGAGGGGTAAAATATCAAAAAAAATTTTACATAATTCCATTTCTACCATTATAAACCTTTTATAATTTTAGTTTATCATATTAATGAAATCAAACACAAACTATAACCAAAGAACTATCACTTAACAAACAAAACTAAACATTAGCAATTAGCTTCTAGGCATTGTTTCATTAATTTGTAAAGGCTTAATTTAGGATAAAAAAGTTAAAATTTGAATACTTATCACAAATTTTGTGAAATATGTCAGTTTAAGTAAACTCTTGGGAAATCTATAATGACATTGGTATTTCTACCTGTCAGGTGGCAAAAATTGGGAAGGAGGTTTTTCTTCCCCATGGTTCTCATTCTGTTTTGACCCCATATTTTATTTCATACACAAAGTATATTTTTCAGGCAATTCAACAAGTACCCAGAACACAGAAACAAAAACACCCAGCAATAAGAGAACTGCAAAAGAGTTCACAAACAGCCTCAATTTAAAGCTCTAATTCAGGGCCTACTTTGCTGAACAGAAAACTGTAAAACTGAGCAAGCTGTCACAGCACACAATGTATTTTTACCTCCTTGGCTTACCTTCATGATTTTTGGTCTTTAAAAAAATATATGCATAAAAGTATTTCCATTATACTTTAATAGTTACTATACATGTTTAGCCATTCTGTTTTAAAAGAATCTTCCACCCACTACCAAAAGAAAAAAGAGAGAGGGAGAACAAAAAAAGAAATACTACAAAACAAGAGTTTCAAATAAAGACTGGAAAAGGCATCAAGCAATCATGACCTTTAAAAAAAAAAAGTTGTCTGACAATTATCTCTTTGAAGTTTTTTTAAGCAGCATAAAAGCACTCCACCAGTCTGTGCTTTCCTTAATAAATTTCAAGTTTGGCTCTATACTGCTCTCCTAAAAGCAACACACAATAAAATTTGTGCCATGATTTAAGAACTAATCATATTTCCCACAATACTTGCTAGTAAAATGTGCTAAGAGAAGAATTCCTTGTTACTTGTAAAGCTATATACTTTTACAGTGGGATCCCTTTTCAGATCATTGAATATCACCTGATCTAATGTGCTGAAAACATAAATAAATAAATTTTAGAGATTATCTGTGTTTCTCAATGATTATATATGAATATCAAAAATTAATGAGAATTAGAGGGAATGACTTTACAAACTTATGAAACCTCTATAACTATGAACAAGGAATAGAAATTCAAAAGATTTTCTAGTTACTATGAACAGACAACAGCTACTTAGATTATCAGGATACATTTTCTTAGTTTGAAACTCTTAATTGATTTTAAAAGATATTAGCCCTTGGAAAGTCATCTGATAAACATCAAAATGTGCAACACAATTAACTGGAAATATGGCAAAAATAAATTAAAATTCAATAACCCTATTTTTTCTTGATAGTCACAAATTCTATAAATTGTTCCATAGTCTATGAGCATTAAAATCCACAACAAAAAAACCTTTAATTAACACGCACAGGAAGGTTTGCTCTTACCCAATTTCCAAAGTGCTCAGAGATACAGAAAGAGCATTTTTAGATCCTTTGCTGTTACAATAAATAACCAATCAAGTAAAACAAACTAAAATGATAAATTATAAAAAAATTAGTTTTTCCTCTTATATATTAATGTTAGAACCTTTTTTAGCCTATTCATCGACAGTGCATCACAACATAATTTTCTGATGGATTAGAAAACTACTAGAAACTGTTTAATAGTAGAATGGATCTTTTTATTATTTTATATGAATTCAATAAATACAGAATTCAGGTAACTATGCCTCTGTATGATGCCACTCTCACAAAACAACAATGAAACAAACGTAGCTTCGATCACATTCATTTGATATTTTTAAAGTCTTCCATAATAATGAAGATATATTTTATAGAGATGTTGGAACTAGAACTCTACTTCTGCCTTATAACGGTAACTACTCAATATTTAAGTTCACAGAATTTGTCCAAGGACTTAACATTCAGCAACATTAAGTTGTTTTGTAAAACAAAATTCTTCACGGTTGAAAAATAAATAAACATGTTTTTGCAAACCTTTAAGATCTGGCCAAGATAAAAAGGTACGTCTCCAATCAAATGTATTTTCTTTCATATGTCTATCTGAATGTATACATACCATGACTACAAAAATTAATTAAGAGAAACCACATACCAGGTTATAACTGATTTTTTATGAATCTTTTTAATATACAATAATATTTAAATCAGAAATTTGTAATAGTGCCACTTACTGTTTTAGTATTTCTAGTACTAACTTGGTTCAACTATAAAATAACATTTTTATTCCAACAGTAGAGTGACCGTGAATAGAAATTTTCAGGATTAATAATTTTCCATCAATTTCATGCATAAAGCTAACATATTTTTTGAGCTTCTCAATAGCTCAAAGATTAAATTGCTACTGTTATTTAAAAAAAAAAAAAAAAAAAAAAAAAAAAAAAAAAAAAAAAAAAAAAAAAAAAAAAAAAAAAAAAAAAAAAAAAAAAAAAAAAAAAAAAAAAACAAAACCAAGAACAAAATTAGTTTTTCCCTGGGAGTCCCCATGGATCTAAGTGCCACACAATAATTCTTTCCAATCTGCAAAACAAAACAAAACACACAAATAGATGAGCTAAGGAAGAAAGATCAAAACAAAGAAACAAGTTTAAAAAAAAATCTTCTTTCCCCTTAGCAATCAACAAAATAACAAAAAAGAAAAAGTGGAAAAGTCACCCAGAATATATGACCATGTAAGCATGGGCACTCTTGCAGAAAACCAAGTCTGCAACCCAAAGCCATGGGAAATTTAAATTAGAGCAAACGGCCACAATAGGCAGGAAAATCTGTACAGATAAAAAGGGACTGCTGAGCTTGCAGGTATACTACTAAAGATCTTGGGAGATTTCTAAACAAACTTCATTAGTTTTGCTAATTTTAAAGGGATAAGAAATAACTGTGGCGGCTTTATAAGTTTTTCTCTTTTAATCAAAATATACATATATGTGTGGTATCTCTAAAAGAAGAAGAAAAAGAATTCTCATTGCTTATAATACTGCTTCAGAAATTTGCTTGACAAATCTTTTTCCCTCTATGTTTTAATTGTCATAAAAAAAAATAAAATGTTAACAAAATGAGGGAAAGACCCTTCCCTGCGGATGTTAACCTAAATGGTGACACAATCAGACATGTACCACAGAACACAACTCTGTCCCACAAGGAACCATACACCAAAGTTAGTTTAACCCACACGATTTGAAAATTATATGATGATCTGTGGTACAACCACTACACTTCTTCTGTTAAATGTGATAATAAATGAGATTTCTCAAACTAGAACATCTCAAACAGAAGAATAAAGGAACTAATCTAACAACCAAAAAAATCATGGTATTAAGAATACAAATATACCACAACCTGGTACCTGTGGATCTGTATCAGCAAACACTTAAACTGAGTATTCTGAACCTCTTTAAAAAAGTATTTCATTCACACGAAACAAATACAGATTGAAATATGAATATTATACAGCACATATTTGTTGTATTTACTGTCCTGTAAAATTTGTATCATGTTTAAAACAAAACAAAAGCCAGAGTAGATACTGGATATCGAATGAAGAGCAAAATAATGATACGGAAGCGAAGTGATCTTCCAAGTTCTTAGGAGAACAACAAACTTTCCTGGCAATTAAAATTCCCTTTAAAAGTGGAAAGTAATGCTATTTCTAAATAATAGCACTAACAAAAGTTCATCTATGTTTAAATCACCCTATTTAACACTAAAATTGACTAGTGCAGGATAAAGACTAATGTGGTTACACACGCCTCTTTAAATAAAATATCTCTTCGGTTATATTTATTTGCCATGGTTCTCTCTATCCTGAATTTCCCACCTGACTTTTTAAAGCATAATTTGTATTATTTTAATGATCTCATTTATCAGCTCTTGTCTATTTCCTACATCTTTAGAATTTCTTCTTAACTACAAAAATGGAAGAAGTACTGAAGTTTTCTAGAGTTGGGGCTTTCCCTCCCTAGAGAAGACAATTCTGCTACAAGAGCAATTTAGTTACAAAGTAAAATCAAAAGTAACTTCAAGAGAATTGCCAATAAAAACACTTCCCTTTAATAAACAGCTCTTAAACCACTTAACAGTCATTCTTCCACCCTGAGGCAGTTGTTAACTACTATGTATTTAAGATAAAGTGAGGAGTACAAACCATTTTCACCATCAAAGTCCTATGCTGTCCTCCCTTAAAAATGTGTGCAAACGATAGGAATAAGAACTGATGCTTTTAATTCCACCATGAACTGATTTTCAAAATTATGACAAAAGCTAAAATTCTAAAATAAGAAATTGATATAAAACAAGTTTTACATTTAGCCAACAAGATTCACTTTAAAATAATAATTACATTATATTTACATTCTGAATCCAAATGTATGTTACAAAAATAATTTTTTTTCCTGGAATTGCTTCTTTATCCAGAGCCAGTGCTATCAGATCAAGATTCAAACTAAAAATCAAGTTGAATCTATTCCTTTAGATATTAAGTATATCTGTAATTTAGAAAGAAAATGTGGCCTAATACATAGCGATGCTCAATTAAAATAGTTATTTCTTCATTAATAGCAGAATCAACAGTCTGGCAAGCAATTCAAAAACCAAAATTTAATCATGACAATACCTTTCATTTATAACTAAACAAAGATGGAGAGCTTAAAAACTTTAGGCTAAAAAACTTCCAGTAAGTCAACACTTACACTGTATTATTAAGTGTTAAGTACCAAGAAAACGTTTATTTAAAAAATTCATAAATTACTTTGAAATTAGATACAGATTTAGCAAAACCTTAAAAAAAGGATCTCCCATTTAAGAGACACATGAATATTCTAAACAGCTTTACTCTTAAGGAAAAAAAAGGATTGAGTGTCTTGATTTTGTACTTCTTCGAAAGAAAAGTTTTACAGTAATCATATATAGTTCACATCAAATTCACCTTCTCACCATAAAAATATACTGCCTATAAAATACACTTATCTCTTTAGATAAGTGATCACTATGTGCAATATTTTTACACAGCTATAAGAAAATTACACTTAAACACTCTTTACCCAGAAAGACATCAGCATTCAAGTTCTTCTGACAAGAATGAAAATGTTCCCCACCTAATTTTATGCTTTCCATTCCAAAAAAATACGTAAACATATTTTAGGGTAACATTTTAATGACAACTGTGTCATTACTTCAATAAATAAATAAATAAACAAACAAACATACACACGCACATATATAATGGTATTATTCTTATTAAGATATTTCTAATGAATTTAGTCTCTTAAATGCAAATCTAATCGGCTACTAAAAGAAATGTTAAAAAAGCAAAATTTAATTCTCTCCCTAGGTACTTAACACTGTTGAAAAGAAAAGCTACTATAAATGAATTTAGATTAAAACTCATAAATTAACTTTGGAAGAATGCATACCTAAGTTGTTGATCTACAGTGAAATCACAGAAATTAGCGACATACAGTATCAACATTCCAAAATGTTATTAAAATCCAACCCAAAGCTGCCTTGGCATTTCTGGGGTTCCTAATGAGATTTTCAGTCTGCTGAACAATGGCCATAAAAGGCTTTCAAACTTCACTCCATTCACAAGTAAAGTTGAAATTGAACATTTTTATTTCTTCTCTCCCTATGACAACTTCACCATGGAACCGTGAATAACACAGCTCAAGTCATTATGCTGATTAGAAATTAAATAAAAAGATGCCCTTACAATAGTTAAGTGTAAGGTGGCACGCTACAACTAGAGACAGTTCAAAAGCAGCTTTAGGAATTGTGTCGCATTGGCTTCGAAAAGCTGAAAACATCAGGGAGAGCGCGCCTTGATGCTCTTGGTCACTGAAACTCTAGCATGTGGTCATTTTGCAATTATAAAGCAGAAATTAATGAGAAGAGTGGGCTGCAACTGGCATACTTATGACCTAATAGTCCCTAAGATGTCTCAAAAACTGTATTTACTGAAATCAAGCAGATGAGTGCACAAGGGAGGGGGGAGGGAAAAACACCACATAAATGATTTGAGGGGTCATTGAAAGCCACGTTTAATTCGTTAATGTTCCCAAACTAACAAAATATGTTCCTCCCCTATGTTAAAAGATGATAAAGAACAAAAGCTATGAGAAGCCAAAGTTATATGTTAAGACATGATCTACTTTAAATAGCCCTGAATAAAATATGCTTTCAACAGCTAGTCGTGTCCTTTAACTAACTTATGTCTAGTAACTGGCCCAAATGAGAGATTTTTCTCTACTACATTAAGTTGTATAAAATATCCAATTATGTTTTAAAGAAAAAGGAATATATAAGCAAGAAACAGAAAACAATGGAATAAATGTACGATCAAGAAACCTTCCAACAGCACTCTGAACATATATGCACACTGAGCACATATTCTATTTCTCATTTAAGCTGAGTGAACTTCTAAAAAGATGACATTCAAATGTTTAATCATATGCAGCCACATACCAACAGTGATGGTACTATTCAGTCTTAAGTTTCTATTAACGGTTTCAGCTTCTATTTCTCTTTCCTCCCTTTAACCTGAACTTTAAATCCTACCTATTCGTCAAGAGTCAGCTCACAGGGCCCCTTTTCAATTCAGTCTTCAACTTTGCCTGTCCACAGTAATCTTTTTTAAAAGTCTATTACATTCATCTGGAATGATTATATACTGTGCTGGAGCATCTCTTACATTTGGAGAAATGCATTTAGCTCTAGTATTAGAATGTCCTTTTCATATTATGCATTTTTAAATTTTTCAAGGCAGGAACTACAAGGCAATTCTTGAATTTCAATACCTTAATGGCACAGTGGCTTGCACACTGTAAATATCCCAGTAAGTAATTCTTGGACTGATTTTAAAAGTCTCAGAATTAAGCCTGATGTCATAAACTAATAGGTCATAAAATGTCACCAATAAAATTTGTTTAAGTAAAGTGTTAGAAACATGCAGTCAAAAGCAACTTAGATTCAAAAAAGGAGCTGATAACTTTTGATCCAAAAAAAACCAAGTTGAGTAGAAGCTAAAAGCCTGTTTGCCACAAAGATCATGAATCGTATAGTTTTAAGAGTTTTTAAAAAAATATTCTATTGTCTATTCATTGTCTCATTTTAGCTTTATAATACTGATGAAATAAACTGTATTATTATTTAAATAATTATTTTATTTATTATCATTATTTTTAAGGAATTATTTTATTTAACTTTATTCATCTGTTTACTTATTTTAATTTGACCAAGCGGGACAGAGCAAGATAAAGAGAGAGAGAGAAAAAGTGAGAAAGCAAGCCAGCAGGTCCAGGACTCAAACCATGTTCAGCCATATGGGAGTCCAACGTCCTTAACCACCACACCACCTGGTGGTCCCATCTATTATCATTATTATTTGTTTAATTTGACCAGTGAGAGACAGAGAGAAAGGGAAAATAGGTAAGCAAACCTATAGGTCTGGGACTGGAACCAAACCGTGGTCGACCATGTGGGAGTCCGGTGCCCTAACCACACCACCTCCCGGACCTATTATTTAAGAGAGATTTTTTCCTATCAGGTGCCTGCACTCGCTGGAGAAACAGAGATAGAGAGAATGCCAGAAATCACCCCAAGAAGGAATGGCCATGCCGCAATCCCTTCTCCTCCATTCTCCTCTTGGGATTTTGGGCACACATGCACATGCACCCAGCATGAGTTTCAAGCTGCCAGGTCCAGGACTAGAACCAGAGTCAACTACATGGGAGTCCAGTGACGTAACCATTACACCATCTGCTGCTCCAAAATGTATTATTTTACCAGTAAATAAATTAAGTTACCCAAAGTCATAGTGAGCCAACTGTGGAGCATTAACAGACCTAATATCACTAATTGAGAACTATGACCATTATGTTATTCAGAAGTAAACTTTAAACTGAGACCTCAGGGATGAGTAGCTATTAATAGGCAAGGTAGAAACTGATCCAGGGAGAAAAAAACAACCTATAGAAAGACCCACAAATAAAATACGACATTTTTGAAAAAGAGAAATTCAAATAGGCAACTGACTCTACTCAAATTTTAACTAGTTATCAAGTCTCGATTAAGTGTCTATTAAGTGTCAAGAACTCTGCAACTGCTTCCTCTGAAATTACACCCAAAACTTTTACGTAAATTTTGGGGAAAAAAGGGGTTTAATACAAAAACAGTTAAAAGACTCAGTGCCCTAAATTGCTAAGAGTCATCATTTTACTTCAACTTAAAAAGCCTTAATGAAGTCATGATTTCACTTCGAAATGTACTATGTGAGGAGCACTACTCCATACATAAAGATAAAACTGCAATTAAACTCACTTAAGCTTAGTTAAGTATCCATGATGTGCCAAATGCTGACCAACTAAAGGAATGTCCCAAACTGCACACACTGAAGGGCCTCTACATCGATGTGAAATTCTATACCATAAGCCACAAACTATTCTAAGAACTAAAATGGCTTCTTCAGCTCTTAAAAGTGCTATATTCTTCATTCTACAAAAGGTATTTCTTTTTAAATCCTGAAGCCATTTCATGTTTTGCTAAATCTAACTCTTTCCAAATGACAAAGAAACATTAAGACCAGGAGTAAGAATAAAGCATGCAAGGCCAGCCAGTGGTATGGTTAAGGCAGCTAAATTCCACATGGCCGACTGTCAGTCCAAGTCCCAGACCCAGTGGCTTGAAAAACACACCAACCACGTGTGTATGAGTGCCCAGAATCCCAAAAGAAGAAATAGAAAAGAGATTACAGTGTGGCATCCCCCAAGGGGTTCTTTCTCACTTTCCCCTTCTCTCTCTCTTTGGCAAGTGCACATGCCCTTCAGTAAATTAAAAAAATTATAAAGCACACTTCTGAGAGTAGAATTAAGACTATTATTTATTTGTTTTAAATACATTTTAAGACTGTAAAAAGTCTATTATTCATCAACTATTTAAAATTATTATTTATGTATATAAAAAAGGATTTATTGCATGCCTAACGTGGCCAGCTCAGATTAGTGTATAAATTACAAAAATAGTACAGCCATAGAAATGAGAACTATCTTTACAAAGCACTATGAATTAAACTCCAGGATATACAGTCAAAAGAAAAAGCAAATTAGAAAAACTGTGGCTAGAACACTACTATTTATTAAGGAAGGAGGAGAAAGTGTACAAAGGTATATATATTTCTGCTCATTTTTTTAAAACAAAAGGACAAACTATCAATTTCTGGGTAGGTTTGACTGTTTTTACAACTAGGCACATGCCCTGACCAGGAACAGACAGAGGGAAGATGAGAGCTCACCCCCTAACGGGGATGACACACCACAATCCTCTCCTCCATTCCCTCTTGGGAATTAGACATGCCAGCAACACACGCACAATGTGCTTTCCAAGCTGCCAGATCCAGGACTCAACCACACAGTAGGCCATGTGGGATCCACATATCTACAACCAGGATTCTGAGAAATTTTCATAAATTACTTGGCTTATTTTTTTTGAGAGAGAGATTTTTTGCAATAAGGCACATGTGCTCACCAGAAACAGAGAGAGACAGAGAAAGATAAAGAGAGTATCACCCCCCCAGGAGGATGGCCACATCACAATCCCTGCTCCTCCATTCTCCTCTGTGGGCATGCATGCATATTTGCTCGGCGTGAGTTTCAAGTCGCCAGTCCTGGACTGGAATCATGGTCGACTATGTGGGAGTCCAGCATCTTAAACTCTATACTACCTGCTGATCCCACATGGCTTTTCATGTGAGGCGATTTCAAGAAGTTTATGGAAAATGGAAGTGTATTTCAGTGTAAAATAAATAAAATCCATGCCTAGTTTTTTTCATAACATGTATTTTCCATGACTTTTGAAGACCTCTATTTTGTCTCTTCAGTGAAACAATAAGTCACTCAAGACTAAAACTGTCTTCCACCACTTTAAATCCCCAGTATTTCCTATACTCTACATGAAATAAATGCTCAATAGCTGTCTAATGATTTAGCAAACTAATAGGAAACAATTTAACATATGTTGAGAAAGTACTCTAAATATTAGAAGAAGGCTTGTGAATATGGAAACACCTGCCCTCAAGAAGTATTTAATATCTTCTCACACTCTGTTTTAAATATGGAGAGGGTTTTGGTTTTGTTTTGTTTTGCTATCGGGGACATGCGCTCACCAGAAAGACAGAAAGTGAGAAGTCACTCTCCAGGGGGGATGGCCACACCGCAATCCCTTCTCCTCCATTCTCCTCTCAGGATCTTGGGCAAGCAGGCACACGCACCCGGCATGAGTTCAAGCCACTGGGTCCAGGACTTGAACAGCAGTTGACTACATTGGAGTCCAGCGACATAGCCATTACGCTATCTGCTGGTCCCACTGCTGCTTTAAATGTCATAATTTGGGGAAATGTTTTATGAGGGGCACAGTGGTAAACAAAACACAAAATAGCAACAGATACTATTTAATAATCAGCATTTTTTTTTTTTTTGAGAGGTTTTTGCTATAGGGCCCTTGCCAGAAAGACAGAGAGACAGACAGAAAGCAAGAAATCACTCCCCGGGGGGGATGGTCATGCCAAAATCCCTTAGCCATTACACCAACTGCTGGTCCCAATAATAATCAGCATTTCAAAAGTATGCCAGAATTTCCATATACTTTCGATAACATAAAATAATCTCTCTAAAGATTATTATATAATATGAATCAGATCTATCCCTAGATCTATTTATGAAAGGGATAGTAATGATGATTAGAGAGTAACAACACACCTAATAGGCACCAATACTGAATATATTATTAATCAGAAAGAAACAGGATTAGTGTATTATCAGATCAAAGAAATAAAAGAGAATGCATATTTGAATATTTTTAAGAGTTTAAGAGTCAAGCAAGTTCATTTGCAAAACTGCAGGATCTGTTTCAATTTGGCTGAAACAAAAAATCCTAGGAATAAAGAGTAGGGATAAATGTCAACAGAGATAACGGGACAATGTAATGAATGCCTGGAATTATTTAGTTCTTGTGTCAAATATTTCTACTTACATCACAAAAAGAGTGGTATAAATTTAAACACACAAACTTGGAAGGAATATAAATCTATAAGAATGAATCCTTTTTAAAAAAAACTATAAATGGATGAAAAATACATAGGAAGGACTTGACACATAAAAAGCCATTTGTGAAAAATGCCAGCCAACATGAGCCACAACAGCCATTATATATATATATAAATAAAATGTGTATATTTATACATATATACATATATATATATGTACATATATATACACGCACACATACATACATATCAGGAAAAAAAAAAACGTAAGCAGTAACAAAGAGCCTACCAACAAAATACATAGAAACAGCAACATAAGTTGTCATAAAAAACAATGTAGTTAATTCAAAACCATCACTACATTATTAGTGGGAATGTAAAACAGTACAGTCACTAAAGGAAACAGTTTGGGGGTTCCTCAAAGAGTTAAACATAGAATTACCAGAAATTCCATCCTAAGTATGTATTCCAAAGGACTGAAAACAGGTATTCAAAACAATACCTGTACACAAATGTTCATAGCAGCACTGTTTACTATAGCCAAAACTTCAAAACAACCCAAACATCTGTCAACAGATGAATAGTTAGGCAAAATATAGTAGATCCATACAATGAAATGTTACTTGGTCTTAGAAAGTAATGAAGTATTGACACATGCTACAATATGCATAAGCCTCCAAACTATTATGCTAATGTGAAAGAAGGCACGCATAAAAAATCATGCACTCGATGATTCTATTTACATGAAATATCCAAAATAGATAAATAAATCTATATGAGATAAAAAGCAGATTAGTGGCTGCCAAAAGTCGGGGAAAAGAAGGAAATGGGGAGTGACTGCTCAATGGGTTTGGGATCTGCTCAACTGGATATAATGCAAGTATTTTGGAACTAGAGATGATGGTTTCATAAAATTGCGACTGTACTAAATGCCACTGAACTGAACACTTGAAACAGTTCATTTTAATGCTATGCAAATTTCACACAATTTTGTAAAATCAAATACAAGCATTACTCTCAAAAAGTGCAGTTCAAAAGTAAATGTGCTTTCTATAGTCCACTTATAACACGAAATACTAAAATCACTTTCCTAGAGACTTCTGTATATACCTGGTTCTGGCCTTGCTTTTTTCACTCCTATTAAGACATACCTGGCTAAATGTATCACTCGCTTTCCTCTGTCTTCATTTCCATATGGCTCAGCTGCCACTTCTCTATACTCACTACCCCTCTATCACTCCTTCACTGAGCCCTGAGAAGTCTCTGTTCTATTGAGTCATCTGTCAGTTAACTTGCTCTTCTGTGCTCCCCAGATTTATGACATTGAGGTCATCATTAACTCCCTCTTCTATCTCCCTCATCCAATAAATTATCAAGTTTTATGTCCATATTCTCACCTAAAGCTCTCTCTCAAATCCATGTCCTTCGTGCCATCCTCACTACCACTGCCAAACTTAATTCTCTCTTCATCACTTTGAGCCCAGTTTACAACAACAGAAAGCCTACCCAACCATCTCACCTTAAAAATTTCTAACTCGTATTTCAGCCTCTATACACTTACTAGAATTCTTTTTAAAATAAACATATGAATATGCTATTTGCCTACTTTAAATCTTTCGATGGCTCCCCCAGGTTTCAGGACAACTTCTTTAAGATGGACAGAGAAAAGCTTTTAGAGCTAGACCCTAGTGACCTCACTGCATTTATAAACCCTCACCCCACCCCAACTATCACCTTACCAGACTAAAACATTTGTACACCCCCAAAATCCACTGTGTTTTCATTCTGCTATGCGCTACATATGCTGTTCACCTAAAACCTTCCACTTACAACCCCATCTCCCATTTATAATCCTTCCACCCTATACACATTAGCTCCTTTAAGGCTGCTGTTTCATGACCCAACGCATACAGTGAGATTTTCACAAATGAACCTCCTCCATATGCCTTTTTATTTTTATTTTTTTAAAGAATTTTTTTTATCTTATTTATTATTTTTTAATTTGACCCCAGAGAGAGACAGCGAGAGAGAGAGAGGGAAAATAAGAAAGCAAGCTGCCATCTCCAGGACGCAAACCATGGTCAGCCATGTGGGAGTCCAGCGCCTTAACCACCAAGCCACCTGCTGGCCCCCATGCCTACTTTTTAACTGAAACCTGCTTTTTATCAATGATGCATATAACTAATAATCCTTTCTCATAGAAATCTTCTTTCTGATTCCCTTCCTGTCAGCCACGATGGTTACCTCACCCCCATACCACTACTCACACGCCAGTGCTAAATCATGCCCATCACCTATCATCATTCTACTTACCTTTTAAGTTCCTATTAGCAGTTACATTGACCTCTCCACTGTGTCATCAACATCATTTTCCAAAGTCATGACACAGTTTCAAGTTCCTCAATGACTTGGGCTACTACTTCATGTTTTCCCCCAACCTACCCATATTCTGCTGTCAACTTCAACATCTCTGCAGATTCTTTAGAGCCAAATACAAAGCAACAGAGAGCTGGTGTCAAAGGAAAGATAATTCTTCCTTTTGGCTGGGACCGCCATCTTCCAGTAATTAACCAAAATGACGAACACT
>NW_006159568.1:2820183-2824573 GCF_000334495.1 Tupaia belangeri chinensis
GAAAGAGGAGAGGCACCAGATATATATTCTCCAGGCCTTTTAGAAAACACAGAGTTTTTCCTTTGGCAATATATATGTGAATCTACAAGAAAGGTGATATTTAAGACATTAAGGGAATGGGTACTGTTCAAAAAGGAATGCCCCACAAATGTTACCATGGCAAAACTGTAAGAGTCTACAATGTCACCCAACATTGGCATTGTTGTGAACAAACAAGTTAAGGGAAAGATTCTTGCCAAGAGAATGAATGTGTATATTGAGCATATTAAACATTCTAAGAGCAGAGATAGCTTCCTAAAACGTGTGAAGGAAAATGATCAGAAATAGAAGGAAGACAAAGAGAAAGGTACCTGGGTTCAACTAAAGCACCAGCCTGCTCCACCCAGAGAAGCACACTTTGTGAGAGCCAATGGAAAGGGGCCTGAGCTACTGAAACTTATTCCCTCTGAATTCATGGCATGATGGATGTTAAAAATAAACTAATCTGTGGTCTATATAAAAAAAAAAAAGGAAAGATAACAAGCTTTCTTTTCAATATATGAAATCTGAACAGTAAGATACCCAAATGGAAATATTCTGTAAGGTGTACATGGGGAACTTGAATTCAAGAAAATGGGTAAGAAAAAATGGTGCCAGAGCCAGCGGGTGGCATGGTGGTTAAGGCACTGGATCCCTAGGTGGTCTAACGCGACTCAAGTCCCAGACCTGGCACCTTGAAAGTCATGCTGGGTACGTGTGTCATATGTGCCCAAAATCTCAGGCAAAGAATGAAAGAGAAGAGACTATAGCATGACCATGCCCCCGAGGGGTGATTTCTCACTCTCCCTCTCACTATCTCTTTCTAGAGAATATACACAGCCTATGGCAAAAACCTTGGTGGGGGGAGCCAACTGGATCAACAGGAACACAGAAGTGATTAATGAAACTAGGTTTGATCTCAGGGGAGGGCAATTTAGAGAAAGACTAGGTTAACTGTTTGTTTTGACCTTCCATAATGCTATACCTAACCTGGGATCATTTGGTTTCTGTCATTGTGCTCCAGACTGCCCAGGTATTACTTTAAAGAGTTACAGAAGGCTTCAAACCGAGTTTATAAAAAGTTCCTATTAATTTAGACTGAATACTACTGCTAAGTAATTCTTTTATTCTCTTATTGTTGACTCCTTAGCACACTAATTTCCAACCTAACTTCAGACTCCCAGAGAGCTGTAGAATTAGGTACTGCAATGGGTACCCAGATGGCATGCGTTATATAAAGACTATCTCCTACATATGTGTCTTAACACTACTCGAATCAATGGTATGGTTAATAAAATACAAAGTTATGCAAGAGAGGATTGAATAGTTACTTTTTGCTAATCTATATTTTCTCAAGTAATGAAAAAACTACAATCTTCTCCCACAAATTTTCTTGAAGTTAAAGGGGTTGACAAACTACTAGGAACCACTGCCTGAGAGTATTTCCCACAGCACTGAAATATCCTTTAATCCCACTAAACTTCTAAGTATCCTCTGCCCACTTCTACTTTCACTTTCATTTTCCCAAGAAAATCAAACACATCCTTATATGTTCTCTCATCAACTTCAATCCATTTAAATTTATTCTTTCTTCTCTACATCTAAAAATAGTCAATGATATAGCAATTAATAACATTTCTCTTCCTTTTTAAGACCAATTCAAGAACGCAGACACCTGATCCCACCTCCTACGTGGCTCTCTAACCCAATCCACCAAGTTTCATCCCTTCTACCTAAAAAAATTATTAGATTCCCCTTATTCAGACAAATTTTTATTTGATTTTACTCTATGTTTTAACTACTATTCTCTTTGTGCTTCCTTTTTTCAAATTCTCAGCATCAGCAACCATAGTATGAATCAAACAGCTGTTTTTGTAAATAAGATTTTATTGAAATAACCACCCAAATGCTATAGGTATTATAGGTATTAGCTAAGGCTCATAAGGGCAAAGTAGAATAGTTAAGCAATCCTATGGACTGGAAGTCCAAAATGTTTCTATCTGGCTCCCTAAAATGAAGCTTGCCAATCTCTGGGGCTCCAACCGTGATCTACATCCAATGTCATTTCCTCTGAGGACAGCAGAGTGGTTCTGCAGCAGCAATAAAGTACATCATGAGTAAAAGAGTATTTCTAGACTGCTAGTGTAAAAACAGTATGTTGATCAGATATAAAACATGACCATTTAGGAAACTACTGCAAGAGACTAGGCACTAAGGATAAAGCAAGGGAAATGAAGAGATTTTTTTTAAAAGAGCATTCAGGCTAGATGACTACATGTGACAGAGACAGCTAAATCTGAAATCTTAATCCTTGATGATACAGCTCTCAATATTTACATTCTCTCCTACAATCTACCCTAGAGTTCTTCATATCCTTCTCTCTTAATGACTATGGAATGTCTAAAATATTTTTTAAATTATTTTATTAACTTTACTTTATTTGTTTTTTAATTTGACCAGAGAAGGACAGAGAGAGAGAGAGAAAGAGAGAGACGGGAAGTGAGAAAGCAAGCTGTCAGGTCTGGGACTCAAACCACAGTTGGTCATGTGGGAGTCCAGCACCCACCAAGCCACCTGCTGGCCCCAAGGAATATCTAAAAATCGATACTAATTCCATATCGTCTCTGTACCATGCTTGCTCCCCAGTAAGCAAAACACTTAGGAAGAGGTAGGCCCAACAGAGCGGCCAAATGAGAGCATAAGGGCAATGTCAGAGGTAGATAGACTACTTACCTGTAATGCCAAGCAGACAGAGAGGGGAACTAAGATTTCAGGTCCACAAATGGCTCTAGCCAAACAGGAAGACGCAGCTATGAATCTGTTTACAGCAGAAGCAGAGTGTCTTTGATACTGTGACATACTCTTTCTGATGTTCAAATAGACCACCATTAGAGTAGCCACTGGTAAAAGAGTCTCAAGAGAAAGAAGACAAAACAGAAGACCAAAAAGTGAGAAATTAAGGGGAGCAGACCCTATTGGTCTTTTTTCAAGGAAAAGCAGTTCTCCTTTATTAAAGATGATACTACTTTCCAAAATGGCCAATGCGATACTAACCTTCAGTAACAGAGTTTTCACATCCCACAAGGTTGAGAAGGATATCATCATCATTGTCATCTACTTCGCATCCCAGCAGCATCCAGCTTTCCACATGATCACTGTCCGAAACCGTGCTCTCTTCCTCTTCACTTGAACTGACTTCTATAACCATGACCTCTTGGATTACACCTGATCTAGCTTTAGGTTCAGGGTTTTTCATGCCTCCCTTGCATTTCTTAACTGATTCCGAACGAAGAAAAGCAGGATGATCTTGGGTCTTTCCTTGTGCTTGCATTCTAATATTCTTTTTTTTACATCTATAAATACTATCTTCATCAGACAAACTGATAACCTCTGACCCATCTGATAGCTGGATAACCTCAGTATCTGAGAGGACAATTAAGTTCTGATTTGGTTTACTACTCGATGCTTTGGCATTCTCAGAGTTCTTTTCTTCATGTTCTTCCTCCCTGACGGCATTACCACATTCTTGGGCATAATGAACTTGACTGTAGAGCTGAAATTCCACCTCACTATCCACACTCAGTTCACTAGATGACTCTTCCCGATAAAGGTCATCTTCATATGCTTCTATAGTCTCGAAGCCACCAAACATCATGAAGTCAGTAACCTTGCCGCTGTGAAAGAGAAAGTCACAAAGAAGATGTACTTTGAAAGCTCCCATTATGGTTGTCTAGCACACAGTATCACCCCTTAAAGCCAACTTCAGAGCCACCATCTTTCTCATACATGTTAAAATACATTTTTCTCTTCAAGTATCTGTTTCCCAAGAACTTCTTAATACTTATGATCTGCTCTAATAATGTCCACCCTCTCAAATGGGAATTATTACCACCAAATGATTTGTAATTATTAATGGAAATATTTTATTTCACAGGTACACTGGGAAGGAAAAACAGGCTGAGATCCACAGCTTGACACCAAATACCTGTTCATCTTTTCCTTGGTTCTGGTTCTGCATCATATCTTTTCAAATATATTTATTCAAGGATCTTTCTTTACCATGACTAAATTGATTCATATTTACCATTTGGGAATAGATGTTTCTTTTCAATTAAAAAAATTCATCTCGGCACCAGCAGGTGGCACGATGGTTAAGGTGCTGGACTCCCACGTGGCCGACCACAGTTTGGATCCCAGACCTGGTGGTTTGAATTCAATGCCAGGCGCGTGTGCATGCATGCCCATGATTCTGGGAAGAGAGGGAATTGTGGTGTTGCCATCACCTCTAGGGGGTAATTTCTCACTTTCCCTCTCACAGTCTCTCTCCAGAGAGCCCACGCACCCTATGGCACAAACCTGAAAAAAAAAAAAA
>NW_006159568.1:2825558-2827402 GCF_000334495.1 Tupaia belangeri chinensis
AATTCATCTCGGCACCAGCAGGTGGCACGATGGTTAAGGTGCTGGACTCCCACGTGGCCGACCACAGTTTGGATCCCAGACCTGGTGGTTTGAATTCAATGCCAGGCGCGTGTGCATGCATGCCCATGATTCTGGGAAGAGAGGGAATTGTGGTGTTGCCATCACCTCTAGGGGGTAATTTCTCACTTTCCCTCTCACAGTCTCTCTCCAGAGAGCCCACGCACCCTATGGCACAAACCTGAAAAAAAAAAAAAATTAAATACACAGCCTTCTGATCCTTGGCCAAAAGAACACATAAAAATATTGGATAAACCTATTTTATAATGCAAGTGGTAAAAATGTGTATGAAATACAAACTTTAAGACCTACAACTGAGGCAAAACTCCCAGCTTTGGAAATAAATGTATAAATAAATGCATTTCCTTTCCTACCGTAAGTATACTAAATCCTGCTCAGCCTTCAACTCAGCTCAAACGTAACTTCCCTGCAGACTAAATTAAGTGCTCTTTTATGGGCTTCCATAACACTACCTTTTAAAACACTCATGGCACAGTAATTCTCCCAGAAGTGCAGATCACAAACCCCAGGAGAGCAGGAAGTATATACTCTTTGTTAAACAGTAGATCACCAAAGCGAAGCAGAATAACTGGTATTTAGGGGAACTTCTATAAATGTTGAATTACTGAATGAATAAACAGATGAATTATATCACCAGGCATCTCTGTCCTTCAGCCTCAGTAAGTCTAATATATACCTAAAACATGGAAATTATGATGGGATGAATTTCTCAGTTGTCTTCAACTATTTCAAAGCATTATATTCTCATATCGTCATTGAAAATCTACACAGATCTTCCAATTAAATAGTGATAGAATATTGGCAAAAATTAGAGCTCTGGAAAAAATCAGTCATGTTTGTTCAAAAATCAGAGACATACTTGGGAGGCTGAGGTAGGAGGATTGCAAGTGAAAGGCCAGTGTGAGCAATACTGCGAGACTCTATCTAAAAAAGCCTAGTTTTGTGGAGCCTGGCCTGTTGTCCCAGCTACACAGAGGCTGAGGCAGGAAGATCACAAAAGACAGAAATGTTGTCTTAAAAAAAAAAAAAAAAAAAATCAGGGACAGCCCAGAGAATAACAGTATCAATTTATTCTTTCTTCCATTTTTAGTGAAGCAGATACAACTAAGAAAGAGTAGCTGCTCTCTTAGTTTCCCAATTCTCTGCCCAAAATGTCAGGGTGTCAAGATAATAGTTTTGGTAACAGAACCAGCTGACCCTAAGAATCAAATGTTCAAGAACCAAAAGTGCACTACATTCATGCTGAAGTTTTTTGTTTTCCAAAAATAAGAAACTAACTTTTAATACCTTTCTTCTTCTAAAAGGTACACTACTGGCTCCATGTTCGCACTTATCCTTCAGGCTGCAATGCTGTTATTGTCATACAAGTTGAATGTGCTGTCTGAATAATAACGCTCATAGCATCTATCAGTTTATATTGAAATGTTAGCCTCAGAGGAATTCAAATAAAAGACGAATCCTTTCCTTTTTATTTAATAGGTAAATTAATTCTAAAAGAAGGCAGAGGAATTATGCGTCCTTCAAAATCCTCACTGGATCCATCCTGAGGATCCAGTGTGGACTTAAGATAAAACATAATTCCAGTGCAGCACAGAAAAAATTAAAGAGCTAAATGACAGAGTTACAAATTTGTACTACTCTTGGAGCCATCCCAAAGGAAAGGGATTAAGAATAGAGCCATAGGCACACCTGTGAATGTATGCCAAAAATAAACTACAGAATCATAATAAAAACTGACTTCCTTGGGTCTAAGGATTTATCTCTTT
>NW_006159568.1:2827574-2875159 GCF_000334495.1 Tupaia belangeri chinensis
CTTTCCCTGAAATGTAGAAAAATGAATGGAACAATTTAGCCCCTATGGCCTTTAAGAGGATTTTGTGCCTCCTGTACTTGAAAATTGTGCTCAGCATAACGTTCTCTCTTCTATTTATATAGCTTATGTATGCTAGGGTTAGGGTTTGCCTGGAGCTGTTTTGGTTTAAGTTTGTACTTTAATTACATTCAAATGAATTTACTTTATTAAAAAAAAAAAGCAAATACTCGGAGGACAAATATATGCCTGTACACACACATACACTCCCCTTGACTCAGGCCTTCTCAGCTTTTTGATCACTGTTAACTAAATAAGTAACAAAGTCTTATGACAGTCACAAAATGTTAAACCTGAAATGGACACTTCTAAGTATCTTTCACAGCTTTCTTCACCTACACATAAGGAAACTGAGGTCCACAGAGGTAAGAAGGCGTGAGGTTAAATAAAGAACTGTAGATTAAAAAAAAAAAAAAAAAGGCTTCCTTCATTATTTACACTGGTTCTAACACTTAAAATTACCTCACAAGTACACATTTTACTTCCGTGACATATAAATGCTATAAAAGAGGTATTCTAATTGGAAGGAAAGCATATGTTTGTCAGTTTACCATCCGAGAAGCTCCCAAGTTGGTACTCACAGACTTTATCCGTCCCCTAGGCAAAAGAGATGGTTCCTCTAAGGGGAACCATGAGACTAGGAATAAAGCCTATCTAAAGAGTTTAAATAGCTAAACAAACACAAAACAGGTATAGAGAAAAACTGCAAAGGCTCTCTCAAAAGAGGGAGCAGCATTCATTCACTGAATTTTTCTTTTTTTTTAAATTAGCTTAAGGCTGATTAAGCTCTCAGAATTTACTACACAATCTTTAACACCAACTCTTCTGCTCTAACAGTCTACCTACTGGACATTCAGACATTTTGCGCTTCTTTCCAAAGCATGTTTACCCTAGATAGTTCCTTCTTGATGACAAAGGCATCTATCTCAGGCAGATTTAAATCAAATCCACAGCTTCACTTTAAAGTGATTAATACTTAATTTTCGACTTGAAACTTCCAACTTACTCTTAGGGAGCTGCACTGACAGTGACAGGTCAGACACAAGTAAGTTGGCTACATAGTTAAACTTTCTGTCAGTAAGACACAAATGAGTTGACTGTATGGGTACAATGTCTGGGGGTTCTTCCAATATGCCACTTTGAACTTGAGCAGAGAATCCAAATGAGTGAAACAGTGGTCACAAAAAAAGAGTAAGACGACACAGTATCTTGGCAACAGTAAATTCTGCTAACTTTATTCAAGTAAGTTTCGGTTGTTCTTGGCATACACAAACCCATTTTATAAGAACTAACCCGATCTGGGAAAACGTCCATTACATTTCTTTCGGTCCTTTCCCTTTTGCCATCCAGTCTTTGACCCTCGTAGCTATCATACACAAAACCCCTACTTCCAATTCTTCCTGTTATTTTCCCACACTCAGACTCAAACTCGGCAATGCTAAACTGTCCTCAAAGCATAATGTCTTAAATACACAGAGTTCACCTAAGTCTTTGCATATGACAGTCAAAGTATCCAAAGCAAAAACTCAAGCGTTTCTGAAGGGACCAGAGTCAGCAAATTGAGCGTACCCAATTTATACTTGAAAAAAAGGGGTTCACAGAAACTTCAAGTCATCTCTAAGAGACCTAACTTGACCCTATCATCAGAAATTATCATAAATTCAACCTAAATAATAGGTTTCTAGGGACACCAGCGAGTCGGTGGAGCCGTGGCCAGCACCCAGGCCTGAAGACTTCCAAGCCAGTTTTTCCACTGCGCCGGCAGCTCTTCTTCCCTAAAGTTGGAGGCAACTGTCGGCTCACAAGATGTGAGGGATAAATGGATTCTTAGGGATCATGATCTAAGTCTCCTTGTCTCACATGAGAGCAGGGGCACATCTCCCAAGTTCTTTCTGGTCCCACTGCTATCGCTGACAGCATTGGCTGGAGTTGGCCCAGGACTGCTGGGACGTCAAGGCCCGACTCCCTCCCGGCACGGTGGGACCTCGGCGTTTGACTGATCTCGTTTCCTAATAGACTGAAGAACCTGGAAGGCTGGGGGAGCCGGGGAAGGGGCTAGGACACTTAGAAACGCCACCTCCCGCCGAGGCCATGACTGCCCAGCCCTTTTCCAGCCACTGCCCAGGCCTCGGATGGGAAGAGAGACGCGGACCCCCAGGCGATCGCCCAAGCCGCACGGGGCGGCGCGCGCCCGAGGGGCCATGAGCTGTATCCCGCCACGAGTGGGGGGCCGGGCCGAGGACACGGAAATCGGAAAGATGGTACACGCTAGTTCTACAGCCCAATGAGCGAGAAGAAGGATGAGCAGGGGTCCCCAGGCCGCGGAAGGCTCAGGGTCCGTGACACACATACTCACTGCCGCGGCTGCGACCAGGAAGCACCAACCAGGAACCAAAACGCGTAGACGGACGGGGAGGGGCGAGGACAAATGAGGTAAGGGAGCCGCGTCCGCGCGGACTCGGGAAGAGGGGAGGCACTTCCGGGGAAAACACGGCTCTCGGCACTCGCCTTTCCGTTCCCGCCCACCATCGCCACCCTCCGGCTGTGTGTGCGCATGCGTAGCAACTGTTAACCCTTTCCCTTCCTCTCCGATCATCTTTTGCTTCGCCTTTGCTTTTTTAGTTCTTCCCTTTCCCGCCTTCTTTCGTATCTACCACGGGCCATACTTCGTTTAAACAAGCACGAAGAAGCTACTAGCTGCCTGGCACAAGCAGGGAGAGCTCCTGCGCTCTGTGGCCACAAGAAAACTACCACTCCCAAAATGCCTTTGGGCAAGTCTCCGGTCGGCACCGCCTCCTCCTCCCTCGTGCTCTGCGGACTGCTCTCTCTACGCCACGTGGCTCCGGAGCAGCGGAGGTTAGGGAAGGGGGCGAGGGCAGGCGCGGCGGGCGACTTGCGAGCGGAACAGGAGGACACAGGCGAGGTGAAAGCTTTTTAAGAGATCTGGCTCCTAGCTTCTTTTGTGGACTGGGTGATCTTAGGTTGTACCCTTAAGCCTATAGAAGATTCAGGTTGAACCTAACTCACCCTGGGGCGCTCCTACTTTTGTGGAATCCGAGGCAACAGATTTAACTCTTTGTGAACCTAGAGGAGCTGCTGCTGTCTGCCAAAGATTGGTGTTTACGCTGGCCCTTGGACCACAGGTTGTGCTGGAAGCTCCAGGCTTTGGTTCCTCTTCTCACAGCTTATTTCAGTTCTTGGTCATACTACACTCATGTGTGCAACTTTACAAATAACAAAACACCATAGCAGTTCATTGGCTCTTCACAGTAGTTCTGCAAGATATGCTTGCTTTTGATTCTTCTCGATCAGTTTAGAGCCAGGCAGCCCTCGAAAATGCTGGTAGGTGGTAAAATGTACAAGATTGGGCCAGCTGGTGGCATGGTGGTTAAGATGGCCAGATCCCAGGTGGTTCACTACCCAGTTGGAGTTGCAATTCAGTGGCTTGAAAAACACTCCAGGTTCGCAAGTGAGAACATCCCAAGAGAATAGAAAAAAGATTGTAGGGACCAGCAGTTAGTGTAATAGCTATGTCGCTGGACTCCCACGTAGTCTACCGCGGTTCTCGTCCGGAAGGGTGGCTTAAAACTCACGCCGGGCGCGTGTGCATGCGTGCCCAAGATCCCGAGAGGAGAATGGAGGAGAAGGGATTGCGGCATGGCCATCCTTTCCTGGGGGTGATGTCTCGCTTTCTGTCACTCTGTCTCTGTCTGTCTGGCGAGCACACACGCCCTATAGCAAAAAGAAAAAAGATTGTAGTGTGTCCACCACGCACGGACTGGTGGGGGGGCCACTTCCGGACTGTGGGGGGGGACACTCCTCTCTTTCCCCCCCTCCCTCTCTCTCTCTCTCTCTCTTCCCACCCCCCCTCTCTCTCTCTTTAGGGCACACTAACCCTGTAGCAAAATCTTGAAAATAAAAGTTATGTTTTAAAAAATAAAAAGTCTCTGGTCTTATAGAGCCAAGAGTCCAGTTGAAAAGACAATACAGATAATTTGTTATAGTCTTAAAAGTATGACCCAGGGGGAACCAGCAGTTAGCGTAATGGCTATGTCGCTGGACTCCCACGTAGTTGACCGCGGTTCGTGTCCCGGACCCGGTGGCTTAAAGCTCTCGCTGGGCGTGTGTGCGTGCGTGCCCAAGATCCCGAGAGGAGAATGGAGGAGAAGGGATTGCGGCGTGACCATCCTCCCTGGGGGGTGATTTCTTGCTTTCTCTGTCTCTCTCTGTCTTTTTCTGGTGAGTGCAAGTGCACTATAGGAAAAAAAATTGATTAAGATCACGACTAGGAAAAAGAAACGGGGTACTGTGAAAAGGTGAAATTGAAGAACACATTTTCATATGAGGAAGCAGGTATGTAAGTAATTCACAGAGCTTCCTGGATCATTTGTTTAGGTAATGTGTCTATAAAGTAAGAGTTGTGTTTTAAAGAACTATTGAGCTTTTATCAAGTGCCAGGCTTACTTCTATAAATGTATTATATATAATCTTTTAAATTTCAGTAATTCGGGTACCAGCAGATGGTGTGGTGGTTAAGGTGCTGGACACTTCCACATGGCCAGCCATGGTTTGAGTCCCAGACCTGGTGACTTGCTTTCTCACGTTCTCTCTCTCCCACCCTCTGGTCAAATAAAAAAATAAATAAAGTAAAAAATGGATGAATAAATAAAATTAAATAAATGATTCTTTAAAAAACATTTCAGTAATTCTTTCAGGTTGCTCTTTTAAATTCTCATTTCATACACACACACAAAATAAGGAAACAGATTTAGAGAGGTTAAGTTAGTGATCTGCTGAAGGCCACAAGTTTAGGAAATTCTCCTAATTGCCGTGCCCTAGCCTCCCAGTGTTTCCCATGTAGTTAACAAAGAGTACTCCTTTTCATGCTCAAAATGCCTTAGTCATTCCTTTCATGTTTATCTTAAAACTTAAGGGGTTTTGGATTGCATAAAAGGCACTTGTGAGCTACCTATCTGTTCACTGCCATGCTGCCTTTACAGAGGACAAGCCAACGCCTTTAAAGCCCTTCCTGTCCTTGTAACACCCCTAATCACTGTACTCTGCTTAAGTCCGGGGTCTTAAGGGAAACCTTCCAATTCAGCTAGACAGAAAGCCATTCTTTCTGGACTCCTTACACTTTGGGTAAATCTCCTGGCTGGATTGTAGACTCCCTAAAGGCAGGAGCTTTGGTATTTTATCTTTGTGTCTTCACTTGCTGTCGCAGTGCCTGGGAGATGGCAGAGCGCTCAATGAAAATGTAGGCACTAAGAAACTAGATTTAGATCCACCAGTTGTCAGTTCTGTGGGAGAACCCAACTAGCTCCATGGCATTAAGAAGGGTATAAAGAGACCCAGCAGATGGGGTGGAGATTAAGTCACTGGATCCCACAGGGCCAACTGTGCCCTTGGAGTCCTGGACCTGGTGGCTTGAAAATAACTCTTGGCCCATTTGTGTGTTTGCCCAAAGTCCTAAGAGGAGACTGGAGGAGAAGGTATTGAAGTGTAGCCTTTGGGGTGGTAATTTCTCACTTTCCCTCTGGTGAGCACATGTGCTCTATAGCAATAAATAAATAAATACAAATTAAATATGTAGATGAGTATAAAGAGCTACAAAATTCCCAAGGATACAGAGATCTCTGACTAAAAAGAGTAATGCAGATATTCATGCCCCATGCCTTTACATAGTGAATTCTCAGTTAGAAACTTTAGAAATCATGAGATCCAGTCTCCTAATGAGTAATGAAGAAACTGAAGCCAAAAAGGAAGAAATTTACCAAGAATCGTTAAGTCCAGACAAAGCTGTGTCTACAGTCCAGGTTCCTGTGTATCTTCTCAGCCACATACGTATTGCATTTATCTTTCCTCCCCTTCTCGAAATCAAGGGTGGCAGCATGCATAGGTATCCTGAAGCCTCTGGTAGAGAATGTTCTAAAGAGACCATTTATTTGAGGGAGGAAGCACCTGTTCTTCTCTGGCAGTGGCAGTACTACATCAAAAGTAGCAACTGTATTGGAATGAGGGACCAGGACAAAATAGAAGCTGCTGCAGAGGACCTGGAAGATGGGATAGAGGATTTGGCAAATGACCCATGTTACTCATCATCCTTCCCATTGCAAGAGAAAAGCTGCTTCCTTTTTTATTTTTTCCAATTTATGAGTAGCTCCTAGGACACCTGAGAACTAAGTAAGCATTTTGACTTATTAACAGTTGCTTTTCAATCAGTATTTGTTCACTTACTCTAATCTACACAACTGAGAAATGGTAGAGCTGGAATTCAAACCCAAGCTTTGTCTAAATCAAAAACTCATGCCCTTTTCTATGCCCACTGCTGCATTTGAAACTAAAATCCTGAGCTTGGAGGCTATGATGACCTGCTCCTGTCTCCACCCAGCACCTAGCCCAAGGCTGAGCACATAGTAGGATCACAGTGAATACCTGTGAATTGAGTGGGTTTGATATGAAAGGGTTGGTAAATGAAGTCCCAGGTGCAGTTACAAGTAGTGTGTAGGACAGCAGAGGAGGGGGCAGCTGGCTGCTCAGGGGAAATGGAGAAGCCTCCACAGAGGAGAATTGAATGGGACCTGGACAAATAAGCAGTCAGTAAGAGACCAAAAGTTCAGCGGGACCAGCAGTTGGTATAATGGCTATGTTGCTGGACTCCCATGTAATCAACCGTAGTTCGAGTCTCGGACCCAGTGGCTTAAACTCACGCCGGTCACGTGTGCATACATGCTCAAGATACTGAGAGGAGAACGGAGGAGAAGGGATTGCAGCATGGCCATCCCCCCTGGGGGGTGACTTCTCACTTTCTGTCTCTCTGTCTCTGTCTTTCTGGTAAGCACACACACCCTAGCGCAAAAACCTCTCAAAAAAAAAAAAAGTTCAGCATTTTAACAGCAAAGAACACTGAGAGGCAATTCACAAAACCAGAAATCCAAGCAATGAGCTATGATAAAGAGATACACAACATCGCTTACAATTTGCAAAATGGAAAGTATCTCGTACACAGTAGATGGGAATAAAAATTAGAAATGTGGTCGCTATCACCAGAGTCCAAGCGGCTACCATGCAGCTCCCATGCTATGCCATAGAGGACCTTCAAGCAGCATTGTACCTTCGAACCAAGAGTAGATGTCCGACTTATCCGAGAACAGCATCACACCAAAATACCAGTGGTAATAGAACGGTACAAGGGTGAGAAGCAGCTTCCTGTCTTGGATAAAACCAAGTTCCTGGTACCTATCATGTCAACATGAGTGAACTTATCTAGATAATTAGAAGGCACCTCCAGCTCAATGCTAATCAAGCCTTCTTCCTACTGGCGAATGGACAGCATGGCAAGTGTGCGCATGCCCATCTTCGAAGTATATGAAAGTGAAAGGGATGAAGATGGCTTCCTGTATATGCTCTATGCCTCCCAAGAGATGTTTGGAATGAAACCATCAGTGTAAGACAAGAAAGATGCACCTATTCTAAATTTTTAAAACCCTTACCAAGGAAAAAAGGGGATATTACCAACTGAGATTGATCAAGTTCATCTAGTCACAGATCATCAAAACAGTAGTGTTCCCACCTAGGAGTTTTAGGAAGTTGTTTTTTTATTTCAAGCAGAAAAATTGAGTTCCAAATGAGCACATTAAGCTTTGGAAAATGCTATTATTTAACCTAGACCATCTTGTTTTAAAACTTTAGAGGTTGGGATTGACAGGTGGCAGGGTGGTTGAGGGTGCTGGACTCCTACTTGGTTGACTGCAGTTTGAGTCCCAGACCTGGCAGCTTGCTTTCTTATTTTCCCTCTCTTTGTCCCTCTCTGGTCAAATTAAAATAAGTAAATAAAGTTAAATAAGATAATTCTAGAAAAATAAAAACTTTAGAAGTTTAAAAATAAAATACTTTGCATTCTTTTTTTTAACAAAAATTATTTTATTCAAATTATGTTTTCCAAAAGAGAGGGTTCTGTGCTAGTCGTCTTTGAAAGTTTTCATACCATTTCAGAACCACATTTGCTGGAATGAACATTTCAGATAGACTTGGTGTAATCTGGGCCTAAGAGACAGCAAACGATGAAGCAAAATTGTAGAAGTTGTCCAACATCTCTTGTGTGAATTGAGTAAACAAGTCAACAAAACAGCAGCATTGCCTACAGGAGTCTGCTGAGCCAGACTGTTCAGTAAATCCACTGAAATTTCAACCTGAGTAACAGATGGGATGGAGTTCGGACAATATTCATAGCTCCAAAGGGGTGTTTGTTTCCTTTTCCAGCCTCCCCATAACCAAGCAGCCGAACATGGTGGTGGCAGCTCCGCTCAGCCAGCAGGGACTTGAAGCTGGCAACTGGATATCCTGGGGATACTGCCCCAGCCGAGCCCTAGAAGCTTCCAGAAGTAGCGAGAGAGCACCTGCCCTTTCACTGCATAGCAGCTGAGCTAGAGATAGAAATGCCTTTGGCCCCTGTGACCTCTGACCCTCTCTTCCTAACCTGAACGCTCACTTTGCATTCTAAGTTGCCAATATAATAGACCTTAAGTTATTTTAATGTTCTTTTTTCCCCCAGTAGGAACTTGCATTTTGAGTGGGAGCTTAAAAGGCATGCAGAGCAATACTGAGTCTTGCTTCTGTGCAGAACTATCTTTTTATAGGTAATTTCTATTCAGCTAGAGAAATCTCCCTAAGAGAATCTTTAAGCATAAGGTGTCAAGTATAACCACTCCACACCCCCCAAACACATTTGCCATTGACAGTTGACACAAAAGCAGGAGAAACGGGGCAATAGAAGCAGCCAATAGTATACTGCTTCTCCAGGCTCCTGGTTGCTGACAGAAGTATACCAAAAGTCCACCTGCTTGCAGTGTTTGAAATGTTCTTATTTGTTCTCTAGACAGCTACATACAGACAAATAACACTGCTTGATAATTTCATTTTTGTCTAGCTTCTTAAAAGGCTCCAGAGGGAACCAGCAGTTAGCATAATGGCTATGTCGCTGGACTTCCACGTAGTCGACCGCGGTTCACGTCCCGGACCCGGTGGCTTAAAACTCACGCCAGGCACATGTGTGTGCGTGCCCAAGATCCCAGGAGGAGAATGGAGGAGAAGGGATTGCAGCGTGACCATCCCCCCTGGGGGGTGATTTCTAGTTTCCTGTCTCTAATGTCTCTCTCTGTCTCTCTGGCGCATGCACGAGCCCTATAGCAAAAATCTCTCCAAAAAAAAAAAAATGGCATTTCTTCCATCTGGGATTTTCTCTAAGATTTCAAACTAGTGCCTCCTTGGAAAATAAGTAATTTTATCAATATCATCCTTTAAGGCAGTGATAGCAACTACAGAATAGTAAAATTGAAAGCATTGAAATTCAGATGTACTCCCTTCTACCTTTTGACTTAAAGCTGCATTTTTTTAATGTTAAATATGTAGCTAAATTATCTTATTAAAAGGTTCTTATATTTTTAAGAGTAGTTATCACTGTAAGGTCAAACCATCAGATTTTCCCCTCTAAGTGCATGCCAGTTGTAAAGAAAACATAGCATAAGCAGACGGATGCTCTTTACAAACATTAATGTCAAGACTTAAACTCCAAATCCAACCTAGAATAAAAGACCAGTACTTCCTACCACCTGCATGAGGCTATTAGTATTTTTTTGGGAGTGTCACAGACTGATCAGAGTTACACAGTTTTAGACTGTATATGTAGCCAGTCACAGTTTGCCCTTGTGCGTGAAGACTTGAGTAGAATAACTTATTATTAAAGAGATTCCTGTCACACACACACACACACACACACAATGGAAATGTATGTTAAGAGAGCTATTCAATAGTATCTGTCAAAATTGTCTTAAATGTATGTTCAAAGACTGTGGTAGAAATAAATGGAAACAAATATTTATCCATAGGGAGCAAAATAAACAAAGACATCATAAAAAAAAAAAAAAAAACTACTACTTTGGGAGTAAATCTCTACAAGACAAATAGTTAAATGAAAAAAAGGCAAATTGTGGAGCAACAGGTGTATTAAATACTCTATGTTAAGAGTTTTCAAGGATTGATGTTTGTGCCTATATGTAGCTATGTGTGTATAATAAATGTACCAAAAAAATACTGGATGGATACCAAGACTGGTTATTTACCTTTTAGGAGGTGAGTGGGAGTAAAGGAAAATGAAAATGAAGGGGGAGCTTTATAGTATTATTTTATTAGAGGGTAAATATTAAAGTACCCTTCATGGGGAATGGTCACACCACAATCCTTTATTCATCCCTTCCTTTTCTCAGAATTTTTGGGCATGCGTGCACATGTACCTGGAATGTTTTTCAAGCTGTCAGTCTAAGATTCCAACTGCATAGGCAGCCATCTGGGATCCAGTTCACATAATCACCAGGCCAAGGGCTGGTCCAACAAGGGCTTCCACTTGTGTGAAGAGGAAGCAAGATGTGGTTCACTGAGAAGAACAGCACATTGTTCACTCTGTGGTATCCCTACCAGCAGTGCATAACCTGAAAATAACCATTAAAAAACTATCACGAAGACTATACTTTCAGAGATCATTTCTATAGTCTGTTACTAGAGAAGATTCTCTGATCATGTAGAGCAAGTTCTGAAGGGAGTGCTATACCCGGAAAACTAAAGTCAGACAAACAGAAATAAGAGTACAAAAAACAACCTAGAGAATGGCCAACTTAATAGTAAGGACAACTCTGGAAAGAAGAAGCAAAATATGTAAGAAACAAGAAATGGAAAATTATTTGTTGACAATAACACATATGTTGTCTCTCCTTGATTGAACCAATATACAGTGTATTCTGGATGGAAAATCTCATTTTGTGTACTGTAATGATGTATAATGAATGAATGTAAATAAATAAATTAAAAAAAAAAACTGTCAGGTGGGGCCAGCAGGTTAAATGGTGGTTAAAGGCACTGGACTCCCACATGGCCAACCGCAGTTCGAGTCCTGGACCTGGTGGGTTGCTTTCTCACTTTCTCTCCCTCTCTCTCTCTGTCTCTCTCTGACCAAACTGGAAAATAATAATAAAGTTAAATAAAATAATTATTAAAAAAAAAAAACTGTGAGTAAACTGAAATGTGGGGACATTCTACAGAGTATTTGACTTATCTCTTCAAAAGTGTCAGTGTCTGAGGGCTGAATGGTGCCACAACAGTAAAATAAGACACTTATAAAGCCAGCGTCCACGTGAAGGTTCCAGATTCAGGTCCAGAGATCACCCTGAGTACACCAGTTGCACACCTCCCTGAGATCCAGGGCTGGCTGAAAATGAGTGTGGACTGTGACATCACAATCTCTCTCTCACTCACAGAAGAAATGATTTTTTCCAGAAAGTGCCAATGTTAGGCCAACAGAAAGCGTAATGGTTAAGTTAGCTGGAACCCACTTGGCCAACTACACAATTCAATTCTCAGACTTGGCAACTTGGAAAATACATCAGGTACATGTATGTGTGTGCCTAAAACCTCAAAAGGAGAGAGAAATGGAGGAGGAGAGACTGCAGCATGACCATTCCTCATAGGGGATGCTTTCTCTCTTTTTCTTTCTCTCTTTCTCCAGCAAGCATACATGCCCTCTGACAAATTAAAAATAAAGTACCAGTGTCATGAAACACAAAGACTGAGAAACTGTTCTACATTAAAGGGAAGAAAAGAGACATGAAGTAGGCTATAGCTATATGTGATCTGAAATTTTATTTTGCCATATTATAACGATCTGCGGGACCGGCAGTCACTGGACTTCCACATAGTCGACTGTGGTTCGAGTTCCAGACCTGGTGGCTTAAATTCACACCGGGCGGGTGTGCGTGTGTGCCCAAGATCCTGAGAGGAGAATGGAGGAGCAGCAATTGTGGTGTGGCCACCCCCTGGGGGGGGTGATTTCTTGCTTTCTATCTGTCTCTCTCTGTCTTTCTGGTAAGCGCACACGCCCTGTAGTGATAACCTCTCCCCCCGCCCCCCCCAAAAAAGCAAACGATCTGCAAAATCCATTTTGTTTTTCATCCAGTGGTTATAGAACAATAAGAAAATCTAGGGCTGGCCCTGTGACACTGCTCAATGCTGTATCCTTATGGAAGATTGTGAATTGGTTCCTTTGGTTCCTATAAATGTCAGGTGCAAGTAACCATTATTCTAGCTGGCTAGGAAGGCTGGGAGAATTGAGATTAAGTACCCTGTTGAGAGTATTTCTATCCGTGTGTGTGTGTGTGCGTGTATGTAAAAGAAAAGGCACTGGACTCCCACATGTGCAATCTAAAAGAAAACAAAATCAGTAAATTTTTTTTTAAAAAAAAGAATAAGAACACCTAGAATCATGGCTAAGAGACATCATTTTGCAAAAGGGAAAGCTAAGACCCAAAACGGAGAAGGGATTTTTGTTGCCCAGCAAAAGTTGGTGTTAAAATTGGCCTCCTATCATTCTTTCTGTTGCCCCAAAGTTGGAAGAATCAAGCAAAAATAAAAGGCTGACAAGAGAAAGGACTGAATGTTACCCTGTAAGCTCTCCATATTTTTTCATTTGTCAAAAATACAGAGGTAATGTCTGTTTTCAAAGTAAACAATGCAGGGATCAGTGTGATTTTGGAAACTGTCGTCACTTAAAGTCAACACTTGACAACCGTTATGTGATACTCGATTTAGGCTTCTAGGTCTGAAGCAGCAATCAAGGTGATTCTCAGGAATTCTCAATGACATTGGTACCCATCTGGATTTGCTGAAAAGTTTAACATCCTCTTCTATTATTCATGATTCTGCAGTTCTTCAAATTGCAAGGTGATGGAGAGAGCAGGCAATTTTCAAGCAGACTATGAAATCATTCTTGAAAATTTGAACTTTCATATAGATGGCTTTTAATTTTTCCTGAAGGCTGCTTTAACTAATGAAATAATTCAGTGTAAAAATTATCTATATGTATGATAAATTAGACCATACAAATGATGGCATTCTCATTATAGTAAAATCCTAGGAATATGGAGCTTGTATTTCAAAGACTGTTCCCATTTGCTGTTATTCCTCCTTGGAACTGTATCCCTCAAGGCTTAGATCTAAGTGACTATATAATGAGCATTGACTAACGAAACTCTCGAGATTCTAATTTATTTAAGAATCATCAGATGCCATATAAGAAATCTTGAAGCATGTCATCAGTAATGTGCTGAGAAGCTACATATCCAAAACGCATGCCTTTATCTTAAACGTACAGAGCCCTGGATCCATAGATTCTAATGATAAAAGCACTCGTGCTCAGAGACACATCTTTTTTTTTTTTTTCTTTTGTCTATAGGGAGCATGCACTTGCCAGGAAGAGAGGCGCAGGGGGTGCGGGGAGAGTGAAAGTGAGAAAGCACCCTCCAGGGGAGATGACCACACAGCAATCACTTTTTCTCCATACTCCTCTTGGGATTTTGGGCACACCTGCACATGCACCTGGCATGTTTTTCAAGCCACTGGGTCTCGGACTCAAACCATGCAGCCAGCCTGTGGGATCCAGCTGCCTTAACCACCAAACCATCTGGCTAGCCCAAGACAGACCTTATTTAGATCTCATTTTAGGGAGATAGTTTCATTGCTTTGTCCCTCTGAGACCCCAGAATCATCTGGTTTTTAGTCTAGACATGTCTTCGTAACAATGGTAGTATAAATTATTTTACTCAGGATTTGACTAACGATAGAAAAAAAATGAGAATAATTTAGATTACACTCTCAATTAGGCCATATACAGTTTTGTTTTGTTTAGAGGTTTTTACCTTTGGGTGTGTGTGCTCTCTGGAGAGAGAGAGACAGAGACAGAGAAAGTGAGAAATCACCCCCCCAGGGGGGATGGCCATTCTGCAATCTTTTTTTTTTTTTTTTTTTTTTTGGAGAGGTTTTCGCTATAGGGCGCGTGCGCTCGCCAGACAGACAGAGAGAGACATAGAGACAGAAAGCAAGAAATCACCCCCCAGGGGGGATGGTCACACCACAATCCCTTCTCCATTCTCCTCTCGGGCTCTTGGGCACGCACGCACACGCGCCCGGCGTGAGTTCTAAGCCACCAGGTCCGGGACGCGAACCATGGTCGACTATGTGGGAGTCCAGCGACATAGCCATTACACTAACTGCTGGTTCCTGCCATTCTGCAATCTCTTCTCCTTCATTCTTCTCCCAGGAGTTTGGGCACACAGACACACGTGCCCAGCATGAGTTTCAAGCCACTGGGTCTGGGACTCAAACCATGATTGACCACATGAGAGTTCAGCAACGTAACCACTATCCATGTGCTGGCCCTGCCATATACAGTATGATACAGTAAACTTAAGCATACTTATACATAATATAGTTGTTTTTCATTTTTCCTTTTGGATCATTCATTGGTAGTGTATAGAAACACAGTTGGATTTTGTATGTTGATCTTATATGCTACAACTTTACTAAATTTACTTATTAGCTCTAGTAGATTTTTCTGTGTATATTCCTTGAGATTTCCTAATCATAGAATCTTGTCATCTGCAACTATATAGTTTACTTCTTCCTTTCCATCTGGAGAATATCCAAATAATGACAGTCTTTTTCTTTTTTCTTGCCAACATGCTCTAGCTAGGACTTTCAGAAAAATGTTGAATAGAGTGATGAACACATCTCCATATTGTTTCTATTCTATTTTCTTTTGTTAAGGTTTTTGCCATAGAACATATCTGCTCACTGGAGAAAAAAAGAGACAGTGAGAGGGAAAGTGATAAGTCACTGCCCCCCTCGCCCCCAGGCCTTCTCTTCCATTCTTTTCCCGGGATCTTAGACATGCATGCACACACATCCGGCGTGAGTTTCAAGCCACTGGATCCAGCATTTGAGCTGTGGTCACCCATGTGGGAGTCCAGTGACATAACTGCTGTGCCATCTGCTGGTCCCCCTATGTTCCTATTCATAGGGAGAAACTTTTCAGTCTTTCACTCTTGACCATAATGTCAACTGTAGGTTTATCATAAATGTTCTTTATCATGGTAACGAAATTCCCTTTGATGTTTATGATTTTTTTATCATGCTAAAATCTGCTACTGGACACTTCTAGTAAATTTTTTTACTTCAGTTATTGTGTTTTTCTGCTCTAGAATTTCTATTTGTCTCCTTTTTATCATTTCTGTCTTTATTTATATGCCCTACTTGTTTATGCATTGTTCCTTTGATCACCTTTAGTTCTTTGTGAGAGTTTCCTTCAGCTCTTTGAGCATGTTTAGACAGTTAAGTTTTTGCCTAGTGTTATATATTGAATTGTGTCCCCTTTCACATTCATGTGTTGAAACCCCCAGTATCTCGGGCATGACCCAATTTAGATGTGAGTTGGTTGGAAATATAGTTAAGATGAGTTCATTAGAGTGGGCCATAATCCAATATAAATAATGTCCTTAGAAAAAGAAGAAATGTAGGGGCCAGTAGGTGGCATGGTGGTTAAGGTGCTGGACTCCCACATGACTGACCGCGGTTTGAGTCACAGACCTGGTGACTTGTTTTCTCACTTTTCCTCTCACTCTCTGTCTCTGATAAAATTTCAGAAATTATAATGATAAATAAAATGAAATACATAATTCTAAAATAAAGAAAGAAAAAATTTGGACACAGCAACACACAGACACAGAAAGCACTATAAAGATAAAGGCTCAGCCAGCTGGCGGCATGATGGTTGAGGTGGCTGGATCCCATGCAACAGACTGAGCCATCTGAGTCCAGGACCAGCAGCTTAGGATAAATGCTGGGCATATAGACCTGTATTTCCAAAATTCTGAGAGGAGAGTGGAGGAGAAATATTGCAGGGGTCATTCCCCTTAGTGGGTGGGTTCTTTCTCTCTCTCTCTCTCTCTCTTTCTCTCTCTCTCCCCGAAGAGAGCATATGCCCTATTGCAAATTAAAGGGAAAAAATATAAAGGCAGAGGCTGGTTCCATGGTCCAAGAGTGATGTGTTGATCATGAGAAGCCAGATTCCACATGGGAACTATGGTTCCATGGTTCAGATCCCTGGCCTGGTCAGCCTGAAACACACCAGGCACGGATATGAGTGCCTAAGATCTGCTGAGCTAGAGGAAGGGTACCATGGCATGACCAGACCCCATAGAGGGTCCTCATCTCTCTCTCTCTGTTACGTCTCATGTTTAGGCTCACACACTGTCTCATGAATAAAAAATAAAATAAATAAATAAAAAGATGAAGGCAGAGACTGGGTAATGCTACCACACCACAGATTGCCTGCAAACCACCAGAAACTAGGTGAAAGGAATGAGGCAGATTCTCTCTTGCAACCCTCGGAAGGAAACAACCCTGCTGACAACCTGGATTTGATGTATATGTTACAGTGACAGAAAGTGTCTAGAAGAGTACTTCATCTAAGAAGTCAGTTGAAAGAGAGAGTGAGAGATTAGATTTTCAGGTTTTAGATAGTACAATTTTGAATTTCTATACCTTGTTACTAATGCATATTCATGCGACCAGCAGTTGGTGTAATGGCTATGTCGCTTGACTCCCATGTAGTCGACTAAGGTTCCAGTCCCAGACCCGGTGGCTTAAACTCAAGCCGGGCGCATGTGCGTGTGTGCCCAAGATCCGGAGAGGAAAATGGAGGAGAAGGGATTGTGGTGTGGCCATCCCCCCTGGGGGGGTGATTTCTCGCTTTTTGTTTCTCTGTCTCTGTCTTTCCGGCAAGCGCATGTGCCCTATAGCAAAAACCTCTCAAAAACACAAAAACAAAAACAAAAACAAACAAATGTGTATTCATGTTGTAACTTTTAAAGATCAATACTTTTTTTTTTTTTAATGTGCTATGTACTCACTGGAGAGTGACAGGGAACGAGAGAAAGAAAAAAAAAATGAGGAAGCACCTCCCGGGGGGATGACAACACTGTAATCCCTCTCCTATTCACTCCTCTTGGGATTTTGGGCATGCACGCACACGTACCTGCTGTATTTTTTCAAGGTGCTAGGTCAGGTACTTGAACCATGTAGTTGGCCATGTGGGATCCAGCTGCCTTATCCACCACCTAACTGACCCAATAGATGTTTTTAATTATTAAAATATCCTTTTTCATACAGATTTTTAAAAATCTACATAATTGACTCATTGCTATTCTTTCTGTGTTCTGAAGCCTCATAACACGTATTAAAATATCGGATACTTAGATGTGAATCCCAGACTGTGTAACTTCTCTGCCCAGATCCATTCTCCTGTACCTGGGAAAGCTTTCCTCTACGGACTGCATCAAGAAGTTTCTTGTCGGGGACCAGCAGGTGACGTGGTGGTTAAGGCGCTGGACACTCCCACATGGCTGACCAGGGTTTGAGTCCTAAATCTGGTGGCTTGCTTTCTCACTTCTTCTCTCTCACTCTCACCCTCTGTCTCTCTCTGGTCAAATTAAAAAATAAATGAATGAGTAAATTTTAAAAAAATAAGTTTCTTGTCTTTTTGCCTTCGTTGAGGTTGGATAGTAGGTATGGGCTTAGTTCAGGAAGTCAGGTTCTTTTTTTGGGGGAGAGATTTTTTCTCTAGGGCGCATGTGCTCGCTAAAGGGACAGATAGAAAGCAAGAAATCACCCTCCGGGGGGAAGGCCACTCTACAATCCTTTCTCCTCCATTCTCCTGTCAGGATCTTTGGCACATACACACATGCACCCGGCATGAATTTTAAGCTGCCATGTCCAGGACTCGAACCACAGTCAACTATGTGAGAGTCCAGCAACGTAACCATTACACCATCTGCTGACTCCCTCTCTGCTAGGGTCTCCATGAATTTGTGGTGCTCCTCCACAACCCCAGTTTCCGTCAGGTGGCCTTCTTGTCCATAGAGTCACTCCTCCTTGCCCTTTCACATCTAGGATTAGTGAATGAATCTTGTAATTGCCAGTCCTAAGATATTGTGCCATCCCCATTGTCTTTCCTAAGCCCTGATCACCCCTTTGTAAGTTGTCCCTTCATTAAATTCTCCTCAATAACTCATTTAGAATGTATTGTCTCTTAGGACAGCCCCATACCACGATGGTTAAGCACTGTGCATAGGGAGCTGGATTCCACATGGCCAACCATGTCCTGGGCCTGTGACTTGAAAAATATGCCTGGTATATGCCCCAAATCCTGACAATAGGAAGGAATGAGGGAAAGGGGATTACAGTATGACCGCACCCCATTGAGGATACTTTCTTTCTCTCTCTGGCAAGTGCGCATGCTCTCTGGCAATGAAAAATAAAATAAAAACAATCATAAAGATTAGACAAGAAGAAGAATGTACCATCTCTTTTCTGCTGCAACTCTTATTTAAAGACTTAACACTTAGTGAATGGTTATATCGCTCTGGTTTGAAATTAGCCTATAGTAGTCCAGTAAGACTCCAAGGCTAGAGGAGTTCCAACAATCACCTTGTAGTCTTTTCTGGCTTTTGAACATATATAAGTCCTGGACTGGGTATAGAGGTAGGTGCAGTGTGGTAGAAGTAAGGAAAAAAGCTCGTTACTTTATATGTGAGCTCTACACACCTGAGAAATAGGACTTGCCCAAACCATAAAATTCTTTATCTCCATCATTGAATTAAAGACTTAGACCTGGGACCAGCAGTTAGAGTAATGGCTATGTCCCTGAACTCCCATGTAGTCGACTGCAGTTCGAGTCCTGGACCCGGTGGCTTAAACTCACGCCATGCCCAAGATCCCAAGAGGAGAATGGAGGAGAAGGGATTGCAGCATGACCATCCCTCCTGGGGGGTGACTTTTCACTTTCTGTCTCTCTATCTCTCTGTCTTTCTGGCTAGTGCACGTACCCTATAGCAAAAACAAACAAACAAACGAACAACAACAACAACAAAAAACTCTCAAAAAAAGATTTGGGACTTTAGGGGCCAGCAGGTGGCATGGTAGTTAAGGCGCTAGATTCCACATGGCTGGTTGTGGTTTGAATCCTGGTCCTGGCAGTTTGAAAATCATACCAGGCATGTGAGAATGCATGCCCAAAATCCTGAGAGGAGAATAGAGAAGGGATTGTGGTGTGGTCAACCCCTCAGGGAGGGAGGATGATTTCCCACTTTCCCTCTCACTATCTCTCTCTGTCTCTCTACAGTGAGTGCACAAACCCTATGGAAAAACCTATAAAAACAAACAAACAAACAAACGAATGAACTTGAGACTTCAAGTGGGAACAAAAATAGTCTTTCAATGAAATACAAAAAGAAAAAAAAAATAGTCTTTCCACTTCTGCTCCTGATTCTTTTTTTTTTTTAAATTTTTTAAATTTTGGCGCCAGTCGCTGGACTCCCAAGTAGTCGACTGCAGTTCAAGTCCTGGACCCAGTGGCTTAAACTCAAGCGGGCGTGTGTGCGTGCATGTCCAAGATCCCGAGAGGAGAATAGAGAAGGGATTGTGGTGTGGCCATCCCCCCTGGGGGGTGATTTCTCGCTTTCTGTCTCTCTGTCTCTTTCTGTCTTTCTGGCGAGTGCACGCGCCCTATGGCAAAAACTTCTCAAAAAATAATAATAATAATAATTAACTTTATTTAGTTACTTATTTATTTTAATTTGACTATAGAAAAACAGAGTGAAAGAGTGAGAAAGCAAGCTGCCATATCTGGGACTTGAACCGCGGTCGACCTTGTTGGAGTCCAGCACCCTTAACCACCATACCACCTGCCAGCCCCCTTCTGCTCCTGATTCTGCACATCATCTATGGCGGATATCTGATTTAGCCCCTGACCTATGCATGCTAGGTGCTTGAACTTTGGGACTTCAGGCTACCCAGAATTTGAGGCTTGCCCAAACATTGATTCATAACTGTCGCCACCTTAAGGCCTTAGTGGACCTCTCCTCTCTTGGCCCAGGGAGAAATATGTGTTGACATTTTATATTAATATTAATATATTCATTTCCTAGGGTTTCTGTGACAAATTACCAAAAACTGGGTGGCTTCAAACAACAGAAATTAATTTTCTCACAAGAAGGCTAGAAGTTTAAGATTAAGATGTTGGCAGGTCTGATGTCTCCAGGGAAGAGTTCTTCCTTGCTTCTTCCTAGGTTCTGGAGGTTCTCAGAAATTCTTGGCATTCCTTCTATTAATAGATGCATCACTCCAGTCTCGGCCTCTGTCATCACATGATTTCCTTCTCCCACATGTCTATTTCCTACATAGAGGATTAAGGCTCACCATATCGTAAATAATTATATCTACAATGACCCTATTTCCAAGGAAGGTCACATTCTGAGATGCCAGGGGTGAGAACTTCAGCAAATCTTTCTGAGGGATACAATTTGATCTGCAACAATATGTATTTATCATTTTCAAGGAGTCACCTCTATCTCCCTGATTCACTGTAGTCCTGGAAGAGAAAATCCTACCTATAAAAAAATTTTTTTAGAACTTACCTAAGGAAAGCAATAGGTGAGCAGAAAATAAAAGACCCTGAACTAGAAGTTAAAGGACAGGACCATGGTGCCAGGAATGACATGATTTTACTGTGTGAACTCTCTCCAAGCCGCTCTCTGTACACTTCAGTTTCCTCATCTACAAAACAAGCCAGACTTAATGATTACCAAAACAGGTCCCATTGAGCTCTCAAATTCGAAGATTCTTCAACATATGCAACTATGTTAATAAATATTCTGCAAATGATATTGTCGGTTTGCTTAAACTGCCTCAGATTGCTTATGCTCAGGGTCTCTCTGGGCCCATGTTCAATCACTGTCTTGTTGTCTTTGAGATAGTTTAGTTGATTTGAAAACATTTAAGAGATTCACTAGCCTTAATTCCATATGTCAAATGTAAAGGCTCCATTTAAGGTTCCATAACTGGAGCTAGGTATTTCTCCTAATGGTTTTAAATCCTCTCATCTAACCTTGATTCCTCTTAGGAGACAGAGAAAGCAGCATGCCACTGGGTCAGAAGGTGAAGAAGGAGGCAGGCTGGTCCTATAGCGCAGCAGTTAAGAATGTGCAGAGGGTAATGATTACATTGCTGGACTTCCACATAGTCGACCATGGTTGGAGTCCCGGACTCTGCACCTTGAAACTCACACTGGGCACATGTGCGTGTGTGCCCAAAATCCCAAGAGGAGAATGGAGAAGAAGGAATTGCAGTGTAACCATCCTCCCAGGGGGTGATTTCTCATTTTCTGTTTCTCTCTGTCTCTCTGACAAGCATACACACCCTATAGAAAAATCTCTCTTTTTTTTTGGAGAGGTTTTGGCTATAGGGCGTGTGCGCTTGCCAGAAAGACAGAGACAGAAAGTGAGAAATCACCCCCCAGGGGGGATAGCCATGCCACAATCCCTTCTCCTCCATTCTCCTCTTGAGATCTTGGGCATGCGCACATACATGCCCGGTGTGAGTTTAAGTCACCAGGTCCGTGACTGAAACCACAGTTGATTACATGGGAGTCCAGCGACATAGCCATTATGCCAACTGCTGGTCCCTTTTTTTTTTTTAGAAAAATCTCTCTTAAAAAAAAAATATATATATATATATACATATACATGCACACATATACATACATACACAGAGGGAACCAGATCCCACATGGCCAACCACAGTTCAAATCCCAGCACCAGTGACTGGAAAAACATGCCGGGCATGTGTGTGTGGCGTCCAACATCCCAAGGGGCTGAGAGAAATAGAAGAAAAAGAATTACAGCATAACTGGGCCCCGTTGAGTGTTTCTCGCTCTTTCCGTCTCTCTTTCTCTCTCACAAACACACACACTCACACATTCACTCTGGCTGAAGAGGAAGCAGAGGGAGAAGGTAAAGACAAAGGGGAGGGAGGAGTTTGTTAACTGCATTGATTATATAAAGATGTTTATCAGTTATTATCTATAGCTATGAAAAAGTGGGGAGAAACTTTAAAAGTTTCATAACACAGGTCAATCCATGGCATGGTGATTAAGGTGACTGGATCCCATGTGGCCACCTGTGCGGTTCGAATCCTGGACATGGTACCTCAAGAAACATGCCAGGCATGTGTCCATGTCTCAAGTCCCCGGAGAACAGTGGAGAAGAAGGAATTGCAGCATGGCCGCCCTTCCTAGGGAGTGCTTTCTCACCTTCTCTCTCTTTTTCTCTCTGTCTCTTTCCAGCGAGTGCACATGCTTTATGGCAATTTTTAAAAAGAGTATCATAATACAAAAGTATAAGTATAGTACCAGTATACCTTAGAATAGTCTTAAGAAATGAAAGTGGCCATTATGAAGTCTATATTATAATATGAGAGCATTCCCATGAGAAAATTTTAGGGGCTGGATAGTGGCACAGTAGTTAAATACCATGCTCTGAGGTTGACCCATGTGGAAAAGTTTCAGATTCATATTAGATACCTCCCTGCATGCACTAGGCATATGTGTGCCCATAATCCAGGGCTGATTGTGGGTGGGTTGTGCTGTGAAGATCCCATTGGGGTGCTGCCTCTCTCTCTCTCTCTCTCTCTCACACACACACACACACACACACACACACTCATGGAAGAAAAAGATAAATAAAAAGAGAGAAAGTGCCCAGCAGGTGGTGTGGGGGTTGGGAATGGCTATACACCATAAGACCTACTGCATCGTTCCAGTCCTGGACCTGGAGGGTTGAAAAACACTCTGGGTGCATGTGCGTGCGTGTCCAAAATCCCAGTAGAGACTGGAGGAAAAGGAATTGCAGTGTGACCAATTGCCCTGGTGGTGATTTCTCATTCCCCCCTACCCCTGTCTCTATCTCTAGTGAGTGCATGCACTCTATTGCAAAAAAAAAAAAAATATAGGAAAGAGAAAGTTTAGAAAGCGTGTACACTTTTATTTGTACTATAATATCCATTGTGTGAGTTTATGCATTTGTACAAGAACTAGAATGATGTTCCATTAATTAAGCGAGTCTGGTTTGTTGGCACAACATCTGTATTGATGTTATAAGAACTTAGGCAAGGGACCAGAAGTTAGAGTAATGGCTATGTCGCTGGACTCCCAAGTAGTTGACCATGGTTCAAGTTTCGGACCCAGTGGCTTAAACTCACGCCGGGCGCATGTGCATGTGTGCCCAAGATCCCGAGAGGAGAATGGAGGAGAAAGGGATTGTGGTGTGGCCATCCCCTCTGGGGGGTGATTTTTCGCTTTCTGTCTCTCTGTCTCTCTCTGTCTTTCTGGCGAGCGCATGTGCTCTACGGCAAAAGCCTCACCAAAAAAAGAAAGGGGGAAAAAAAACCTAGGCAAAAAAATAGCACTATTACTATTATGAAAGTAAAGAAATTAAACATGAATGTTGTAAAGAAAAATAAAAACAGAAACAGTAACCTCTACATGTGATAGCGTCGATTTGGATTGTATATACTGTTTGAAAATGTATAAATCAGGCTAGCCCATAGTCTGGTGGTTAAGGTAGCTGAATCTCACATGGCCAACCATGCAGGTCAAATCCCAGACCCAGTGATCTGGGAAAAGTACCAGGCACCTGTGCATCCAAGCCTAAAATCCCAAAAGGAGGGAAAATGGAGAAGGGATTGTATTGTGACCATTCGCTATGGTGGGAAGGTGTTTTCTCCTACTCCTTTTCTTCTCTCTCTCTCTCTCTCTCTCTCTCTCTGGTGAGTGCATGCACCCTCTGGCAAAAATCTAAAAATAAATAAATAAAAATATACACATCAACTTTTCTATACACACTTTTATTCTCTTTTTCTTTGTCCTGTTTTTTCTCTTTTCCTTTTCCTTATACCTTCCCACTCCCTTCTCTCTTCTTGAGACATCCCTCCCTTATGGAATTCCCATTCCCAGTGATAGCTCATCAAAGAAGCACATTGCATAGCTGACATTATGTAATGCTTTGACATTTGGCATTCCCAAGGCATCACCCCACCCCTGATGCAGAATAAGTTGTCAGAGCATGAAATTGGTATTTTTACATATTCTTAATGTACAGATGTCAGTCTGAAAACCATTCACTAGTATTATGATTACTTTCTTTGTCTCATTTTCTTTCTATGCCAAGATCTGTTCTTGTGATTTCTTTTCTTTGGGGAGTTTCAAAGAGGGAAAACAAAACTTTAATAATCCAGTTTACTGATTCTGCCAAAAGGTAAAAGTAAACTTTTAAGTCTCTGACCATTTCTGGTGATGATCCTTCTGGTACAGGAGCAACGTTGTAAGAAGGACCAGGGGCAAGCTGGAAACACACTGTGAGGCCCACCTGATGGTGCCAGATTCCTCAGCATGTTCCAAATCAAACATCCTTGCAGTTTATAGTTTCATATTCTGTGTATCATTAGCCCAGGACTATAGGAGGAATAGCATATCCAAAAATTAATAACATTGTAGGAAATACTCAGGATTGGAACCAAAAGAAATTTAGAGATGGTTCAGTCTATCCTCCATGTACTCAGCAAGGTCCTTACAGGATCCTTGACAGAAGGGCCTCCACTCTCTGAAAACCTCTAATAACGGACATCTCATTCCCTCATGAAGCAACCCAGTTCATGTTGGAACAGCTGAAAAATACTGCCCATGATCCTTTTCCCCTTGTAATAATAGCACTAACTTCCTTGCAGGAGCTGCTACTTCTTCATCCCATGTGGTTCTGATGAGACAGCTAATCACAGGAGTATTCAGCCTCCCTGGCCACAGGGTAAATGTTGCTCCCTGGCTTGTTCACCCTCATCTCCATTGTTTGCCTTTGCCCCTCTGTCTCTGTATCCTAAGGGGCAGAGGGCTGACCTCTGTAGGCTGTAAGACCCAGGCTTGTCAGCTGAATTTTGATGGATTAACTTGCAAGAAGCATTCGCATAATATTGGAGAGTGATGAAAAGCCCAAGTACCCCACCACCTGGTAACCTGACCCCCTGGCTGCAGCTACTGCTTCCATGGCTTAGCTTTGGCTAGACAGATTTACCAGGGTTCCAACTTCTACTGGGTGACCCTAGCAACACCGCCTTCTCCCTTTGGCCCACTGACTTAGGGTTTGCAGTGCTTCTAGCTGTTGATAATAACTGGGTTGTTTCACTATTCTCATCTAGGCTTCTGAAACTCTTTCATCACCTATACATAACCAATAAATTCTCTCTATTAAATATTGTACTCAAGTGGTTTCTATTTCCTGATTGATCCTGACCAATCTAGTCGAGCATGTGACCCGAGCATGACGATCATAATGCCTATTTCTGGTCACAGTGATTGCTTAGCTCAGAATGCGCATGTGACTCAAGCTGGACCTATCAGAGTCCTTCTCTGGGGCTATATATACTCTTTCTTATGGGGGTCACTGAGCCTGGACAGGTTAAGACTGGAGTCTGCCGCCGTATGTCTACAGTGTCCATTTGCACAATGAGAGGAAAGCTAGCATACAGAGGAACCAGCAGGACATGGGAGACACCCAGTGACATCCTTCAAGTTCTTAGAGTCCCTGAAACTCCATCCTGAACTACTCATGTACATGCACCAATATAGTCTCTTTTTCCCTTAAGTTTTCTCTATTTGGGTTCTCATCATTTATAGCTCCCAAATTAGCCTATCGGCAATAGATTTAGTTAGTGGAAAAATATATCCCCAGGAAGCCCAGATCAGCTTCTCTAACCTCTCCGCAGTCAGCCTAGTTCTCCATTCTGGTCTTATAACATCCTTGGTCCCTACCCAACCTTTGTGTCTTTGCACCTCCACCATGAGCCTGGGCTACCCTATTTGCCCTCCCTGGCTCTGTTTATCTTGTCTCCCCTTCCCCATTGGCTGATGTCTCTGCTGGCTCCCATTGCCCACTCAGTACTCCCTAGACAAGCTTTCTAACTTGTCCTGACTCCTCTCCAATGTGAAATTGGCAAAAGTCTTTGGCCCCAGAGCTAGTCAGAAGCACTCCTGGCCCTCTCTATCAAAGAGGGAAATTTGATGGCTCTCCTTTTGCAGCCCTAAAGATAATGAATACAGTTTTTGTGTCCTCTTTACCTTCCAATTCCTCTCGGGACCTTAGAACTCCATGGCCTTCAATCATTCTTCACATTTTGAGGTCCCTGGTCCTTGCCAACTTGGCATTTTCTACTGAATGTGTTCAGATCAGCAGAGGTGCTGTCTTCAAGAGATGGGTTCTGCTTGCCACTTGGGACCCAGGTCAGAGGGTTTAGAGATGACTGTTCACTGTTTCTGGAAAATAGCCCAGGTGACCACAAAGCTTCTAAAACACGGGCATTTTTGTTTTTAATCATCACATGCCCTACAAAGTGGATATTCTTATTCCCATTTCTCAGGTAAAGAGACAGAGACTTGGAGAAGTTAAACAACTTGCTCCAGGTTGCATAGCCAGTAAGGGGTGAAGCCGAGACTTAAACAAGGCTGGAAGAGCCATTCTTCACCCTTCTCCCTTTTCTATGACTGCATGTGTCTTTAGAAACCAAAGGAAGAGAGACCAAATCCTTCCCTGTTACAAAGCCCTGATGTGACCTTCCAGTTGTGGCAATGCAAGAATCTCAGTGAAGGGTGATTGAAAACTTCAAGTGGACAGAGATTTCAGATTTCTGTCTCCCCGCCCCCCCAAAAAAGGCTAAAATAATGGACCAAAGAGATTCCCATTTTAAAAATGTGACATTGGCCCGGCTGCTGTGGCACAGTGGTAGCAGTAGTGTCCTGTGGTGGTGAAAGCCATCCGGTCCTGTGGTGACTGTGGTTTGCATCCCAGGTCAGCCTGAAAATCATGCTGGGTGCCTGTGATCCTGAGGGACTGGAGGACTGGGGGGGAGGGATTTTGACATGACAAGAACTTCGATTGTAGATGCTCTCTCTCTCTCTCTCTCTCTCATCCCCCTCCCTTACATGCATGCATATGGGCTTTCTAATATAAAAAGAAAGAGAAAAAAGGGAACCAGCAGTTAGCGTAATGGCTATGTGGCTGGACTCCCACGTAGTCGACCGCGGTTTGCATCCCGGACCCCGGTGGCTTAAAACTCACGCCGGGCGCGTGTGCGTGCGTGCCCAAGATCCTGAGAGGAGAATGGAGGAGAAGGGATTGCGGCGTGACCATCCCCCCTGGGGGGTGATTTCTCGCTTTCTGTCTCTCTGTCTCTCTCTGTCTGTCTGGCGAGTGCACGTGCCCTATAGCGAAAACCTCTCCAAAAAAAAAAGAAAGAAAGAGAAAAAAATAGAAGCGTGAAGAATACAGCCCTAGAGTCTAGAGGTTAAGGGAGCTGGATCCCACGTAGGTAACTGCAGTTTGACTCCCCATAGCGTGAAAAACACATCAGACATTTGTGCGTGTGTGCATGTGTGTGTGTCCAGCATCCTAACAGGATAGAGAAATGGAGGAGAAGGGATTGTAGAGTGACCATGCCCCAAGGAGGGTGCTTTCTCTGTCTCCCCTCTCTCTGTCTCTTGTTTCTCTGTTCAATTTAAAAAAGAAAAAATTGTAAACAGAAGGTTCTGGATTCATGTCCCAGAGTCTCCCTGTACATGGTCAGAGTGGTTGAAACTAGGGAAGATACAGGGATGCCTGTCTTCTTCTCTCTTTCATGAAACAAAATAAATTAAAAAAAAAAAAAAAGTATGTAGCTAAACTCTATGGTCCACAAGATTTTGGATTTAATTTACAGAGTGCACCTAACTCAGGGCATTCTGAGAAATGCTCTCAACCAATGAGTAAAGTCCAGAAGAAGAAAAGATTAGTTAGCCCAAAGCCATAAAACATGTTATAGGCTAAGCCAAGTGTCTCCAAAACTTTTGGTTTTTGTTGTGATAATTTTTTTTTTTTTGGTTACTAAAAACATTTTATTATGAAAATTGTTAAGCATATACAAAAGTAGGAAGACTGGTAAAGTGAACTGCCATTTACTCATCACATTTCCTCAACAATTATCAACACCTGGTCACTCTTGTCTTATTTGTGTTCCCCACTCCTCCCCTCAGTACGTTACTCTGGAGCACTCTCCAGATGTCACCCACATAAACCTTTTATATTTATATCTTAAGTATAAGAAGTCTTTAAAACAATATAATTGCATACCATTATTAAAAAAATACTTAAAATTGCTAGTAGATTCCTTAATATAGCAAATGTCCAGCCCTCGAATTTTGTAGATTTCCCCATAAATTTGTTAAGTTGGTTTGTTAGAATTGGGATCTAAATGACGTGTGCACACATTACATCCTATGTCTTCAATGTCTTTCTCTTTTTTTCTTTTTAGATTTTTCAAAATAATTATTTTATTTAACTTTATTTATTTACTTATTTGTTTTAATTTTACTAGAGAGGGACAGAGTGAGAGAGAAAGTGAGAAAGCAAGCCACCAGGTCTGGGACTCAAACCACGGTCGGCCATATAGGAGTCCACCGTCCTTAAACACTACGCCACCTGCCAATCCCTCTTTTTAGATTTTTGCCATAGGGCATGTGTATATCCAAAACTTTTGACTATTGACCAGGAGCTATGTTCTTTGAGCTGAGAGGAGGACTGGAGTCCTGGTCAACATCAGTCTCTTCCGCTAACAACAGTTCCAGAATCCAATATGATATTTCTGGCCTCCACCCTAACCCTCCCCACTCTTACATGTTTAATGAGCCAGGCTCCCTCAAAAACTTGGTCTCCCAATATACAAAGCCTGAAGTCTCAGAACTTTAAAAGTCTCTTAGGACCAGCAGGTGGCATGGTGGTCAGGGCCAAACAGCGGTTTGAGTCCCAGACCTAGCAGCTCGCCTTCTCATTTTCTCTTTCTCTCTCTCTCTCTCTTGTGACTTCTCATGCTCAATACCAAATTTAAAAATAATAATAAGTTAATTTGATTAAATAAATAATTTTTTTTTAAAGAAGACTTTAGCTGAGACCCTTCAGTCTGCTGATGGAAAGAGAAAAGCTAGAGTGTGACATTTCATGGTCACAAAATGAATAGTTCACTCATTTGATCAACAAACATTTTTAAAATTTTTTATTTATCATTATTATTTTAAAAAATTTGTTATAGGGCCTGTGCACTCACCGGAGAAAGAAAGAGGGAAAGTGAGAAAGCAAGGTGCCAGATCTGAGACTCTAACCCCAGTTGGCCAAGAGTCCAGTGCCTTAACCACCTCGCCACCTGTTGGCCCCAACAAACATGTATTAAGTACCTGTAATCAGCCAGACTGTTCTGAGGGTTGGCAAAACCAGCCTGCCCTCATAGAGCTTTCTGTCTAAAAAAGGATCAGAAGCAACAAACAAACTGTTAATTAATCAATTACTCCCCTTGGTGGGGAGTGGGTGCTTTCTCCCTCTCTCTCTCTATATATATATATCTTTCTGGCAAACACGCGCACCCGCTGCCCACTCTTGCAAAAAAAAAAAAAAAAGGTAATAGTTCATAGAAAAAATGGAATTAAATGGGGCCAGCAGGTGGCATGGTGGTTAAGATGCTGGACACTCTCACATGGTCAACCATGGTTCAAGTCCCAGATCTGGTGGCTTGTTTTCTCACTCCCCACTGCCACTGTATCTTTCTCTCTCTCCTCAAATCAAAATAAATGAATGAATAAATAAAACTAAATAAATCTAAAAAAAAAGAAAAATGTAATAAAAGTATGACTTTAAAATTTTGAAGTCCATGGACAGTTTTTTCATATTACGCATTTTCCATGACCTTTTAGAAGATCCTCATATACATAGGTACTTGCACATACCCCTCTTAAGTGTTCCTTTCAGGAATTTATTATAAACAAGGGCCACCCAAAGGCAACTTCTTCAATCGGGAGTTGTTAGAATTGGGATTCCCATGGGGAATTGGTGTTGACATCCCACCTTAAAGGGCTCTGTCATTCAGGTCTTACATGGCAATTTCCTCGGTGTGCCCCCCACCCCAATAGAGGCAGCTCAGAGGAAACTTGCCGAAGACAAGGTAAGAAGGGAAATGATGCTCATTGCAGGTCTGTCTGGGCTCCAACTAAAAGCCCAGGCCATGATAGATTCTGCTCAGTGGTACAAGGTCAGAATCTGAGGAGGTGGGTTGAGGGCCATGGGAGTCATAGAAACCAACTGAAAAGGTGACCTAATATTGGCAAGTTGTCAAGATCTTAGGGTTGCTTCAGATCCAGACTGCCTCCTACCTGCCTTTGACTTCTTCACTTACGCATTTATGTTTTGTTTTGTTTTTAATTTTGCTGTAGGGCATGTGCTTGCTAGAGAGAGACAGAGAGGTAAAGTAAGAAATTACCCCTCAAGAGGGATGACCACACCACAATCCGTTCTTCTCCATTCTCCTCTCAGGATTCTGGGCTTATGCACACACACACCTAGTGTGTCTTTTCAAGCCGCTGGGTCCAGAACTTCAACAGTGGAGTCAGCCATGTGGGATTCAGTGCTTTAACTATCACACCACCTACTGGCCATTCATGCATTAAATTATTGATTACTTATTCATCTGATCATCCATTCACTCAACAAATGTTTACTGTGTCTTCTACTTGGCAGTTCCTGTGTCAGGCAGCAGGGATACAAAGATAAGTAAGAAGTGGTCCCTTCTCTAGAGAAGCTCGCAGTCTAGTGGTGTTGGATAGGGCCTGACTCAAAGACTTCCTGGGGGAGGTGACACTGAACAGTATTTCTGGAAGAAGTAGAGAGGGAAGAGCAATTGAGATCAAAGGAACAGCAAGTGCAAAACCTATGGTGATGTGAGGGACCCTAGCTCAGTTGGGTGAATGCAAAGCTTGTTCAGACCCCTGAACTTGGAGGGGTGAATATAAAGGGGTGTGGGACCAAACCAAACAGAAACATGTTACCCTGCCTTGATGATGAGGCAACTGTAACCTGTGCCATGACTAAGTGGAGAGGACACAGACCTGGGGATCAGGAGACCGGGTTCCACACGGAGCTCTGCTGCTGATGCAGGAGGTGACCTTGGGCACGTCCCTTCTCTCTGGACTTCAGTCTGACCCTCTGTAAAATGGCGGGGGAGGATTATGATGATGTCTTCAGGGCTCTCTTCCAGCTCTATCATTCTGTGATTCTAAATCCCTTTATAACAAACTCTAGGAGAGGAGCTTTGCTCTTGCAAATGGAGTGTAAAGTTAATCCTTCCTGTGCTGAGGCTAACTAATGTGCGTGTGTGGTTTATCCTACTTCATTAAACTCTGACTCCCCACAGAGCAATGCTTAAGGCAGCCCAGGCAGGTAATGCGGAAGTGTTGCCATACAGGGTCTCCTAATGGAAAATGATTTTTCCTTACTCTTCCTCTTTATCAACACAAAGCCTCTAACCCCCATTTTCCACACTGTTACTTTGCCACAAGTGCAGATTCAAACTCAGTCATAGGTATGGCAAGTTGGGTCCTGATACCTTACATATGTGTGAACACCCCCACCCTCCACCATGCAACAGGCTAGTCGTCACTTACATATGAAGAAATTGAAGTTCAGACAGGTGAGGCCACTTGGTAGGGGAGACATGGCCTCGTCTGTGTGATACATGAAGTGAGGCCATGTTGCTGTTGACTGAACACATGCTCCTCCTCTTTTTTGAGGGGTAGAACAAAGGGAAGGTAACTGAGAAGCTCTGAGGCAGCGTTCCCAGGAAAAAACTTCCCCAAGGTTCTTTCAGGTTTCCAAGGCACTTTTTCTAAGACCAAAAGAGAGCATTAGTTCTAGGTTGTCTCTTCTTCTTCTTCTTTTTTTTGAGGTATTTGTATTTTTTAAAATAATTATTTAATATAATTTAATGTATTATTGTTATTTTTAATTTGACCAGAGAAAGAGAGAGAGAGAAAGAAAGCAAAAAAGCAAGCCACCAGGTCCAGGACTTGAACTACAGTAGGCCACGTGGGAGTCTGGTTCCTCAACCACCATGCCACCCACCAGCTCCTCTATGTTTGGGGGCTTTCTTGGGATTATTTTATTTAATTTTATTCATTGTTATAACTTTTTATTTGACCAGAGAGAGACAGAGAAAGAGTAGGAAAATGAGAAAACAAGCCACCAGGTCTGTGACTCAAACCACTGTCCATCATGTGGGAGTCCAGTGTCTTAACCACTGTGCCACCTGCTGGCTCCGCCATATGTATTTTTTTAAAGCTCTCACCCTACCTCCTACTCTAGCCATTCTATGAATAGCAGATTGGGCATTTACAATCCTAGACATCTCTTGTCTCATTGACAGAGGAAGAACAGGAGGCACAGGTTAAGGGAGGTACAGTGACTCTATGCAAGGTCACATCTCATTCCACCACCTACTCTTCAATTGTCCAGGTTAGAACTGAGCCAGGCTGCATGTCTAAGAACCTTAATATATTAACAGTGCTTCCCCTCGATATTGTTTCTGTAGTTAACACGTTTCATTTTTTGAAGCAGCTTAAAAGATTCCCAGCCATGCTGCAAGGTACTCAGATTTGTGCAATGTTTACAATGACTTTGTTGTTCATTAAGCAAATTTACCCAGACTAACCCAACATGAAAGAAATCATCTTGTTTACAGTGAGATTCTGAGAAAAATACGTGTAGCAAAGACAGACAAACACATATAAACCTGGATTGCCGGGTGGGACATGATTTGCTGCCGCATCCAATTTTTCTCATTAGAACTTGTTTTATTTGAACATGACTCAGTACCCCGTGTAAATGTGAGGTTGTTAATCTTATTACTATATGGAAAACAAATTAATTAGTATGCATGCTATTGGAGATGAGTTGTTAGGTTGGTGTTGGAAAGATTAGGAAAATACACACTCATTACTCCAAATGATATCTGATATACACGTCTGACTTCCACTTTAAGATTGGTTCCAATATATGGGCAACAAATATAGCTAATAAAAATCAAGCTTTTGTGCTCAGCATCTAAATGTTGGTATTGGCCAGATTCGTACCTGCTAGCCTTCTTTGCTTTAAAGCAAAAGTCAATGTGATGATTAATTGCTTGTCACTATCCATCAGCCAGACTCACCTGCAGTGGGCATCTTCTCAGATTTCAGCTCCTCCCAACATCTAAACCCAGCTGAGAGTGATCTCTTTTCTCTGCTTGGTGAACACACACTTTTTAAATTAATTGCCATAGGGCAAGTACGCTTGCCAAAGAGAGACAGAGAAGGGCAAAGCACCGCCCGTGGAATGTGGTCATGCAGTCCATTCTCTTCCATTTCTTCATTCTGTCAGGATTTGGGGTGCACACATCCACCCGTGTCCATGACATTTTCCAAGTCACCAGTGCTGGAATTCAAACTACGTGGTCTGCCATGTGGAATCTAGCTCTGGTAACCACTGGGCCATGGAGTGGCTTTCACCACCATGCTTTATACAAGGAGTCTTCAGAAAGTTGTGGAAGCACGTTTTATATATACATAATAAAGTATGGATTTCAATTCCACTTTTTAAAAATGAACTATTTGAAGTCCCCTGATTTATTTCTCCCTAAGAACTTTCTGCCTTTTTAAAATATCATTATGAACACACCTCATTTTCCCAGGAGACTGTATGTTCCTTGAGAAGACCAAGGAAGAGACCATATTCCAACTAGAGATACAATCATGTATCAATCAAAATACATCCTGGAGGGAAAGAATTCTGAAGAGTAAGAATGCTCTTTGTGTAGCAATACTGGACAGTCTCCAAGATATATTATTAAGTGTACACATATGGATTAACCTTGCAAGTACTCTTTTTTTTAAGAATTATTTTATTTAACTTAATTTATTTATTCTTTAATTTGTTTAGTTCAATTTGACCAGAGAGGGACACAGTGAGAGAGAGAGAGAGAGAAAGTGAGAAAGCATGCCACCAGGTCCGGGACTTGAACCACGGTCAGTCATGTGGGAATACAGTGCCCCTAACCACCATACCACCTGTGGGCCCCAACCTTGCAAATACTCTTGTAACATTGATTACCAGGTTACCAGAGAGGTCTTCTGGTTGGTCAATTGATTGAAGGACAGAAGTAGAAAGAAACTTTCCCTCTGGTTTTTTTTTTCTGTATCTTTTGAATTCGAGCCACATATATGTACACTCTAGTACAAAAATAGAACATACACTAAAGTTAAAAATAAAAACTAGTAAAAAGGTAAATATTGGGGCCAGCCAGTGACATAGTGGTTAAAGCTCCTGGATCCCACAAGGCCAACTGCACTGTTTGGACCCAGTGGCTTAAAAAAAATCACTCTGGTTTATATAAGCCTGTGCCCAGATTCACAAGAGAATGGAGAAAAAGGAATTGAAGTGCAGCCGTTTTCTCTGGGGGAATGCTTTCTCATTTTCCCTTTCTCTGTCTCTCCAGTGGGCACATGTGCTCTATAGCAAAAAGAAGAAAAAAAAAAAAAGAAATATTTGCTAATGTTAAAAAAAAAAATAAACAATTTTAGTACACAGACAGTGGCATAGCAGTAACACAATGCTCTGCAAGTTTGATCCACATGGGAGGGTTCTGGGTTTGTGTCCAGACACTTCCCTAAACACACTGCGTGTGCATGTGTGATCCAGGGTTGACTGAAGCTGGTGGTAGATTGAGGAGTGAAAACCCTATTGAGTGTGCTGACTCTCTCTCTCTCTCCCTCTCTCTCTCACTCATGGGAAGAAGGAAGAAAAAAAACCTTAAAGATAAATAAATAAAACAAATAAGTAAACACAAGACAAATGTAATTTGGGGCATTAGATTGGGGAAATCCTTTAATAAATAGCCCGGGTCATTTTGACTCAATGTTACCAGACTGATTTCACTGGGGATCTCCAAAAGAAACATAAGGTGTTTCTCAAATGGTTTTGACGCTGAAATTCTTTTTTAAATAGAGTTACTTCTTAAAATCTCATAAAACTCACTGTTGTGCTCTAGGCAAGATTTTTAACCTTAGAGTGAATTCTGATTCTATTACCATGAATGAACCTGATCAAGTCTTTTCTCTGGTCCTTAGTTTCTTCATTTCCAAAATCAACTAGCTGCATGAGATCATCTCTGATGTTCTTTTCAGCTCTGAAGTTCAGGGATTCTCAGCAAAAATATATCAAAACTCTCCTCTAAAATAAGCCCATGCTTTGAGTAGCAATCGGAGGCAAAGAAGTCTATAATGCTTGTTAAAAGAAGTTATCAACGTATCTAGATTTTATCTGGATGTATTAATATTTTCCTAGCTTCTCCAAAATCCTGGGCAATTACAGAACGAAAGCAAGGGGCCATCAGGTGGTATGGTGGTTCCTGGTTTTCTATGGTTCAAGTCCCAGACCTGGAAACTTACTTTTTCACTTTCTCTCTCTCTCTCTCTGGTGAATGCATGTGCTCGATTGCAAATTAGAGAATGATAATAATATAAATAAATAAATAATACTTTTAAAAAATGGTTAAAATAAGAAAAATTATAAAAAACAAAAACAAAAGCAATCCAGAGAATATCCCAGGAGATTATTAAAAAGAAATGCAATGGGAATCAGCAGGTGGCATGGTGGTTAAGGCGCTGGACACACCCACATGGCCGACTGAGGTTCAAATACTGGACCTGGTGGCTTGCTTTCTCACTTTCTCCCTCTCTCTCTCTCTCTGGTCAAATTAAATTAAATGAATGAATAAATAAAATTAAATAAATAATTATTTTTTAAAAAAAGAAATGCAATCATCTTTGGTTCACAACAGTTATTGGTGATGTTGCCAAAGTTTCAGCATTTCTACTTACTCAGTATGCAACCTTCAGCAAAATCTGTTTTTTGTAATTCCTAGAGTGCCTGCACTTGTCAGAGACAGAGGGACACAAAGACACAGAGACAGAGGCAGGGAGAGAGAAAGCACCACCACCCCCCAAATATGGCATCGCACATAATCCCTTCTCTTCCATATTTCTATCTTGTCAGGATTTGGGGCAAGCACATACATGCACCCTACACATTTCTCAAGCTGCTGGGTGGAATCAGTCTTGTCAATTGTGTGGGATCCATCTTCCTTAACCACTAGGTTACTGATCAGCCCTTGAGTAAAATGTCGAGTTGAGACTTAGTTTCCTCAGGTGTAAAGTGGATACAGTAATTACTCAAGCTCTTGGATAAACACGTAATTTACGACAGCAACAGAGGTATGAGTATGGTGAGACTACAATAGGTGTGTCAAGCCATTTTTAAAAATGAAGTAGAAATATTGCTTATCAAGTTACAGTTTATTTGTTAGTAGATTTCCCTTGGTTGTGGCAAGAGCATTGTACTCATTCATTACTGGAGACAAAATAAATTTACAAAGGCCTTTTCAAAAGTTGTTTGACTGTGTATATGAAGATCCAGACCATGGGCCAGCAAGTGACATGGTGGTTAGGTGCTGGACTCTTACATGGTCAAATGTGGTTTGAGTCCCAGACCTGGTGGCTTGCTTTGTTACTTTCTTGCTCTCTCTCTCTGGTCAAATTTAAAATAATAATAAAAATGATCATTAATAAAATTAAGTTAGTAATTCTTAAAAAAAATTTTGAGGGGACCTGCACGTGACATGGTGGTTAAGGCGCTGGACACTCCCACATGGCTGACCATGGTTCGAGTCCCAGACCTGGTGGCTTGCATTCTCACTCCTCCCCTGCCCTCCGCCTCTCTGTGTATGTCTCTTTCTCTGGTCAAATTAAAATAAATGAATAAATAAAAAAATGTTTAAAAAATTGAGGCAAGCATTCAGGCCCTTTGACCTAACAAATCTAGATCTGGGTCTGGTGTCAACAAATCTAGATCTGAAGGTTTTAAGGAAATGACAAAAATGGGAGAAAGTGACAGGTATGAAAACATGTACTTTGGAATTATCTGTGATCGTGAAAAATTGGAGTCCTTCTAAATATGCAATACTAAGAATGATATATCCAGTTAAGAGGGTATTAACCAGCCATTAAAATAATTATTAAAACATTTATTTTTAAATTATAATTATGAAGACCATGTGGTATTATAATGATAAACTGTTAAATGAAAAAGCTGTAGCTACACTAATAAATCACTCATGTAAATTTTGTCTGCCTTAAGGAAGGACAGAAGAGGAACACTAAACAGTTCATTTGTTAGGTTGGTAGGATTATTTCCTTCCTTTTAATTTTCCTTCCTTTTAATTTTCCTTATTGTTATAACATGATAAACTAAGTAAAAATCTGGGGGAAATACAATGAAAGCAACAGATAGGTACATTCAGTTGTATGCTTTGTAAATCCTTTCACTGAAGAAAAGGATTAAATGTGGCTTACCATAGCAAATCATAAAATAAGACCCACATATTGCATTTCCTCAAGACCCTCCTACCCTTCTGAGAATAAATTAAAATATAAACACAGAGTTGAGTTTTTTAAATCCGGATTATCTCATTATTCTATTTAAAACATATAAAGAAAGAAAAATACTTTTTTTTTGGATTAAAAGTTTCCCCAGTAGGGAACCAGCAGTTAGCATAATGGCTATGCCGCTGGACTCCCACATAGTCGACCGTGGTTTGCGTCCCGGACCTGGTGGCTTAGAACTCACGCTGGGCACGTGTGCGTGCGTGCCCAAGATCCCAAGAGGAGAATGGCGGAGAAGGGATTGCGGTGTGACTATCCCCTCTAGGAGGTGATTTCTCGCTTTCTGTCTCTATGTTTCTCTCTGTCTGTCTGGCGAGCGCACGCGCCCTATAGTGAAAAACCTCTCCAAAAAAAAAAGTTTCCCCAGGTCAATATATGAAGATCCAGACCATGGGCCAGCAAGTGACATGGTGGTTAGGTGCTGGACTCTTACATGGTCAAATGTGGTTTGAGTCCCAGACTTGGTGGCTTGCTTTGTTACTTTCTTGCGCTCTCTCTCTGGTCAAATTTAAAATAATAATAAAAATGATCATTAATAAAATTAAGTTAGTAATTCTTAAAAAAAATTTTGAGGGGACCTGCACGTGACATGGTGGTTAAGGCGCTGGACACTCCCACATGGCTGACCATGGTTCGAGTCCCAGACCTGGTGGCTTGCATTCTCACTCCTCCCCTGCCCTCCGCCTCTCTGTGTATGTCTCTTTCTCTGGTCAAATTAAAATAAATGAATAAATAAAAAAATGTTTAAAAAATTGAGGCAAGCATTCAGGCCCTTTGACCTAACAAATCTAGATCTGGGTCTGGTGTCAACAAATCTAGATCTGAAGGTTTTAAGGAAATGACAAAAATGGGAGAAAGTGACAGGTATGAAAACATGTACTTTGGAATTATCTGTGATCGTGAAAAATTGGAGTCCTTCTAAATATGCAATACTAAGAATGATATATCCAGTTAAGAGGGTATTAAGCAGCCATTAAAATAATTATTAAAACATTTATTTTTAAATTATAATTATGAAGACCATGTGGTATTATAATGATAAACTGTTAAATGAAAAAGCTGTAGCTACACTAATAAATCACTCATGTAAATTTTGTCTGCCTTAAGGAAGGACAGAAGAGGAACACTAAACAGTTCATTTGTTAGGTTGGTAGGATTATTTCCTTCCTTTTAATTTTCCTTCCTTTTAATTTTCCTTATTGTTATAACATGATAAACTAAGTAAAAATCTGGGGGAAATACAATGAAAGCAACAGATAGGTACATTCAGTTGTATGCTTTGTAAATCCTTTCACTGAAGAAAAGGATTAAATGTGGCTTACCATAGCAAATCATAAAATAAGACCCACATATTGCATTTCCTCAAGACCCTCCTACCCTTCTGAGAATAAATTAAAATATAAACACAGAGTTGAGTTTTTTAAATCCGGATTATCTCATTATTCTATTTAAAACATATAAAGAAAGAAAAATACTTTTTTTTTGGATTAAAAGTTTCCCCAGTAGGGAACCAGCAGTTAGCATAATGGCTATGCCGCTGGACTCCCACATAGTCGACCGTGGTTTGCGTCCCGGACCTGGTGGCTTAGAACTCACGCTGGGCACGTGTGCGTGCGTGCCCAAGATCCCAAGAGGAGAATGGCGGAGAAGGGATTGCGGTGTGACTATCCCCTCTAGGAGGTGATTTCTCGCTTTCTGTCTCTATGTTTCTCTCTGTCTGTCTGGCGAGCGCACGCGCCCTATAGTGAAAAACCTCTCCAAAAAAAAAAGTTTCCCCAGTCAAGTTCTATATATTTGTTCTTCCCTGTTGGCAGGGCATGGGTCTTCATTGCAACCTTAGACATTTTTCAACATGTCAGCCTCCACTCAGATGTATAGAAAGTGGTGAAGGTTCAGTCAGACTAAAGGAACCCCCACAACTACGGTTTTCTGAAATAAGCATACTAATTTCCATCCAGGCTGCAACCCTGCAACCTGCCATGTGGGAATCCGAGCAACCTGAGGTGAAGAAGAGTGCATGTGTATATGTGTGTGTGTGTGTGTGTGTGTGTGTGTGTGTGTGTATATACATATATTAATATATATACATATATATATATATGAAAGAGACGCTACTCAAATGCTGGGTGTGATGTCAGAGTCCCCTGAGATGATGTGCAGGAAGTGTTTTGCAAATCCTCCAGCACTGGGTCCATTCGGGTCTTTTTTCTTTAGGACTCAGTGCGACATATTGGGGGACTCATAGGATTAGAAGCCAGATGAGGTTGGGGAAGTTGAGGGGACTGGGTTTTAGGAAAGCTGTACAGTATTAGTGATTAAAAGATTTGCGGAGACCAGCAGTTAGTGTAATGGCTATGTTGCTGGACTCCCATGTAGTCGACCGCGGTCCGAGTCCTGGACCCGGTGGCTTAAACTCATGCCGGGCGCGTGTGCGTGGGGGACCAAGATCCTAAGAGGAGAATGGAGGAGAAGGGATTATGGCGTGGCCTTCCTCCCTAGGGGGTGATTTCTTGCTTTCTGTCTCTTGTGAGACACACCGGCCCATGGGCAAAAACCCCTTTTAAAAAAAAAAAAAAAAAAAAAAAAAGATTTGGCTCTGAAGTCAGTACTGCTTTTAAATTCTAGCTCTTCCATCTTCTAACTGTGATTCTGGGCCAGCTCTGGGTGTCTCTGAGCCTTAGAGCTGAGATTTCATCTATGAAACAGAGCTACTAATGAAACCTGCTGCACAAGTTCATTTTGAGGGTGGATAGTATATGGAAAGGACAGTGCTCAATAAGAGTTCAAGAAATGTCAATTGGGCCTACTGTTGGTATGATGGTTAAGGCAGCTGGATCCCACATGGCCAACTACATGGTTTGAGTCCCAGACCCAGAAGCTTGTAAAACACATCAGACTCATGCACATGTGTGCCCAAAATCCCAAGAGGAGAATGGAGGAGAAGGGAGGTGATGTGGCCATCCCCCAGTAAGTGCTTTTTCAGTCTCTTTCTCTCCCTTTGTCTCTCTATCTCTCACCCTGTAGCATTAGTCCTGCTCCTCCTGCTAACTCACTGTAGAGCCTTTGGCAATTTAATTTCCTTCTCTGATCTTAATGTCTCTATCTGCAAAATGGGAGAAGGGACTTGGGATGGATTCAATGGTCTCCCAGGGCTGACTTAGCATAGATGGGCCAAGCCTACGGTTTCACAGTGATGATTGTAGTACCGTCTTTTTAAAAAAGAGATATATGTGGGAATCTGTAGCCCATGGGGATACAACTGTAAGAATGGGGTTCTAGAAAATTTCTTTGAATTGGGCCCCATAATCTTGTCCCTGCTTTACTACAGAATGTCTTTTCTCCAGTTGACATTCCAAGACAATTATCCTTCCAACAAGAAGTACCCATCCAATGACTCAGGGGATATGTTGGAATTCCCTGCACACTAACTGAGCTGCTGTTTTCACAGGACTCTCACTGCTCCCCTATGTTTGTTTTTCCTGAGGGTAATGCCCCCAAAGGGCAGCACTGGAACCAGTGGACAGAAGTTATATAGAAGCTATACGGGCTCTGTGATTGAAAGGACTTCCTGGCAGGCATTCCACAATGCAAGAGGCTGGTGAGCTTACTGTCCCTGGAGGTATTCCACCTCAGGCTGAGTGACTGTTTACCAGGATGCAGTGGAGAGGCCAGCCTAGACAGAGTTCATGCAACTTAATGAAGCTTACTACTGCAAGTCCCTGTGCTACTAATGAACTCTTCAGTGGTTTATTGCTACTTAACTAGCAATACATTAATTAATAAACTATTGGTTGTGCTATTTTAGAAACTGGCCTATTCTATATAGTTTCTCTCTGAAGAGAATTGCTCATTGGAAGACCCCTGGGTTTAGGGTAGATGGAGAATCAGAAAGCGTTCAACTCACCTTCCTGAACCTTCTGTTCCACAGTGAAATAGTTCCCACAATGTGTGGGGAATGTGTGTGTAAGTGTGTGTGTATATAAACACACAATTTGTGGAATACGTATGTGTGTGTGTATATATATATATATATATAAATACATATATATGGGAGAGACTCTACTCAAATACTGCAGAATGATAGAACTCCTCTTTCATTTTCTTAATTTTATACGTGTGCACACATACACAGTAGAGTCTCTTTATTTTTCATATATATGTATATAAACATAAACAAATGCATGTACACACACAGTAGTCTCTCTCCTTCTCATTCATATATGTAAGTATCTATGTATGCACATACAGTAGAGCCTCTCTCTTTCACTCATATATATATGTATATATACACAAATACATATACATATATACGCACACACAGTAGTCTCTCTCTTCCTCTCTCATATATATGTATATACACACAGTAGTCGTTCTTTCTCTCCCATATATATATACACACACGTACATGTATACACACACAGTAGTGTCTCTCTCTTCCTCTCATATATATATGTATACACACACACGTACACTCTACATACACAGTAGAGTTCACCTCATTAATGCACTATTGACTGCAATTATGCCTTTTCCTTTTCCCTCTAGGATCTGAGGTTTTCTTCCTCTTTCAGCTCTGCCCAGCTGTGTTTTATTCTAGCAAGTCTAGGTTCGACATTGTCTTTTCAGAATTTTAGCAGCAGAATCATGACAGCTGTTAACCTTATGGCTCTCAGATGTGCTTGAGTTGAATTTTTTGTATTTGTCTTTCTCTCTTTCTGTCCTGGAAAAGGATACTTTGAAAAGAAATACACAATTTTTCAACACATAAATACTGCTGGCCTCTTTCTGTACAAACCTTCGCTCATATAACTCCCGTCAAATGCTGGGCCATCGCTTCTCTTCCAAAGGAGAAATATACTTAGTAGGCCAAAAAGAGATTTGCTTTAAACAGCATTAAGGAACCTAAATCTATCCTAACAATACATGGTGAAGCAAGTATCAAGCTATTGATATCGTTTTGATCTTCCTAGCAGATCTGAGAGGTAGATTGAGTGGTAGCAATTATTCTTCCCATTATATAGGTTAGCAAACTGAGGGGAAGAAGGGTAAAATCATACTTCCAGGATATGATGAAGAGAGAGTGAGAGTCAAAGGCTACAGAAGCTCAGTCCAGGGAGGATGTTCCCTTCACCACAGTAACGCCATTCATCAGACTCTCACATGAACGCCTTTTGTGTGGAAGTGGTTCAGTGATTGCAGAGATGCACCAGACACTGTTCCCCTGCTTTCATGAGAGGAAGGCAAGAGGTCAAGGAGCTATGACAGTGTGACAAGACACGAGTAGCAATGTGGAACTCAGAGGGAGCAAGATATGTTCAAAAGGTGCTGCTGAGTGCAGTGCAGAAACGAATGTCCCCCAAAGAAGTGGCAATGACTCCTGCTCAACCAGACAGCTCAGCCAGGGGGGAGCCAGTAAGAAAGATGCTCCCCTAAGACCCTGAAGAACGTTCAGACGTTCCCATGGTGCCACCTAGAGTAGGATAAGTAGACCAACCTTGGACTTCTCCTTGGGGACTTCCCTCAACTGGTCCCAGTTTTGACATCAGGGAATTCTTTCTGTCTTCCTGCCTTGACAATTCCTAAGTAGGCCAAGCATTTTTTTAAATTAGGTTTTTGCCATAGAGTTTGTATACTCTTTGGAGAGAGAGAGAGAGACAGAGAAGGAGAGTGAGAAATCAACCCCTGAGTGGAGGGAATGACCACTTTGCAATCCTTTCTTCTCCATTCTTCTCTTGGTACTTTAGGCACATATACACATGCATGATTTTTCAAACCACGGGTCTGGGACTCAAACCATGGTCTGCCATGTGGGAATCCAATGCCTTACCCATCACACCATTTGCTGGCCTCAAGGCCAAGCATTTTCTATCTCTGAGTCATTGTTCAACCTTAGGCTGAAGCATCCTTTTTTTTTTTTTCTTTTTTAGAATTATTTTACTTAATTTTTAGATTTTATTATTATTATTTTTTTAATTTGACCAGAGAGAGAGAGAGAGAAAGGGAAAGTGAGAAAGTAAGATGCCAGGTCCAGGACTCGAACTGTGATCGGCCATGTGGGAATGCAGTACCTTAACCACCACACCACCTGCTGTCCTGCATCCTTTTTCTCATATTCTCTAACTGAGCCTTCCAGACTCAGGTCAAATGCAGTCTCCATAAAGAAATCGCCATAGCTTCCCCCTAGCAGGAAGAAAGGCCTCCTCCTTCATTTTCACACTTGTATTTAATTAAAAACCTGGTCAAGTTCTACCTTGTATTATAGACATTTCTCTGATCTAACTGTGAGCAACTTGACACAAAGGAGGCTCTCATCTCCCTTCAGGACTTAGCGCCAGGTTCTCTTTGCTGAATGGAATTGAATTAAACATGCAGAGGACACATCCATCTCCAATGTCAGATGGTTCTTTGGTCCTTTGGGGGAAGATTGGAAATGGTTTGTAAATATGGCTATTGAGACTTTTGGGATCTGGATGCTACCACCCGACAAGGTATAAGAAACCTGGTGAGGGGTACAGCAGACAGTGAAGCATGGCGATTTAAGTCTTTTCCTTAGAAAAGCTTTTAAGCCAGTGTTTCTCTCTCTCTTTTAGAATTATTTAATTTAACTTTATTTATTTTAATTCGACTAGAAAGGAACAGAGTAAGACAGAGTGTGTGAGAGAGAGAGAGAGAGGGAAAGTGAGAAAGCAAGCTGCCAGGTCCAGGACTTGAATCATGGTTGGCCATGTGAGAGTCCAGTGCCCTTAAGCACCACGCCACTTGCCAGCCCCCCCTTTTGCCTTTTTTAGAATTATTTTTACTTAATTTTATTAATTATTATTATTATTTTAAATTTGATCAAAGAAAGACAGAAAGAGACTGAGAGAGAAAAAGTGAGAAAGCAAGCTCCCAGGTCTGAGACTCGAACCACAGTCAGCCATGTGGGAGTGCAGCGTCATTGACCACCACGCCACCTGCCGGCCCCTCTTTCTCTTTTTTTATACTTTTATTTACTACACTCATGATAGAGAGGTGTACAGACACATGAAACAGACAGAAAGAAGCCCCCTTAACAAGGTCTTGTCATGCTACAATCTCCTTTCTCCAGGACTCCAGCTCCTCCAGATCCTGGTCATCTGGCATATCTTTTTTTTTTTTTTTTTAAGAATTATTTATTTTATTTATTCATTCATTTATTTTAATTTGACTAGAGAGAGGCAGAAAGAGAGAGAGAGAGGGAGAGAGGAAGCGAGAAAGCAAGCTACCAGATTCAGGACTTGAACCGTGGGTGGCCATGTGGGAGTATCCAGCACCTTAACCACCACGCCACCTGCTGGTCCCAACTGGCATATCTTCAGACATGCTTGGGGATCTGAACTAGTGGTCGGTCATGTGGTTTCCCGAGATGTAATTCAGTTTGCTACTGACTGTGTCACCAGGCTGGGCCATAAGCAGTGTTTATTAGTGGAGAGTCCACATACTTTCTGCATCTGACTCACCTGGGGAAGTTATTAATCATTCAGATTCCAAGCTCTATCCCATAGTACTAAATCAAGCTCTGTAGGGATCTATGTGTGATATTCTCATACTGAAGTTTCAAAGCTACTGTTAAAAAGGGAACAGAATGACTTACTTCCAGGAGCGCTGGCGTCCAGAAGTGGAGCCCTGTTCATGCGAGTTCATGGGCTAGAAGGAGTAGTGAGGACTAGATAAGTACCCTTCATCTTCAATCCACAGGAAAGGAGAGTGCAGGACTGTGTGGCCTGAGCAAGAAGTCACAGCCACCAGCTGTGTCTCTGGGAGGGTCCCCTTGTAGCATAGGAAGGCTTAATAAGATGCATGAAAACTATGACAGGCTTAGGTTTTTTGAGGAAGTTTGCAAACTTCCTAGGGGAGGAGGTGAAAAATTGATAGAACTTAAGTTTCCCTGTTTCTCTTCAGTCTAGGGGCTTTCTCTTCTCTCCTTTGGTCCTTAGACTTATTTACTCCACCTGGTAAGGAGAAACTGTCTCTGCTCAGGCCTTCTTAGGTGAGCTGTGGCAGAAGCCTGCCCACCTTATCCACCCTTCTTGCTTTGCCCACTCTCAAACCACTGTGAATTCCTATCCTCAGAAGCATTTACCATTTCTAACACCCCTGCCCCCAAACCCACAGTCAGCTCTTTTCCTAGCATTTTGCTTATGCACTGAGATCCAGTAGCCTCATCTGCAAATGGGGATCTTAATTATGTCCTTTGTGTCCTTATTACCTAGTGAAGTCCCCCTCATCCTTCAATACTCATCTCAGGTCAGACACACCCCTACTCCACCCCCGTGCTCCATAGAGGTCTCCTCAGACTTCCTCTTTCCAGAATCTGGCTTGACCACTTCACTTGGTTCTTTCTCCCAGAGCCTCTTTTGCTTACACTCATCTTTACACACTTACAGAGTGCCACACTTACAGTCTAATGAGAGGTCTGTCTCCCACCTGGACAGGGCCTGGGGCTGAAGTGACATTACAGCCTGGCTCCTGACCCAGGGCTGTGTGCCCCTTCCCAGGGTGGCTGTGAGGAGCAAAGGATGCAGCATGGAAGCTTGCTGAGGGGTTCTCTTCTGTCCCTGCTCTCTAGCTCTCATGATAGTGGATGGCACAGGGCTGGCCCATTAAGCTGAGAGGGCAGGGAATCCATACCTCAGGCAGGCTCGCCTACTGGGTCCAGAGAAAGAGCAGGGTTGTTCATTTTGGGTATGTGGTCCTTCAGGACCAGGAAGCATGCCAACCACCCACTGCCCCATGCCAGCTGGGGATCAGTTTCAGCTTGGGTGGCCAGAAAGGTTTCAGGTTAGGGGTTTTCCTCTGGGTCTGGGGAGCTACCCTGGCTGGCACAACCCAGTCTGCCCAGAGGGCCTCAGAGGAAATGGAAGAACCAAGCCTTGCTGCATGGGCTTTGGTGAAAGGAGCCAGACAAAACCCAGCTCTGAGCTTAATTAAAAAGAGCACTTAATCCCTCCCCCAACAAATGCAGATCGCCCACAAAAGAGAATGGGAATGCCAGTGGCCAGGAAGACCCAAGCCTTATAAACAAGCACTTCGGGCTGTGCAGGGCAGCTCTGCTATGATCTGATACAATGACTATTGTCAAGGAGCGCTGTTTTTCCATGTTTTTGTATCCTTTTCTTCGCATTTTCTTTTGCTACCTAATTTCATGCATCAGAGGTCAAAAGACAAAAGGTCAGGCCTGGTTTACAGGCAGCAAACTCCCCACCACCAGGAACGTGTGTCCCAGGGAGTGCTTTGAGGCACCGCCTGCAGACACCACACCGGCAGGTTTTCATTCCCGTTAAATTCCCTTTTGTCACTTCATGGGGTACACGGATCTACGTGCAAATTGCATGAGAAGTGAGACACCAACTGCTGTACCAAACTCGGAAAAAGCTGTCCCCCTTTCAATTCACTAAACTGTTTCCATCTCATACCTTGTTCTTACGAATTTGTGCCTAATAAGAAGCCTGTATGAGTGATTAGCTTGCTATGGAAAGAACATTGTACACACACACACACACACACACACACACAGAGTATATACACCCACACATACAGTGTAAATAAAGTATGAGTACGCATTCCTTAATTATTTTTCTAGAGGAGTTTGTAAAGATTCCTCCAACATATTGCCAACTTTTATCCTAAAAATTGTTTTAATTGAATTGTAGCAGTATTTTAGTATGAACAATTTAGTGTGATTATTTTAGTATGGACTTAGTATGACTATTTTGTCCTGAGACCTCATATCTTTTCAATGTCCCATTTAGGTAATGGTGGATTGCCAGAGTGTCTATGTAATAGGTAGACACTGTATATTTATATAAAACACAGTATCAGGATTTCCATTAGAAATATTTTCATGGTTTAGGAAAGAAACAATGTTCTTTTCCTATCTTCATCAACTCCTCATACTAGCATGATATTCCAAATGACTTCCACGTGACTGAAAATAAATGAGAGAACATCTTTATTTTTTCATAGACAAGTTTTTAGTAGATTTGCATTCAATATTGGAAAGTCTGGCTCTTACGCCCAGTATAAGGGAAAGGGTAAATGCTTTGGAGGAGTGTCTCTGGTCATTGCTAGACACTGGGGCTGGCTTCAGGAGTCATCCTAAAGGCTCTTTGGACCCAAGCCTAGTTCCTCTTTCCCATCTTACTCTTGGACTGAGTTCTGGAAGAAGCTACCAGCAAATAGCTTGCGGTCAAGTTGCTAAACATAAGTGGGCAGCAGAAAACTGAAATAGTTTAAAAACACAATGTTATTTGAAACATGTTTTCAAATCCTGCAGTCTTCTGATCTCCGCATAAGACCTTCTCCCCTCCGGAAAAAAAAAAAAAAAAAAAGAAAAAAAATTACCTAAAACCGCCCCTTA
>NW_006159568.1:2875254-2878145 GCF_000334495.1 Tupaia belangeri chinensis
AAAAAAAAAAAAAAAAAAGAATAAAAATTACCTAGAACCTGCCCTTAGACTCAGGTTTGTACTTAACAGTTGGCAGGTTCACGCTGCAGGCTCCAGGGAAAGCGTCCCAATCCTGATGTGATCTGCCCGAGCTCTGAAGTTATTACAAAAAAATGGAGAATGAAGTAAGAGAACATTAAAAGGCCTACTTACATGCTCGCTTCACTTCCGTTTAACATCCTGATATGGGTCTAAAACTAAAAGAATCATTTAGCCTGTGCACTCACCCTCACTCAAAATTGCTTGTAAAGGAGGCTTCTTTATGTTCCAATACTTCATGGAAGCACAATATATCGCATTAAAATGTTATTAGTTTAAAACACATTAAATAAATGTAAGTCTGAGCTGGCACATGAATATTTAAAGCTCACATTACATGGTGAAATAGAAAAAGGTAGGGAGAGCTAACAGTTCACTGTATAAATACTGAGAGAAACAAAACATCTTACATGTAAATTCTCTTTAGCAAAACATGATTTTATTACTTACAAATCATGGTATTATTAAATTTAAAAGGAAATATAAAAATAAATAAACTGATTTGCCCTTGTTTTCAACGTTCAACAATCTGAATGCCAGTAAATCTTTTTTCAATGCCCCGTTTTGGATTCTTAGGTAATAGTGGATTGCTGGGACGTGTTGGCAAATTTTAAATAGAACTGACTGCCTGTTTTCCATATTCATATATCACGAATTCGACTCCAGAAGAGTGCATTTTATCTCAAAATTCTCCAGGAGTTGCCTTCAAATTGTGTCTCTGTGCATATGTATACGGCATACGCTTGACGTCTGCCATGTGTACCTGTGCGCTGGAAAACAGTCATGGAACTGAATTGAATTATTGGATTTGAGTTGAAATGAACCCATCCGAACGACCCAGGTCTGCATTCTTTGAAGCTTCTCTCACTAACACTTTTAATGAAGGCAAGAAAAGCAGTAAAGTAAAACAACAATAACAATAACCCACCATAGTACCGGATTCCCCCCTGAACACAGTCCCATCCTGTATTCCAGCGCTACCCGAGTTTTTCTGGTGGGCAAGTCACGGACACATGGCGGCCCAGCGAGCCTACAGCCAAAGCTCGAAGCCCTTAATGCCTAGAGGACCCCACCGGAGGAGGAAATGGGTGTTTTGGCCCAAACCAATCCTCAGCCTCTTTCAGCCTTGGGAGCCACCTGGAACCTCGCGGCAGCCACGGGCTGCGTTGTGCGCTTTTTGCGCTCTGTGCCAGGGTAGTTGCGAGTGGAGAGGAGCGAGCCCCCATCCATCCCGGCACCGCCCCTAGGCAAGCCCCAAGCTTATATCGCCAGGGACCTACTCGCCGGGACTCGACGTCCACCCTCAATCCTGACACTTGTCCAGGCCTGGCAAACGAAGTGGGGCGGGGCCCAGCATTAGGGGCACCGCCTGCCGAAGGTGTGGTACCACGTGCGCGCTGCGCGGACCCCGAGTCCTGCCAGTCCAGCTCCGGCCACAGACTCTCGCCGAACTAGGCCCCCAGCTTTAGGGCGGGGCCTCTCCTTAGCCTCTCGCCTGAACGTTGGCTCACACCCACCCTCAGTGCCCGCTTCTGCGCGGAGCCCCAGGGCCAGAACCGTTCCCTGCGGCTTCTCTCAGGGCTTGCACAGAGGGAGGCCCAGCGGCGGATAGAGACGGCCTAATCGTTGCCAGATTCCCGGCTGCGGATCTGGGGAGGGAGGGCGCCAGGCTGGAACTGAGCCCCCGTCCGGTCTGCAGGAGCCTGGAGCACCCTGCACTCCCCACTGGAGTTTCCTGGCCCAGTTGAGGAGCCCCGCCCCGGCCTTTCTCCTCCAACGTAGGCTCTCCCTCCCTAGATTGCCCTGTCTTAGCAGGAGAGGAGTTTGCCGCGCGCCTAGGTCAACCCCCCTGAGTCGCCTTTCTTTTTCTATCACTTTCTGTTCTCGGTTTCTGCTTTCTCCCTCTTACAGAAAGCCAGAGAAAGCGTTGAGGCCGGCGGAACCTCCTGACTGCTCCCTTTCCAAGGCCTCCCACCAGCCTTGTCCCAGTCCGGTCTCTCCTATTCCACAGTTTCTTTTGCATTTCCTCGCAGGTTTAGCCAGCATTTCATTCTGCCTCTAAATCCGCCTTTCCTTTTTTCCCCTCGCTGGTGCTGAGGTGTGCGGAGGTGAGAAGTCCTGCCAACGTGGGAAGGGGCATAAAAAAAAGCCTCCTTGCGACCTGGAACATTTCGGTCACTGCAGTTTGGTTTCCCCTTGAGGCAGTGCCAGCGCTGGTTCCACCACGCAGGCCGCTGCTACCGAGGCGCCGGCTCGCTCTCTCGCGCGCTCTAGCTGTGTATGCGTGTATTCGGGTGTGGATATACGTGTCTACGGCTGCGAAGCAGGGCGGGCTCTCCAAACTGAGAACTGAGCAAAATTGGGTTTCTGGGCTTCTAAGGCTGCGGCACGGGAGGAGGAGGATTTTTTCCGGCAATCTGCGCCTAGACTCCATGGGTCCTGGACGGGTGCCCGGTATTTCTAGGGCAGCAGCATCAATTCCGTGTATTCCGAAGTGGTTCGACACCTGCTCCGCAGCAGGGAGCCACCCCTTGACCCAGCGCTGCGAAAAGTCCGGGAAGTCCGCAGTATGTGGGCCAGGCGCAAGAGAAGACGGACCCACTGGGGACAGGGTGGTCAAGGGCACCACAGCTAGGTCCGGGTACCCCGCGACTGGGCTCTGTGAATTCTGACCAGCGCGCCGGCACTGTAGGACCTGTAGGGTTGTGACTAGCAGCGGGCGCCCCCTCGGGAACGCACTTTAAAGAAAAAGACTTTTTTTTTTTTTTTTTTTTTTTTTTTTTTTTTTTTTTCCACAGGAGCACGCGCGCACA
>NW_006159568.1:2878466-2881025 GCF_000334495.1 Tupaia belangeri chinensis
CGCACTCACTTTAAAAAAAAAAGTTTTTTTTTTTTTTTTTTTTTTTTTAATTTGCTTGTCCCGAGCGCACAGAGCGCGACACGGCGGCGCCGGTTCTGGTATTTCGGAGCACAGCGAACCCACCATTGGCGATGCTTGGCCTAATCCTCTCCCCTTCCTGGGTGCAGACAGGAACGAAGTAATGACCAGTGTCTTCTCCTTAGTCCCAAAGCCGGGCAAAGCCAAAGCGCACCAGCAAAAACGCACCAAAGCTCCTCACAAACACAAAAACTAAAGCCAACGTACGAAAACATAATTCCGAACCCTGTCGGAACACATGGCTCCTAAAAACAAAATCAAGATGGGAGAAAACAAAACACAAACACAAAATTTACCAAGGTAACACGTACGAACCACACCCACTAACACCGGATCAGAACACCTCGAAACACCGGACCGAAGGAAGAGCCTTTCGAATGACACACACACAAACAGCCTACAGGGATAAAGTAAAGAACTAGGAAAAATAAAAGCACAAGACAGAAAACAAAACCCATCAGAAAGACCAAGACTCACAGAGCCAAACCCGCTAAAATCAATTCCACGAAAAAAACTCGCAAAATACCCAAAACAAAAGACCTTCTTATAGATCATGAAAACTCAACGGACAACAAACAAAAACAAAACAAACCCCCTAAATGGGGAGGGGATCCAAAGAACTCCCGCCCCCAGCCCAGGGTGAGATGTCAATTCCAGGAGGGCTTTTGATCTCCAGGCGCCGACAGGCCGCTCCTCCCTGGCGCTGCCGCCCGGCGTGGCCGAGGCGGGAGGGCGGGAAGCCGGGTCTGCGGCCGAGCTGCGGAGGGAGAGTCCATAGCGCCAAGATGTCCAAAAATCAAGTCGCGGGATAGGAACCCGGACCCGCAGGCTGCAGGGAGGAGGCGGCGCAGGGGGACTGCGCAGAACACTTCGTGGGGGGGCCGCCCGAGAATCCACAGCCACGTTTCCGATTGTGGCTAAATCTGCTAAGTGGATACGCGGTGTCCGGTTCCCGCCGCCCCCTCCCCTTCCTCGAAGGGCTCTTCCCCCTAGCTTGCGGCCCAGCCTCGTGACCACCCCTTCCAAAAAACAAACAACACTCTTGCGGAGGACGATTCACTCTCCCAAACTGCCTTTGTCCGGCGAGCCAAGAGTCCTCCTACGGAGCTCTCCCCAGCCCAGGAAAACCTTTTCCCAGCGACCACCCTGCAGCGGGGTTTCCCAAGGCTTCCACTAGCCAAGCTGAGCGGCCGGACTAAGGACTGGGGAGGGGGAAACCGGCAGAGCCTTAAGCGTAGGCCAAAGAGAGCGGGCTGGCCATGCTACACCTCTGTCCGGTCTCTCTCGATCTGATTTCCCCTTTGGAATCAAGTTTTGAGGCTCGGGGACTCTGCGCTGTCTCTGGGCCTGAGGGCAGTGGGATTCCATATACCCGCCGGGGTAAGGTGTCGGGAACTTCCGCCAATCGCCGGGACCTACTGAATTGGTTCTGCTCTACCCGGGTACTCCAAAGCGGAGGCCCGGATTTTATCTCCAGCATTTCACAGTTTAACCTCTATGCAGCTGCCCGGAATGGGACCTGGCCTAGGAGGATTCTGGGGCCAGGAGGCTAAGTGGGACCTGGGGACTTTAAGGAAGGATCTGGCGCTGACCCAGAGTCACCTATAGTATTGGAGCTGCAGATTGGGGTGGAGGTGGGGTTTCTGTGAACTCAGGGGCCGGGCGCCGCCCTAGGGGTGAATCTAAGGATCTTTTGGAACAACCCTCCCCCTACTCTCCTCACCCCTCGTTCCTAGGAGCCCTGCTAGCCTGTCTACACCCTTCAAAAGCACCTACTTGGCAGGTTTGATTTCTTTAAAAACAAAATCCTGGCCTGCTCCCACCTACGCAAGATTTGAACCTGAAGGGATCACCAGCCCCCTACACAGCGCAGAGGGCCGCGACCCCCAGGCACAAGGCTTAATAAAGGGTGCGACCCTGAGGCCTGAGCTCAGGACTTGGCTTCGGTCTGCCCCTTCCCGTAGGCGCGCGGGGTAGTGCCCGGCGCAGTCTAAAGCCTTCCTTCCCTCCCCCCCACCCCCTATAAAAGTCTGAGGCCGCGCGGCTGCCGCCCCCCCCCCCCCTAAAAAGTTGGGAGGCCGCGCGCCTGCCGCACTGCTGTTCTGCCGGCCTCCGGTACTGCTCCGGCCCAGTCCGGTCCGTCCCGTCTGGCACACGGGGCAGGCCGGGCCGCGCAGCACTGACACCCTTTCCCAGCTCCGGGCCGATAGTGCAGGGCGGCGCGCTGGGGGCGCGGCATGTCTGGGGACATCTTGTGATGTTGGCGAGAACAGGACATGATCTCACATGGCGAGAAGCTCTTTAGTTCCTTAATCATTTCACGGTGCCTTCGGACGCTTTTTTTCCACCTAAAACGTTTAGTTTCAGCTCAGTGATCAGCTACCCCAGCTCGGCGGGGGAGCGGAAGGCTTGAATTATTCCGACCTGTGAGCGGCCCCTGACACCAAAAAAAAAAAAAAACAAAAAACACAGGCGAGAGGC
>NW_006159568.1:2881286-2887653 GCF_000334495.1 Tupaia belangeri chinensis
TGCTAAGATACCTGGTCTTCTGTTCAATAGCTTAACTTTTGTTCTTATCATTAAAGAGAAAAAAAAAAAAAAAGAGAGAGAGAGAGATGCAGGCACAAAAAAGTGGAAACTTTTTTCCCTGTCCATTCCATCAAGTCCTGAAAAATCAAAATGGATTTAGAGAAAAATTACCCGACTCCTCGGACCGGCAGGACAGGTAGGACTGCGGATACGGGCTGCAGACATGCTAACTCTGGGACATAGTCAGGTGCTGGTCCCCCGTGCAGGGCAACCCTGGAAGAGTAGGGGGTGTGCCCCATTTTTGCAGGGATCAATTATATGTCTATCTTCAGCATGCTTGTATGTCTTTTCACCTGTCCATCCCCATGGTCAGCATCAGTCTCAGGTCTGCAAGTTTGCCTGTGTGTTTCTTTCTGGAGGTTTGTGATGGCATCTATCTTCGAGTCTTCAAGTTTGGGTCTGTGTGTTTACATAATGGGTTCAGTGTGTGCATGAATGATGAGCTTATGTTCATCTGTGTTTCCAGATGTCAGAATTTGTGTCCAAGAGTTAGTGTGCCTGTGCGTGTAGGTTATACTCATGAGCGTGTTAGTACGTGTTTATGAGTTGGTGTTTGTACGTTCTTTTGAGTATCCAAAATGTTTGTCTCCGAGGGTCATATGTGCATATTAGTTGAGTGAGTGTAGACTTATTGCTGTAAGGGTCTTTTTTCACCTGTCATATTCCAAGTAATTTTGGAAGTGAGAAATAGGTGCTTATACCAACTCCTCCATTTTCTGGATGTCAACAGCTTGTTCAACATGTATGCACCGATGTACATAAAGTACCTGCCTCTAGGCACAGACATGGGTCTAGGGCTTCAGGGTGTCTGTGATGGTCAGGCCCAGGTGTCACTCTGTTGGGAAACAGAACCAGGAGGGGATGGGTGAACTTGGGGTGCAGCTCCCCAGGGTGCAGTGTGTGCTGCTTCACTCTGTGGGCACGGTTCAGCCTATCATTTGAACGAAATACTCTCCTGTTGCAGGCACCACCTTGGCAGGTGAGAGTCAGCAGCCTTCAGGCTGGTTGTAACATTTCTAGTGACCCCCTAGTTTGTCCTTTCTTTCACCTGGACAACTTCTGACACTGGTATGCCTGTGTGTGCACGTGCGTGTGTACTGAATGCTCAGGTTTTATCCTGTGGTTACCGCTCCAATGGAGGAGAACACAAGTGGGTGGACGTGTGTGCCTAGCCTGAGCGTTCAGCTCTGGTGCTTGTATGCACAGGCCTTCCTGGCACAGGGCCTGGTATGCTTTTTGTAGGCCCAGAAAGTGGGTAGCAGGATGTGTTTATGTCTGAGAGGAGGTAGCAGGTGTAGTAAGCCTTGGTCTGTCCTGTTGCAGACCAGACACGGTGGCCTCCTTCTCTACTAGGCTGCTGCGTAAACCCCCATAAAAACACACTCCTGGCTCTAGCAGGAAACTCCCTTCCCCCATCCCTGGGCTGTCTGTGAACTCCCACCACTACTCCAGTCCCCAGTGCAAGTTGAAGAGGACAAAGGGGGAAACTTAGATCCCAAGCCCAGACAACTCACTGGCTAAAGATGTGGTTCCAAATTATAACTGAAAAGCGCAGAAATATAAGGTGGGGAGCAAGGGGGCAAGGGAGGACCTAAGAGTGTTCCCAGTCCAAGGGTACAGAAAAAATCTGGAACTCCCTTTTCCCCATCCCCAATTCCCACAAGGCCCTCCTTTCCCCACTGGGTGAGTACCTCAGTAGATGGGACTCCCAGAGGTGTCTGCGCCTCGGACTATGGGGTGTGTGTATGTTGGGAATGGGTTAGAGGCATGTGAGGGTCAGGAAGAGGGTCTGTGCGGTCCACTGGGCTGCCTCTCCCGACAAGCTGTCCACGAAGAATGTAATTCATGGCGGTCGATGGGCTCTTTGATTAGTTCAATCGCCTGAATAATCGTTTAATCAATAAAGCATTTCATTCCTCAGTGCAGCCAGACTGGGTGGGGTTTGGGTGGGGGCAGCTCTAGACTGGCCCAGTTTAAAAATCTAGAGAGCCACGCCCCTCCCCACCCCCTAGTTGGGGTAAGGGCTGCTTGCCTGGACAAAAGCAACAGCTCAGGTGACACTGCAGTTCTGCTGTTTACACTGGCTGGGGCCTGGGCTGGAGAAGAGGAGGGGGTTGGAAAGGCTGGCACTCCAGGGAGATTCCAGGTCCTCTTTCTTAGAGGGCTTTTCCCCTCTCCAAATTTCTAGACCTTTTATGGGCTGCCAAAACTCCCTTCCTTCAGAATCATTATATTCCTTCCCCAACCCGTTTCCGCATCTGTACAATGGAGAGGGAATATGTCCATTTAACTCTAAGCCCAAGATCAGGAGGAGTGTGCCCTGAGCATAGGGTCATGTAAAGATCTCTAGCACTTCCTTGTATGGAAAAGGGAAAGCAGAGGTCAGGTCGGGAGGGCAACAGGAGTTGTATGTAGGCAGGGGTTGTAGGAATAAAACAAGAGTCGTGAAGGAGTAAGACTAGAAGGCAACCTCTCTGCCCTTGGACCTATCACTGCTGCTGAGAGAACAGATAGATTTCCCCCTCTCTCCATGGACCTCCTAGAAGAAGAACGACTTAACTACTATTGGGGAGACTATCTGCAGTTGGGTTGAGAGCCTTGAGTCTGTAGGCCAGAAACACCTGGATGGGCTGAGTACTTTTTTGTTGGGCAATGGCATCCAGTCTCACAGTTCTGGAATGAGCCCTATCCATGAACTTCATCCCACAGAGTCCTGGGAGGTGCTATCTCAGGCTTGGTTCTTTGCATTAGGAGAAGCTGAGACCCTAGGTGCTGCTTGCCTTAAGTCTTTGGGAGAGAAAGTTAGTCCCAGTGCTCCTGGCCTATGGGGCTGCCTGGTAAAGATAACAAACCCTAAGGCAGATTGCAAGGTTCTTGGGAAAACCTGGTTAAACCCCCCCACACACACACACACACATACTCTCTCTCTCTTCAACTATTTCTGCAAACAGACTGAGCTGAGTAGGGCAGTGTCTTGATCCAAGCACAGACAGCTGCGCCCAGATTTACTGTGTAGACTCGAGTCAGTCACTATTTCTGATGCTTTTAAAATGAGGGTTGGTGAGAACCCACCTGGTGAAGAGAGCAGTGTCTGCCATACCTCTGATCTTTCCCAAACTGAGCAATTACTCTGAACCCTACAGGCCTTGCTTTGCCCAAACAAAATCAAGGGAATGGGCTGGATTAGAATTTTGGGAATTGATTTCAGGCGGGTAGAATACTGTAGCCACCCTAACATCCTGACGCCTGACGCTACAGCAATGCGTGAAAGGGGGTGGCTGGAAGGCAAGAAAGAAGCCATGAAGGGGATGTGCCCCCGAGTGAAGTGGTCTCTGGCTGAAGACCGAGGTGGACGCTTTCAGAAACTGTTGGCTTCTCAAACATTCTCAGTGTGCTTTCAACAGCATAACTTTCAAAAGACAACTCAATTTTAATAAATTGAGTCTCTTCCGAGATGGTTTCCCGCATGGGTCTTTGGTCCCCAGTGTTTAGCACAGGGTAGGGCCCAAAGTCCTGTTGCTGGGAGAAAGAAACCACAGGACTGTTGAGCACTGCTAGGCAGTTTTCAGCAGAGTGCGGGACCCCAGCTCCCCGCTGATCTCTCTCCTGAACTCAGACTGTGGCTGGTGGGCATTGGGAGGCGAGATTTAGGCGCCCAAGCCCTGCCCAGCTATTACAATACAATCGCTGTGTAATCCCAGGCTGGTAGTGTAACCTCTCTGCGGCGCCCTTTGGTGGCCTGTAAGGCTGGGCGAGGTAGCCCATATCAGGTCTGGTCGTGCCTTTTGGGATTGGAAGTTATCCGGAGCCTGGCGGGTTCAGGTAGCAGTGAATAGCCCTCACCCAGAGGGAGTTACCCTCAGCCTGGTGCACCACGAGGTGCAGGAAGCGGCAGCTCTCGATATGCAAGTTAGGACTGCCACGCAGTGGAAAAAGTCCCGAAGCCCGACACCTATTGTGTGAAATGAGGAAGCCGCACTATCGTTGAGTAATACCTGCAGTTCATTCCCCTTCAGGAGTGCCCGAGTGTTTGGTCCAAGCCACACAGGTATCAGTAGGAAGGAAAACTGGTGTGAGCGGGCGCATCCAGCCAGCCGGGTTATGACTTGTGAACATCCCTCCTCTCCCAACACTCCGCTAGCCCGAGGGTGGCTATGGAGGTGTGCCTCTGAGAAAGAGGTTTTGGGCACAGAGCTTTTCTCCTACTTGCTGTGTGACCTTGGACAAGTCGCATCCCGCCAGTATGCCTCAGGTTCCTCTTCCTCATCTGCAAGATGAGAAAAGCATAGTTTCAGGGACCTTAGATTTAAGACTCTAGAATCTGCATTTGTAGGCCCAAACTCAAGGACTGAGGTTCGGGTGGAGGTGTCACTGATGCATCGGTCTCTTTGGGGCATCTACATACTCCAGGCTCTCCAGTTGGAACCCAGAGCCGCCACGTTGAGTCTAGGTTGGGGGGGGGGGGGCTGCTGAATTATCATCATTTTCGAGCCCCTGGGCGCCGCGTGGTGAAACGAACTCAGGAACTCCAGTCCATGTCCGTCCCTTCTCGCTATCGCGATCTTGCTACTCCAAAGGCGTGGGGTTTGAGAAGGCAGGCGTGGGGCATGGAGATCCAGATAGGCGGGGTTCCAGCCTAAGCAGAGCTAGCCGCCTACACACACACACCGCAGCCTCTCTAGTCCCCAGAGGCCCGCCTGGGGCCGTTTACCACAGCTGTGCCCTGGCGGGGGTGGGGATGGGAGTCAGGGCCGGAAATCTGTCTACTGGTTAGGGGGCTGCTGAGTCTGGGAACGGAACAGAAGGTGAGCCCAAGGTCGAACGTGGTGTAGCTATATGGAAAGTGGAGCAGGAGTAAAGAGAAGGTGAAACTGAGGCAAAGAATAAGACAGAGGATGACCCAAGAGCTCTTCCAAGATCAGCCTATGTTCTGACCTCCTTACAAGCCCAGGTCTGGAGCAGGCATCTCATCCTTGTTTTGGAGGGTTTGTTTTTGATAGAAGGGAATTGTTATTCATGAATTAGAAACGATGAGTCTTTGGACCACTCCCACAAGCTACTGGGGCGGGGGAATCTTCAGCGGTTCTTTTAGGGCTGGACCCTGGCTCACGGTAGAGTTTACAGAACAACATCCTTCTGGGTGAAGAATGACTCTCACATGCTTCCTTTTCAAGCCCCAGTTCCTTTGATTTTGGTCCCAGAACCTTACATCGCGGAGAAACTGAGACTCATTGGTCAAAGACCTCTTCTGTGTTAGGAGAGTTCTGCTAGAGATCCATCCATTTTGTCTTAAAAAGGGACAGGAAGTTCCCCAGGCAAGGGAAGGTCGGGTGTTTCCAACAGATGGTAGCTCTAGCATTGTAGAGATTTGCTTAACTCTTGCAGATAGAATATGCCAGGCCCACCCGCCAGTGCAGGGACCTTAATTAGCATTGGACTCCACCAGGCTCCTTTGATTCTCAAGAGACCTAGCTCTGGATGGGACATTCCTCCTGCAAATAAGTCTTCAGTTGTGCGCATCTCCAACCAAAAAAAGTCTGGCAGCTCCTGTCTGAGGTCCTTCTGCTCTGTGGCTGGGTAACCTGGTTCAAAGCCCCAGATAGCCCTTTCTCCTAGGAGCGCAATAGTTACTAACTTTTAATCAGGGTGATAAATCCCCCCCCCCTCCACCACCACCATGTCGCTGCCTTGGTTAATAAAGAATATGTGGCCCTGCGGGTGAAGTGAGGGAGGAAGATAGACGAGGAGGAGGAGACAGTGGTGGCTTAGTAGATGCTTGATAACCTTAGGAAATGTTTCCGTTGGAGAGCTTTCACCAAAGACCAGTTAACCCAACTCTGCCCATTTTATAGATAAGGAAAGCGAGGTCAAAACAGGCAGATATGCGCACATGCTGAATCCATTTCGAGTCTGATAGTGCCTAGATTTAAAGCCGGATCGCTACCGTGTTTCTTGTCTTCTTTAAATATTCTTTCTTTCTTTTTTGGCGGAAACTATTCCCTCACCTTCATCTCTCACTCCGCCTCGGCTGGCCCCAGTCCCTCAGGATGTTCCAGGATCCCAACACCGCGGCGGGGAGGCCCCCGTGGAACCCAGGGCAGGACTCTCCAAGCACTGCGTTGGCCCCCTTCGCCCTCCCCCATCCACGATCCACTAGGCCATCTCCCCGCGCGTTTGTCAATGAACGTGGCGCCGCCGCTTGGACCCCGCCCCCTATTCTCTCCCATTGCCCAGGTACCCGTTTATCAGGCGGAGCCTGTGGTTTGCTTAGCCAATGGAACAGGGTTTTGGGACAGAGCCGGCCACT
>NW_006159568.1:2887811-2893684 GCF_000334495.1 Tupaia belangeri chinensis
CCCCGTTTCCCACCCCCCGCGTGGGCCAGGCGTGGCGGCCGTCCCGGAAGAGGCAGCTGAAAGACAGTTGAACCAGAGTCCCGAGAGGGCAGCGGGTCTCGAAGAGTTGGTAGGCGTGAGGCAGATACCCAGGCACGGAGGAACCCGTCGCTGTTGTCCCCAGTACCGGTCCCAGCGATGGGGGAGCAGCGGGGGCCGAGGAAACTTTGAAGGCAGCGAGTTCCTGGGTTTGAGGGCTGCAAGCTCCTGGGGACTTGGGAGTCTCGGCCTCAACGTCCGTGGCGGAAGCGCCGCCGAACCCGCTTGGCCCCCTGTGTGGCCAGAGAGGAAGTTCTTTGCAACTTCGTACGAGACGTCGAGAGCCAGTTGGAGAGAGGCTGAGAGGCCAAGTCTGAGCCCCTCTGACCCAGAGAAGCTGAGTAAGAAAGGATCTAGAGGAGACCGAGGGGTCGAGGTGGGACCCTAGAGGCAGCGAGGCCGTGGAACCAGCCTGGCAGCTCCCAGGCCTCGCTGCCCTCTGAGTGAAGCCAAGGGCCGTGTGTTCCCGCGGCCTCCTCAAAACCGCTCCTGCTGGGGGTCGGGGGCTCCTAGCGGTCCTGGAGGCGGGCCCCTGCGCTATGCCGCCGAAGCCGCAGGCACTTTGGCCGCAGCTACCCCAAGCTGGGCCGGGAGCCGCCGCTTGAGCCAGCTGGGAGGGAAGCCAGCCAGAGTTGGGCGCCCGCTTCCAGCCGACTGCGCTAGCGCGGTTTCCCGCCTCTCCGCTCAGCTCTCGGCGATCTCCGGCAGCAAGGCTCTGAGACACTCGAGACCCTGAAGCTCCGGCAGTATTTTCTGAGCCCAGTTCGCACGGTACCCGGCCTGGAGGCGCGGCTCCCTAGCCGCCCTGGGCAGCCCCTTGGCGCCGGGAGGCAGCGGCGTGGGCCGGCCTGCAGTCTGGAGCGCCCCGATGGAAATACACTGTAAGCACGACCCGTTTGCATCCATGCATAGTAAGTAGGCGGCGAGCTCGCTTCTCTCACTCTCCGGCCGGGACCGGGTTGGGGGTGCCGGACCGCGGGGCAGGTACTAAGTCCGCGAGGACCCCAGACCTCTGTAGCCACGCAGCCAACTTTGCAAAGTGTAGGGTTCCCAGGACGTGAAGCAATATTCTTGGCTGCCCGGGCCGAGCACCTTGTCCGAGAATCCCGCCTCCAGTAACGCATAGTGCAGGCAACGAACTGCAGCCTTTGGGGGGCTCCGCAGCTGCAGCTCAGCTCAACCGAAGCACCCTAGCTCGGATCCGTATAAGGCTTCCGGCCGGGCCAGTTGGAGGGTACGAAGTTGTAGGGAGAGGTCAGTTTGAGTCTCAGACAGCGCCCTGCACCCCAACCTCGATGGCGCCTTTTTCAGTCATGGAGCTGGCCAAGTCTGGCGCTTGGAGGGAAAGTGGGACCTTGACCAGTGCCTGTGTACATGGAGGAGATGGCGACAGCTAAGAGAGGACACAGGGTCCAGGAATCCAAAGGCGTCCTGGAGTTGAAGAGGGGCATTTGAAAAATTAACGAAGTAGTAGTCCCTGAGCTAAGATTCTGCTTAGGAGCCTGCCAGTTCACAGAGAGACTCTGAAAGACTCCATAGGGGCTTTCTCTGCAGGACGCCTGTCTCATCAAAGCTTCTCCCCTAAGAAAGAAAGAAAAAAAAAATGAAAAAGAAAGGGAGAGGAAAAAAAGGAAAGAAAAAGGAAAGGAAAGAAGAAAGAAGCCAATTAGTCACCACACAGGCGCCTTCTGAAAGACTGGGCGAGTGTAGGAGACGGGAAGGGTGGTTTCAGTTGCTGGCCAGGCTCTCCGGGCGCCTGACCCACTGGGATCCTGCCAGTACACCCTGTAGCACAGCCTCTTGTGAGATGAGGACTCTTCTCACGGTGAGTTAACGCTCAATTAGATTCGGAGATTTCAAGGAAATTCCAAGTGTAACGAATCCCGTTTCCCTTCAGCTCTCTACCGATCGGGGCCAGAGGAAGGCGCCAGCCAGGCTTCGGCAGCCTCTAGTTGGGTGCCCGGCTCTGGTCTCTGTGGGCTGCAAGTAAGGGAGTTGCTCTGGCCCTGGGTATCTTCCCCAAGCCAGGTTCTCCTTAGATAGCTCAGGACCCTGCTTCCCTGGCCGTGGGTCTGCTATTTAACAAAGGCTGCAGAGACCCGGCTGGAGAGAAGGCGAGCTTCCCTGGGCCAGTCTGTCGGTGTCTGCCACGGAGGGCCCAGTGGCCTAGCAAGCAGAGAAGACTCATCTGGGCCGCTGGGGCTGGCTGCAGGCAGGTCAGTTTCTCTTTGTGTTAATTTCCAGAGTCCGAGGTAATCCACCAAAGCGGTGGGGGAGATTCGCACAGAGAAGCTGTTGTTTTGGTCCCAGCCTAAACGATTCCTCACCATTTGGGGCCTGTGCCCTAACCGCTTCCAGCCGGTGGTGACCCCAGCGCCCTCAGCAGTCTTTTTCTGGCGGACCTAAACCTGGCTCTGGGGAGGCGCTGATTTCGCAGAGTGAACCCAAAACAAAACAAAACGAAACGAATTAGGGGCAGTACTCTTAAGAGGTGGGCAAGCTCTTGGTTCAGTCAAGGAGTGACTGGAGAACAAAATAGGGAGGATGGTCCCTGTGCTTCTCTTCTCCCGGGTAGGAATCCACAGGCCCTCGCTGCCTCTTTCTGTCCAGAGCTTGGCGGCCCAGAGGTGGAGACCTGGCCCTTGGAGAGACTGCATCAGACCTGGTGGTCTCCAGGCTGTGCATCAGCGTAGAGAAGGCAGCTCTTTCCAGGTGCGGGTTAGCCAACCGCTAATGTCTGTGCCTCCTTGTCCGGGCCTTCAATCTACCCTCTACCCCCTCCTAGGGAAGTACTCCCTCCTCCCATTTCAATCTCCCCGGCAGCACAGTGGGGGCTGGGCCCCAGCCAGCTTAGCTTCCAGAGCTGATGCAAGCCCTTGGCTTCTCTGGAAGTACCGTTGGTTCTAGTACCCAAAGCTGTCTGCTTGGAAAATGTAGGCTGGGTTTGGGCCCTCAATCTGCTGGCTGTGGGGATGGGGTGGGAGCACAGTTGATTCTGGGAGGTGGTCAGTGTGGTAAATGTTCAGACCAAGTCCTACCTTCTCATTTTCCTTCTTGGCCCTGTTCAGTTTCCTTCCTTTACCTCCCCCCACCCCCCATATACTCCTCACCACTTCAGAGCAGGATACCTTCTGTGGGGAGGAGCAGACACTGCCAGGAAATAGGTTTCTGAGACAGTTCCAACGTACCTCTACCCCTACTCTGGGCTCATCATTCTCATCGGCACAATTGCCTCCTGCCCTGTTCCGGAGATGTTTCTCTCCCCCAGGTATCCTTACCAGTTATAAAGCACTTTTGTAGCCAGTGTTCTGCTAAGTGTCCCCAAAATCTTCTAACACCTATTTTACAGAATAAGATACAGAGAGACAAAAAGGTTGGCAAAAAGTTCACACGGACAAAGCGGGAGCTGGTTCTTGGGTCTGTTTGACTGTCTGACAGAGGCATAAAATGAGGCTTCAGATGATTCCTGTAAGGGGGGCAGGAGGGACTGAGATTCCAGAGAGAGGGCAGTGGACTGTGTGGGTGAGTACACACATGTGCGAAGCTCTCTCTCTGTCTGATCTAACCATATCTGTGTCCACGGCCCTACCGTCCACGTGTGCCAGCACCTGTCTATCCGTTGTCGAGTCCGTTAGGGAGATCTCACCCCTGCCCGTTCCCTGTGCTCCAGCTGGCCTTCTGTGTGCCCCTTCAGTCTTCCTCTCTGGGGTGTCTAGGAGGAATTTCAAAGACCCTGTGAGGTCTTCATCTGTGACTGAGTCAGCAGAGACTCTTCTGCTCAAGACACAATGACCAGCCATGGTCTTCAAGTGTGGGCAAAGTCTAAGGGGCGCCTATAGAGGCTAGCCTCTTCCAGATTCGAGCTAAGAAGGTCCCAGGGGCATCTAGAATTGAACTCTTCTCCCTGTAAACCCTTCCAAACTTCAGTCTGTCTGGTGAGGCTGGCATCTGTTTCCCTTGTATCTAGGTGTGTGTTTCCTGCTCTTCACCTGATTTGTTTGCATCTGTTTCCATGTCAGTCTCTGTAAGTTCTGTTTTCCCTGAAAAGTGTTGCTGGGTCTGTGACTTTCTCCAGCACCCTTCCATGGGATGAGCCCTCACCAACCTAGAGTTCATAGAAGTAGGGACTGGGGGTTGAGTGCTCCTAGGAGATGCAGGGTTGGAGCTGGGGCCCCAGAAAACAAAAGTCCCCTTCCACAGAGGCTTGTCCTTCATATGCCCCCTTCCTCTGTTTTCTCTTCTCACTGTCTCCCTCTGGATACCACACTCAGCTTCCTTAGCCTATTCTAGCTTCTCCATCCCCCCTCCACCTGCCTAACCTGCTGCTTCCTTTGCAAGCTCTCTCTCCTTGCCGTCTGTCTCATTCAGTTCCCACTCTTTGTACCCTTTTCCTACACCTCAGTTTCTTCCTTTCCCCATACTTCCTTCCTTCTCTTAGACTTCAGGTTTCACTTCTTTCCAATCCCAGGTAAGTGGCCTTGCTTAGATCACACGCCTAAATACTCTCACCACCATTGTCGATGAACTGTACTGAATAGGACTGGTACTGAGGCAGAGGGCCAAGTAGGTTTGGGGTCTTCCCAGGAAGTTGAGGGAGGTAGGTGGCTCCCAGATCATCCTGGGTTTGGTATCAGCTGTGGACATATGCATTAAAGTCTGAAAGAGTGCTAGTGGCTCAATCTTTTTTTGTCAAGGGCAGAGTGTTTAGGGACCTACTGTCATCTAGACCAGTCTCTAGGAGACCCCTGAGGTTTTTTCATGATACAAAATGACCCCCAAGGCTCACAAATGTCTCCTAGAACTGCTCTTGGAATTAAAGTCCTCCCTAGGTTGCCACTGTGTTTTGGGAAGAAAGTCTCAATTGCCAGAGGTATGAGAACAGGTTATGGCAGATGGGTCACGGTGCCCGGGCTTCAGATCACATCAAATGTGTGCTGGGTATGTTAGCTTCCTCCACTCACCCTTTGTCTTCCCAAATGAGTTCACTCCAATTTTGGATTTACTTTCTTTTCTTCAAATCCAGCTTGCTTTTGAAAGATCTGTATGACCTTTTTTATTAGATGCTGCCAGCCCCAGAACAATGCCTCTAGAAGGCTTTGGCCCGGGTGGCTGCTGTCTTTCCATTTTAGGTAAACTACACGAACGTGTTCCTAACTGCAACACCTTAGTGGAAATGTCTTTCCCTCTTCTTATATCTGAAGTGTTTTAGAACAATCCAAACGAATTAAAACTCATTTCAAAAATAAAAAATCCAGGTTAGAAATGGAACTCCAAACTGTGGTTACCGTTAAAATTATGTTTCGTCCTTGAAATAAGCCTGAGTTTGGACATTTCAGAAAACGTTTATGAGGAACATCAGTGGATTGCTTGGACAGGTTTTAGGAAATGGGTTGTGTTATGAGCATGACCCCCCCTCCATTTCAGATGTTGTTCATGAGCCTAGGTCATAGTTGGGGTAGAAAGCTGAGATGAAGTGTCTATTTCATATTTTAGAGTTTGAGTGTGTGTGTGTGTGTGTGTGTGTGTGTGTGTGTGCTAGAGAGAGGGAGAGAGAGAGAGAGAGATATCTCCGTGCCTTGGCTTCCCTTGTACAGTCCAGTCATAATCCAGTCCCAGTTTAGGAGGTTTCCCCTTCCTTGGCCTCTGAGTGCCAGCAGCTTCAATAAATGTCTGGACTTGACTTTTGGCTCTGATCTCCAGAAATGTCAGTTAGTGGCTGATTAACAGCGACAAGGTCGATGATGTTTCTTCATCGTGTTTACTGGTTTGGTTCTTCCTTTGCTTGCGACCCTCTT
>NW_006159568.1:2893725-2901011 GCF_000334495.1 Tupaia belangeri chinensis
TCCAGATGGACACTGATGTAAGAGAAGGGAGCATATGGGTGGAGGAGGTACTTTCCTGGACTCCTTTTACTTAAAATCCATCCCAGAGCCCTGGTAAAACCTGGGACTCAGAAGCTTTCTTCAGCTCCTTTATTCTCCCGAACCAACTGAATGCTGCAAAATCCTCCAAAATTCCAAGGAAACTCCTTTAAAACAAGTGCGGCTGCAGTGGAGTAAAATGCTGTGTGTAGAAGATCCTATGACCCATTTCTTTTGTGTGTTCTGAGAGGCAAGTGGTCAGGTCTGCACGTCAGTCTCATCTCCTTAAAGGAAGGGTTTTTTTTTTCAATCAAAGCAGTGGTTGTGTTTTGTCTCAGTACTCTATAGAGGCTGTTTAAAAAATGTTTTTGAAGTCCTTAGCCCTTGAATTAGATTTACAATTAATTTTTTCCCAATATGTAGATTTACTGGAATACTTCTTTTCACTTTTAAAGATATTTACTAAAAGGAAAAGAATTTCATTTTCTTCTTCTCTTTGATGTATTTTAAAACACATTTTTCTCTCCAGGATCTCCCTTACATCTCAGCATCATGTAATAAGTTGTGCCCCATTAGTATAGGCTGGGGTCTTTACATATTCCATTGTTCAGAAAAATTTATAAGGAAAATGCTAGAAAGTAAAGGAGACATAGTATGGGGATGCTTGCTATCAATAGTTCAACTGGCTGGCTACAAATGGACAAAGGCTAAGATTAATTTTAAAAAACAATCTGGGGTCCTTGTGTATCTGAATGATCAGGCTCCAGGCTCAAGACATCCAGCCTGCCGGCCATTTGTGATCAGAGGAGTGCTGGGTCTCACAACGGCGCTTCTACTATGCGACTGGTTCTAACTACCCTTTCCCTTGCCTTTTGTTTTTGATCTGTTTCAGGACATGGAGGAGTGAATCAGCTTGGGGGGGTTTTTGTGAATGGACGGCCACTCCCGGATGTAGTCCGCCAAAGGATAGTGGAACTTGCTCATCAAGGTGTCAGGCCCTGCGACATCTCCAGGCAGCTTCGGGTCAGCCATGGTTGTGTCAGCAAAATTCTTGGCAGGTAAAGGCAGGAGCTCCAGGCTTCCCTTGATCTTTCAAATAAAGACCTAAAACATGACCCAGCAGCTGTTGAATGTGCCAGTGTCATAGTGAGGATCATGGCAGCATTTCGCTCTACACACATAGCACTTCGGCATTTGCAAAGCCCTTTTGAGGCCATACAATTCAAAGTAGACCAGGAAACCCCTATCCCAAGTGATATGTAAAATGGGGTGACTTAGTCCGCAGGGACGACATATTTCCTGAAAGCCTGATGCATTATTCTAGAGAACCCAAGAGTAAGAGGCTCTTAGGAATTTCCCCTACACATCTTAGGGCACTGAGCAGGGCTGGGTGGGAAATTCATAAGTTATGTCATGCAGCCAGTCCAATATTTCATTATAATGTTTTCAAAAAGTGCATTCCATTTTTAAAAGTCAGCCATCATTTTCATTTTGGGGTTATCATCGACCTTGTTATGTTAGGCTGCAGTATTTTCCTTCTGTATGTTTTATTTCCTTCGTAGTGACAGGCATCCTAAATATATACTAGATTAGAGAGGAGAAAAAAGAAAAAACAAACAAACACTAACTCTCAAATCTGACATTTGAAAGTTGCCACTTGACCCGGCGATTTGCTGCAAGCAAAATACTAACAATGACGATTCTCCCAGAGGGCTGTACAGCCTTTTAGCGCTCTTGTTTATTTTCTCAGCAGCCTCAGCATGATCCAGCGAGGCATGTTTTAAGATGAGAAAACAAACCTAGGAAGGCATAGCATTGACCCAGCTTTATCCGGCCAGCCAGTACTTGGGTTAGCTGAGGGCTAAGGACTCCTAGACCATCGTGTTGCACTGGATGCCCGAAACCAAGCCACAGGTTTCTTCTGGGCATGTGTTATTACAGGTCTGCCTTGGCAGGCGACAATAACTCTTCGGTTTGACTGATGTGTTCTCTCACTGTTTCTTTCCCTGGATCACAAAACAACCTTTGTCCTGTAGGTTCCATATTATGATCTGAGAACAGATGCCAGAATAGAAAATAAATATTTCCAAGTATGTCAATGACATCATGACTTTCTGCCTGTTCTTTCCCTTCTATCTGCTGGAATTTAAGAGATTACCTTGGATGGAGGGAGCAACCCTTTCTAGTAACCTTGGAGAGACTTGCTTATAGCTAGGGGAAGAAGTTTCAGGGCTAGGGGTCTGGCAGCTTCTTTAGGGACCTTGATCTTGTGTTTATTCCTCATCCTTCTGTCCAGCTCAAGTCATCTCAGCTATGACTGCTGTGGGCTCCACTCATGGTTAGCATTCAGCAAACGGATGGGCCCCAGCCAGAGTTCGGGGAGAAAGGCAGAAATCAGTATTGGTGTTCTTGTTAGATGGTGATTTGAGGCAGGAAGATGGGAGTGAGCACAGGAGAAAAAGGCAGGGAGCTAGAGGAAAGAGAGAAAAAGAAAACAAAGAGAATGAGTTTAAAAAGACAGAGAAATAGAGACATGAACACAAGTTAGAAAGAGAGACACACAGAGAGAGAAAGAAAGAACAGAGAAGTACTTTACACTCTCTCAGACTTAGCCTTCTAGAGCCAAATGGATCTTAGATATCTTCTTTGGAAGCCTCTTTGTACTGAGGGAGAGAGAAAGAAGGCCTTCCCTTTGTTTTTGCTGAGACATCTTTGCTGAGCCGACATTTTGCTTGCTATTTAAAATCTTCTCTGGGCCAGATACTAAGCAGGTCTCAGAGGGAACATCCCAGTGGGGGTCCTCATGGTGCCCTGGAGCCCTCTACATCTTCCATAGAGACCGAAGGGGATAGGGACCTTTCCAAGGCCAGCCAGCAGCCTCCCACGGCCCGGAATAGATTTGTCACTAGGTAGAGTGGCACTCGGAAGTTACGCGCCGCTCCGGTGCCTGGCCGTTTAAGTTGTCAACAATAAATTGGAATTTCATAGCTCATTATTTTCATAACTAAGAACCACAGTGGACAAAATGTCACTCTAATTAGAACTGCCTTTTAAGAAACAAGTTCAGCCCTAAAACAGTGTGACTGGGAATTTCTGAACTGGGGTTGTTTGAGCCACAGTTTTTTTTTTGTTTGTTTGTTTGTTTTGTCACCGATGAATTTGAAGGGTGCACACAAAGTGATAGACTGCAGAGAGTGTGTGGTGGCTATGGTTGTCAGAGGCAAGGCAGGCAAAGTTCCTGGGGCAGGCTGGGATCCCTGTCATCTAAGGAAGGTGAGCAGTCTGCCAAGAATGTGGGCAGTCTACAGAGCTCAGGGCTACAGAGGGGCTTGAGAAGCACAGCTCAGAGTCATGTGAGGTCAAATTAAATCCACCCAGAGCCTGGCTGTTGTCTTCTTTCAATGGAGCCTGGCTGGGAAGGTTCGGGTCATTTGGAATTGGGTGGTATGTTACACAGTAATAATAAATACTCAGAGGAATTGATCGCCGGTGCGTGCTTTTTATTTTATGTTTGCAAAGCTTTTTTCTTAACCGTTCTGTATTTCTGTCTTCACAACAGCCTTGCAAGGCAAGCAGGGTAAACATCTTCCCCCTATAATATCAGTGGGATAATTGAGGCCTAGAGAGGTTATGTGAGTTGACCAAGATCACACAGCAAATTAGCTTTAGCGGTAGTGACTAGCACCTACACCTCTTGACTCCTCAGTGGATGCTCTTTACACTGAAGGACACTGTGTGTTGGTGGCTGCCGTTCGTCTTTTGTCTGTAAGCCGAAGGGCTGCACGGCTGTTTTGCTGAAATGAAAGGATGGCTATTAAGTCTGAATCCTCACTTGACACAGTTGCGAGTTGGGGTTTCTGCAGTATCAGGGTTGCCTTCCGGGTGCCTGGCCCGTGTGTTAGTCAAAAGGAAGACGGAGACCTGTCACGTCAAGAGCACAGCCTCTCTTGGTTGGTGCTGCTCAGGTGGGATGGGTGGGGAGCCCTGAGTTCTGCCACCTACCAGCCACGAAAGTGAGAGGCTCCATTCTGTCATCCTGTCAGAGCTACTGTGAGAATACTGAAGTGTCATTTAACTAACGTATTCTCAGTATCCAGCAAAGAATTGCAATGTGTGTCTGGAACCCTTACCCTGAGATGGTGCCAGCCTTCACAGGGATTCGGTAACTATTGATTGAGTGAATGAATGAACTAAAGATGCATGTGGAAATGCTAGTAAACAATACATCCCTGTATGATTGCAAGGAATCACCATTACTATGATGATTCAAAATTTTATAACCAGAGCAGTCGTTTGCTCTAGTGGGAAGAGCACTGGATTCAGAGTCAGGTTTGAAAGCTGGGGCCACCTCGGGCGTGGTGACTCCTGCCCTATGGAAAGCTGGGGCCACCACTAATTTCTAGAAGGGAGTTGGGTAAGTCGCTAGTCTCCTGATCATTTATTTTCCTTTTTATAAAATGCTGCAGGATTGCTGTGAGGATCAAGATAATCTGAGGAAGAGCTCTGTAAAATTTAGAATTGTGCCTAAATAGCAAGTTGTTGTGCTACAGTGAAAACTGACTTAATATTGTAAAATTGACAGGACAATTAAAGGCTGCAGAGATTGCTGTCTGCCTTGATTTGGATACCTTCCTAGCATTCTGGCAAAAAAAAAAAAATGTTTTCTTGGATGTTATAAAAAAGAGTTGTTTGTGAGTAATAATTTTTCAGCTGGAGGAGCTATAGATTGAGTTTTGCCTTATGGTCAAAATTTGTCAACGACTCACTCTTCTCAATGAAAACTACAATTTTCACTTTCACATTATTCTCCCAAATTATTTGATCTCTTCTAGAATATTCACTATCTTAGCCCTAACCTGACTTACCCAGGCTGAGAATTTCAGCATCTCTCTGAATGTGATCGGGGAAACATTTTCTACCTGCCCCAGAATCCTCTCATTCCTTTACCTATTATAAACTCCTGATAGATTGAAAAATTATTAGTCTTTTCTAAAATGTCTTTTTGGTTAAAAAAATTTCAACTGTAAGATAATTTCCTTTGGAAGAGGAAGTTAGGAATTCCTCTGTAAATATTGAGAGAGACATCCGGTGACGGCTCGGATTCAGGAAAGGAATCAAGTCTTTTTTTCTTTTTTTCCTCTGAAATGATCTTTCATGGCACTCTCCTTCCTGGTCTCGGTTTTACTGTAAAACCCTGACATTCTATTTGCGTTAACGAGGAAAAGCTGATAGCATGGAAATGGCCTTAGAAACAGCCATTTACCTCAGGGGAGGTCCCTGGAAGAGCTGCCGCTTCTTGTGGTTGGTTTTTCTGATTGCTTGGGTTTTACAACACATATTTCCAGTTAATTCTAGAATCTTTTTTATTTTACATGACTGTTATTGTTTTTCTCTAAGGGAAAAACGTTGCACTTTAGGGGACTCTTTCACAGAATGCTGGGAATGGGAGAGCTGGCAAGTAAATAGGCATAAGCCACTTTCTGGGGAAATTTTAGTTCAAGAGACTAGAGCGTCATAGTCTGGCCTGGCCACTTGGTCTGGTGTGACCCTGGAGAACCTATCTGACTTCCGTGAGTCTGTTGTAGATCGCCAATGGGCATGTATTCAGGTATTTGTTCATTTGATCATTCATTCATTCAGGACAATGTGTGTGCTTTAGAAGAGTTGAAACTCAAATGACAAAACTGATTTGAAAGTTTCCTATATGCTATAAAATGATAGATGAATGTGAAATAATTTCGTTAATGCGTGGAGTCTTACCGGTGAGGGTCAACGGAAATAATAATGTGAGGCATGTATGCTATTGAACAACATCTAATAGCACATTAAGAAAAGTATAAAGAAGCAGGTACAATTAATTTTAATGCCCTATTTTATTCAACCTGATAAACATTTTCAACATATAAGCAATATAAAAATCACCGATGTGCTATTTTACAGTTTTTTGTACTAAGTTTTTAAAATCTGATGTGCACCTTACATTTCTAGCACATCTTGATGCAAACTAGTCACATCTTAAATGTTCAAAAGCCACAGCTCCTAGATCGGGCAGTGTAGACTTAGACAATTCCTGGACAGTGTAGCTCATTATTTTGTTGCCAATTTCCATTTTGCTGGTTCCTCATGGCTAAGCCCCTTTCTCCTTGGGTCCTAGGTATTATGAGACAGGAAGCATCAAGCCTGGGGTAATTGGTGGATCCAAACCAAAGGTCGCCACACCCAAAGTGGTGGAAAAAATTGCTGAATATAAACGCCAAAATCCCACCATGTTTGCCTGGGAGATCAGGGACCGGCTGCTGGCGGAGCGGGTGTGTGACAATGACACGGTGCCCAGCGTCAGTTCCATCAACAGGTGAGGGCTGGTGGCTGTGGGGGGCTGGGTATGGATGGGAGGGGGTGTCCTGGAGGCTCTGCGTGTATCTTCCCTGAAGATTTGGCTATTCCTTTCACCAAGGCCCCTCTGGGGTTATTGGGCAGGAGGGCTGCTCATGGGCTTTTGGGTCTGTTACCCTCTCTTCTTTCCCAAGTGAGCAGGAGTTGTAGGCCTAGGGAGGAGGGTTGTGCCAGCACCCTGGCTGCTTGAGATTTTTCTGAGCCCAGAGCAGTTTCCATCACTCTTTTTACCACTCACCTGTGTGTGAGGAGCACTTTGTAATGAATTGTCCTGACCAAGACTTCATGAATGTCTCTGTGCCTGCAAGCCCAGGCTTAGTACTGGCCCAGCTCGGAGGTTCCCAAGACGAACCTAGTTTAGGCAGAGGTTGAGCCATTGAGTGTGGGAAACAGAGCCTTGACTTGGAATTGACATATTTGGCTCCTCACTCCAAGTCTGCCACAAACTTGAAGTGGAATTTTAAAAAGGATTATTTTCCTAAGAGATAGATAGGTAGGTAGGGAGAGACAGACAGTGCCCCCAACAGGGCCCCACATCTTGATTTTCCCTTCCTACCCTCCAGCCTTCCCAGCCAGCCAGGATCATGGGGTGTGAGCCTGGCATGTACAGGTTGACCAGGGAGTAGAACCCACCACCTTCTATGTGGATCCAAGGTCACCTGAGCAGTGTGCCACTGCGGTGCCACCTAGCCGGTCCTGAAGTCCAACCTTGATAAACTGTTAGTCTGTTTTCTTCTCTTCCCCTCACTGAGAGTGCAGGGCCTTGGTAGTGCTGATGTGGGTCTTTGGTCTTCCAGGGTGATGCCCAGGATGCTAAGATGCTCTGGAGCTAGGGGATTGCCCTCCACCCAGTTCCTCCGCATCTCAGCTACGGA
>NW_006159568.1:2901042-2904249 GCF_000334495.1 Tupaia belangeri chinensis
AAGAGCCGGAGAAATGCCTGGGTGCCAGGCGCAGGAACTTCCTGGGAGTCACAATGGCTTGCTCCTCTCCTTTTTGGTCTGGTCCAAGATACAGTAAATGGTGCTTTTAGAGTTCTGAAAATAAATCCCTGGGAGACAATTATAGTCTCAACTCCATTTAAAGCCACAGAGTCAGGGATGAGTTGAACAGAACAGAAACGATTGTTCTTTAAACTCCACAAAGAAAGGAGATGCCAGCAGACTGAAAACTTGAACAGTTCCCTTTCTCCAAGGTCACGCTCTACCTCGTAGGTACAGAATCTGTTGGGCATGGGGACCCATTACCCCTGGCAGAAGGAGGTGGTCAGACTAGAAGATCTTACAGATCCCTTCTGGTCCTGACAGTCATTCCCTGTGCTGACTCAAACGCGGAGAATTGCTGCGTGAGCGTAGTGTTGACATTCCGAGTCCTGCTCCTTCATAAACCCTTAGCCTGTGTTTCTTCTTAGCAAACCTTTACTGAGCCTTTGACTTCATGCAAGGTGCTGAGGAGATCAGAGGGGCATCAAGGGCGCAGCTTTTCAGTTTATGTTCTGCAGGGGCTCCTTATCCAGGGCGGTTTCCTTTCTTTCTTTCTTTCTCTTTCTTTCTTTCTTTCGTAAGTGAGAGAGACAGAGAGACAGTACCCCCAGCAGGTCCCCCCCTTCTCTCTCTCTCTCTCTTTTTTAAATTTGATATGGAGCACATGTACTCACCAGAGAAAGATACAGAGAAAAAGAGAGAGGGAAAGTGAGGAAGTAGCTTCTCCATTCTCCTCTCAGGATTTTGGGCGTGTGCACACGTGCACTCAGTTTGTTCTCAAGCTGCCAAGTCTAGAACCCAAACCGCTTAGTTGGCCATGTGGTATCCAACCACTCTAACCACCATGCCTCTGGCTGGCCCCCCAGATGGGGCCTTGATGTCGTAAATCATGCCTAGCTTTGGTCAGCCCTGGACCATGGGGACACACACACCTGGGGTGTTCAGGAACGTCTCTGAACCTGAACCTGGGAGCTTCCCAGGTGGGTCAGCTTCATGAAATGTCGTGTTACCACTGAGCCACCATCTGGCTCCCCAGGCTGAGGCTCTGACATGCACTTAGAAGTCTGGAGAGCTGGGGGCCGGCAGGTGGCAGGGCTGGCAGGTGGCATGGTAGTTAAGGCTCTGGACTTCCATATGGCTCATGCTTCGAGTCCCAGACCTGGAGGCTTGCCTTCTCACTCTCCCTCTCCCTCGCTCCCTCCCTCTCTCTCTCTCTCTGCCTCTTTCTGGTCAAATTGAATAATAATAATAAATAAATAAAGTTAAATAAAATAATTCTTAAGAAAAGAAAAAAAAAGAGATCTGGAGAGCCTGGACAAAATTGCTGAGGAGGCAGCGATGATCGTGGTGGTTTGGGGAGGGGTAACTAGTTCTTTTTGTGAAATATGAGAGCCCCCGGTGTGTTTTGTGAATCCCCTACTTCCAGCTGGTTGCAGGATTCCCACAACACAGAGCAATGTGACTTTTGTGGGGTGAATGCAGTTTGAGGGACCTGCACCCAGAAGCGATGTTAGAGCAGTTGCCTGCTCTGCAAAGCACCTCAGCCAAACCCCGGGGCGTGCTTTGGGCCCACAAGTTTCCCAGTGTAACGTGTACATGTATTCAGTGATTCATAAGATAACTTTAGGTAGTCCATGAAGTCACAGCCTCTAATGCCCTACACGGGGCCAGGCAGACCGTAACGAGGGGAACAGGCCAGGTATGCGATGACGGGGTGAAGTTGGGTCGTGGCGAATTAGCCAGTGCCAGCTCTATCAAAGGGGCAGTGGCTTCTCAGTTCCAGCTGACTACTGCCAGGAATATGGGTCCAGTGTTTGCCATTTATATTCCATCCTTCCAGGGAAGCCAGAAATGAGGACTCTATGTATGTATGAGGGGACTTCAAAAAGTTTATGGAAACATGAGAAGTATTTCCCCCACATTTTGAAATTCATGTATAGTTTTTTTTTCATAATATTAATTTTTCAACAATGTTTTGAAGACCCCTTGCATGTATTTATATATGTATTTGTGTATGTGGAATCTCTATATTCTTTTTTTTGGAGAGGCTTTTGCTATAGGGTGCATGCACTCACCAGAAAGACAGAGAGACAGAAAATAGAAATCACCCCCCAGGGGGGATGGCCACACTGCAATCCCTCCTCCTCCATTCTCCTCTCAAGATCTTGGGCACTCACGCACATGTGTCCAGTGTGAGTTTAAACTGCCAGGTCCAGGACTCAAACTGCAGCCGACTACATGGGAGTCCAGCGACATAGCCATTACGCCAACTGCTGGTCCTGGAATCTCTATCATCTTAAGCGAAGGCGACTAATTCCAGTAAAAAAATGCCTTGCAGGACAAAGCATAACCCATTTACAGAGCACTGGTGTTTGCTCTCCATAATGCAAGTATGAAAAATGTTTTGAAATGAATTTATTTTAGTGTATTTTGTAAAAATATAACTAAAGACAGTCCATGGTCTGGTGGTTAAGGTGGCTGGATCCCACATGACTGAGGCACAGTTCAAGTCCTGGATCTGGTATCTGGAAAAACATACCAGGTGCTTGTACGTGCATGTCAAAAAATCCTTACAGGAGGGAGAAATGGAGAGGAAAGGAGTTCAGTGTGATCATGTCCCATGTGGGGATGCTTTCTCCTTTTTCTTCTCCCTGTCTACTACAAGCATACACACCATATGGCAAATTTTTAAAAAAGAAAAGAAAAATATAAGTAGCACAGTAAACCAGTGAGTTTGTGAACTTAATGAATATTTTCCCCACTTCTCATACTAGGGAACTACCATTGCCTCATAAAACGAATTTATCAGAGTCAAAAATATGTTACTTGAAAGAAACGCACGAAGCAAATAGAGCGGTGGTTTCAGATGTACAAAGGCGGTGAAGGCTATTGAATGAGCGGCCTAGGGAGAGCTGTTCCCTGCGCGGAACTTCTGACTGTGGGTTGCTGGGAACACGACTAGCCTCAGGGGCTTCCAGGGTGTCCTAGTTCATAGCAATGGCCTGACTGGTGGTGCCTATAAAGTGCTTCCACATCTGTGATCTCTAGTAGCCCTCAAGGCCTGACTGTCTCCTGTGGCTGGGGTGGAACTGAGGTCCGGATGGGAGTGCAGAGGAATGATGGCTGAGGTAGACCTAGGAGTACAGT
>NW_006159568.1:2904280-2935036 GCF_000334495.1 Tupaia belangeri chinensis
TGATCCGAGCAGGCTGTCTCTTTTCACCACAGTTCTGTAGGATTCTACAAGTGACAGAACTGAAGATCTGTGAGAAGAGAGGCAAGGGGGAATAGACCAATCATTCCTACCCCATTTCAGGCCTCTGCAGCCTGCATGTTTTACTGTCTATCTGCTGACCCTCTGATTCTCTCTTTCTTTCTTTCTTTTTCTTTTTTTTCTTTCTTTCTTTTTTTTTTTTTAGAGATTTTCATTGTAGGGCGCGTGCGCTCGCCAGACAGACAGAGAGAGACATAGAGACAGAAAGCGAGAAATCACCCCCCAGGGGGGATGGTCACGCCGCAATCCCTTCTCCTCTATTCTCCTCTCGGGATCTTGGGCACGCACGCACACGCGCCCGGCGTGAGTTTTAAGCCACCGGGTCTGGGACACGAACCGCGATCGACTATGTGGGAGTCCAGCGACATAGCCATTACGCTAACTGCTGGTTCCCTCTTTTTCTTTTTTTTTTAAAGGATTATTTAATTTTATTTATTTTTAATTTGACCAGAAAGAAATGGAACAAAAGAATGAGAAAGAGAGAGCATCCAGGTCTAGGACTCAACCATGTGAGAGTCCAGGGCTTCAACCACCACGCCTGCTGGCCACACCCCCTGATTCTTAATCTTCTCCTGTGCTCTTCTTTCGGGGGCTTCTCTTGAGAGTATGACTGCCCTTTGCAGTGAGAACTCACTAAGTGTGGGACAGTCTGACGGGCTCCATTCCCCTCTTCACCCTTCTACCCGAAAGCCTGAGCCACCTCAGCAGACAGTTTTATTTGTCATATAAAGGCAAAGCTCCCACCACATTCAAGTGGATGCAGTTGTATTGAGTCGTTGGAAAAGTCATGATGCAAAAAATATCTGGCTTGCAAAATGTCACCAAGTAAGAGGGTCCACAGTTCTGTCCAGCCCCTGCCTCCCGTGGAAACAACTTCACATTGTTCCAGTATCTGAAATGCCTAGGGAGGAGTGGAGGCTTAAAGCCATTCTGGGGGCTAGAGTCTTCTTCAGTGTCCACCCTGGAAGTGTGTGCCTTCCTCTGGTCCTTAGGGAATCAGCCTGGGGAACCATGACTGCCGTGGGGTTAAGCACTATGGACCAAGTTCTGCAAGGCTTGTGGGAGCCCTCTTGGGACACAAACCACCTCGTTCATTTGGCTCCTTATGGATAAATATGAGCTGGGATACTGTACACCTACAGGATCCTTGGAATGTAGCCTGAGTGTCATTTGGAAGTAGCTGTCCTAGAGCTAGATGGGATGTTCTTTTTTCTCTAGTTCCGTGGCTCTAATTCAGGGGACAAGTGGTAGGGGGACCTGAGAGGCATTCCCAGTTTACAGAGGCAGCTCTTTATAGCATGAGTTAGTGATGGTGTGTGGATGTGGGACTGGTATTGCTGGATGTTCTGACTTTCAAGAGAAGTTAGAAATCAGTATTTTGGAAAAAACTCCCAACTTATAAACATGGGCAATTAATTCAAATAAAAATAAGTATACTGTGCAGACCAAATAAAACTTTTCTGGGGCTGGATGGGGCTTGAGGCTAATGCTTTGTTAATTTCGCTCTTATTTCTGACTTTGGCAGCAAGCCTTCTGGGATTATTTCCCCATTCCCTCTTTATTTTTCACAGCAGTTGCAGTCCCTTGGTTTCTGCATTCTTAGCATGGCCGATGCCCAGGCCTCTTACTGCACCAATAACAGTTTGATCAGGTCGTAAATGCAGGTGTTTCCTCAACTCTGTCTCCTCATTTCCTTTTCTAAGGCACCATGATTTTCTCCTTCAATGTAATTTTGTGAGAGGTGGTGGGGAAGTGATGATGAGAAAGCCTAGTCTTTTTTTTTTTTTTTTCTTAGTTTTGCTAGAGGGAGTGTGTACTAGCAGAGGGAGACAGAGGGAAAATGATAGAGCACTCCCCTGGGGGCATGGTCATGCTGCAATCCCTCCACCTCCATGTTCCTCTTAGGATTTTGGGCACGCATGCACATGAGCATGGCGTGTTTTTCTTTTTATTTCTTTTCCTTTTAGGTTTTTGCCATACATCATGTGCACTTGCTGGAGAGAGACAGGAAAGACAGGGAGAGGGAAAGTGAGAAATCACCCCTGAGCGGGATGGCTTCACCTCAATCCCTCCTCCTTATTCTCCTGTCAGGATTTTAGGCATGCGTGCACACACACCCGGTGTGTTTTTCAAGTTGCTGATTCCAGTCCCAAACATGCAGTCGGTCTTGTGGGACCCAGGGGCATTAACCTCCATGCCACCTGCTGACCTGAAAGCTAGTCTTTCGAAGGTGGGGAGGCAACATTGAAATGAGACCCTTAAATCCTGTAATACAAAGTTTGAATTCTCAAATTCAAATGGAGTTTGACTCTAAATAGGCTTTATGCCTCATATAGGAAATAGTTAACAGAATGTGGCTCGAAGAAGAGTGCTCAGACATGGGAACTGGAAGTGCTCAGACATGGGGCTGAATTGCTGTGTGACCCTGGACAAGTCACTCAAGTACTCTGGGCTTTAGCTTCCTCATCTATAGACAGAGGCTGTTTGCTGAACTCCCTTCTCTGTTTGGTCATCTAGGTTATTCATAGGCATTCAGGGTCATGCTCAGGCATTGGGACAATAAAGGATGTGCCTTTCAGTGTTGATTGCCATCTCTGACAGGTCCTGAGTGTGTTCTTCTTTTTTTTTTTTTAAGAGAAGATTTTTTTTTTTCAGCTATAGGGTGCATGCACTCACCAGAGAGACAGAGAGAGACAGAGAGACAGAAAGCGAGAAATCGCCCCCTAGGGGGGATGGCCATGCCACAATCCCTTCTCCTCCATTCTCCTCTCGGGATCTTGGGCACGCGTGCACACGCGCCCTTCATGAGTTTAAGCCACTAGATCCAAGACTCGAACTGCGGTCGACTACATGGGAGTCCAGCGACATAGCCATTACATTAACTACTGGTCTCCCTGAGTGTGTTCTTATGGTGATGAGGCTGGACGATAGCTTGCCACTTTATTTTCATGTTTTTCAGAGCTGCCGTGGTCCAGTTACAGTCTTGTTTTTCCCACTAGCATTTCTCCTCAATGGTAGATGACACTTTGTTTTTACTTGGCGGCTGCTATAAGCAGATGGGCAATATCTCTCACCCCTGGGGACAGCTTAGGAGGGTTCCCTGTGATCCTGCAATTCCCCCAAGAGCTCCATGACAGTCCTAAGACAGTATGTGAGGATGGCTACCTTCCCCTCCCCAGCTTCCAAGGTGACTCCATGTGCTTTTTAAAGCAAATATAAAGGAAACTGGTCATAATCTTTAAGAAGACATCACTGAAGATAACAACGTTTAACATTTATTGAGTACTTACTGTGTAGCAGACATTCTGAGTAGTTAGCCAGTTTAATCCCAGTAGTGACTCTATGAGGTAGAGATGAATCTTAGTCCCATTTTGCAGATGAGGAGACTGAGGCATAGAGAAGTTAAGTGATTTATCCGACGTCATGTAGCTGGTAAATTGCAAACTCTAATAGTCTGGTTCTGGAGCTTACATGCTTAATCACTGTGCTACGGCTGCTTCTCAATGATTTGTAGCAATCGCTAATGTTTTATCTGTGATTCAGAAATATTTTAAAAGAAAAATGAGGAAAATATCATTTTCTTTGCTTTGCTTATTTACCAATTTAATAGACATACCATGCTTTAAACAGAACGTTAAGCTGAACTACAGTGGGAAATAGTTATGATATATTTGAACAGATATTTATACATAGAGTTGGCCCCATAGCCCAGTGTTTGAGGTAGCTGAATCCCACACACATGGCCACCTACATGATCAAATCTCCTCCCCGGCAGCTTGAAAACCATTCCAGGTGTGTGCGTCCTAAACCCCAACAGGATGGAGAAATGGAGGACCGTGGCGTGACCAGGTCCCACTCGAGGCTGCTTTCCCCCTTTCTCTCTCTCTCTAGTGAGAGCATGTGCTTTTTGGCAAATTAAAAAGCACATATTTATAGAGCCAGCTCCATGGTTTGGTGATAGGTAGCCAGATGTGACTTGACTGACTGCATGGTTCAAGTCTTGAGAAACACGCTGAGTGTGTAAGTACATGTGCCCAAAATTCCAAAAGGAGAGACAGAGGAGAAGGAATTGCAGTGTGACCATGCCTTGTAAGGGGTACTTTCTTCTCTCCCTCTGTCATTGGCGAGCTCGTACATCCTCTAGCAAAAATAAATCAATTTAAAAAAAGTGTATGTGTATATACATATATATATTATATATACATATATGTGTATATACACTACTACACACACACAGAGATACACACATACTATATTTATATCTGGTATACCTATAGATTCACATATTTAGCTATATCTTTAGACACACACAGAGAAGGTGACATACACAAAAATACCAAAGTTAGATCAGATTAGATCAGCTTAACTCCAGGTGGTCAAAAATGCTACCTTTCCCCTCGGTCTTTTCTAATACGCTCGTGTTTGCTTAAAGTAAATGACTTGCATACTGGAGAAAACAAACCAACGCTCTGACTATTTGAGGCACACTTAAGCTGACACATCTAAAAAGGCAAAAGGCCTTTTGCTGAGCTCAAGTGGCTAGGGCTCCAGAGGGCCTGTGGTTAGGCTGGGCGTGAACAGGAAGTCCATTCCAGGCTGACCACTGAGGACACCGAGTGCTCTTGGTGCTCAGCGCCAGGCTGTGGGATCAGAGAGGGCAAAGGCTACTGCCCAGCGAGTGTAAGGAGAGGCCCCTGTGAGTTCCAGCTTTCCTTATTTGCACAAACTAGAGACTCAGTGCGGCCTTGAAATGATCTTGCAGATATGGTTTGCATCATGATCAAGCTTTTTATAGCATGTGTGAAAAGAGCAAGATACACAACTAGACACATGGTTTAATCCTGATTTTGTTGGGGAGAAAACCAAAATGTGATGAAAAAGTTTCTTTCTTTTTTTTCATGAGTGAAAGAGAGAGAGACCATACCCCCAAAAGGGTTTGCATGCTACCATCCACCCCCAGCTTCTGCCAGTCTTGGTCATGGACACATTTGTGCCCAGTCATAGTCAGCATAGTCATGAACCTAGCACCTTCTCTTCATCATGTTTTATCACTGGTCCACCATCCAGCTCCCCCAAATATGTTTTTTTTTTTCTTTAAAATTGTTGCTAGAAGGCCCATGTGCTTGCCAGACAGAGACAGAGAGTGAGGGAGAGGGAGAAAGTACCTCCCAATAAGGCGTGGTTGCACTGTAATCCCTTCTCTATGCCTACATCCTGTTAGGATTTCAGACACACTTACACACATGCCCAGTGGGGACATGATTTGAACTGCACAGTCAGCCATGTGGGATCTAGTTTCCTTAACCACCAGACCATGGGACTGGCCCCCAAATATGATTTTATATATCTTCTTTTTCTCCATTTATTTTATTATTATTATTTAATTTTGCTATAGGACACACAATTTATATGAGAAAGAAAGAGAAAGCCGTCAGGACTGGGGACTGGGCCACATGGGAGTTCAATGCTCTATCATCACACCACCTGCTGACCCACATATATCTTCTTTATACTTTTCCATAATGCCCAAATAATCTACATTGAGCACGTATTACTGTTGTAATGAGGAAGAACTCTAATAAATATCTTTTAAAAAGATCATTGTTTCTGACTGGAATAGAACTTTCCAAAGAACCTGGACATGTTATTATGACCTAACACCCCAGATGCCGTGGAAGGAACTTTCTTAAAGAGCCTAAAGGGACTTTCGGCTTGATCTTGTTCTGCTGCTCTAAGAGGTGCTGGGCTTAGGTCTTGGAGGCCCCAAGTGTTGTCCCTGCTGTAAGTTTACAAACTAGCCTCCCAGAGTCCAAGGTTCTGTGGAGGGACATCAGAGCTTCCAGGTGATAAAGGGAGGGCAGTATCACAGTTACCTCTTATACACAGGGCTTTTCCATAAGTTTTTCTTCCCCCCCAAAAGGATATGATCCCTTAAAACTACTTAATATAGTTACTTAAAAGCAAAGAGTGGTCTGTTCCAACTCTCTCATCACTGACACTCACCGTTGAATGGGTTTGCTCAATCATAATCAACATCATATGAGAACTGGAATGAAGGCCAGCAGGTGGCATGGGGGTGAAGGTGCTGGATCCCACATGGCAGACTCTGTGGTTCAAGTCCCAAACTCAGTAGCTTGAAAAATATACTGGGTCCATATGTGTGTACTCCCAAAATCCTGAGAAAAGAATGGAGGAAAATGGATTGTTGCATGACCTTCCTCTGAGGGATGATTTCTCACTCTCCTTTTCTCTGTGTCTCTCCATCTCTCTCCAGTGAGTATACATGCCCTATGGAAAAAATATTTAAAAAAACCCCAAAAAACAAAAAACTAGAATGAGGTGTCCAGAAAGACAGGCCAGAATACTCCTGGCTCCCAGCCCTGTGGATCCTTTCCATGAAGTTTTGTACATGGTGGACTTTCTCTTAGCAAATAAGCCAGGCAGCACTTAACCCTCCCCAGTTTTGGAGCAACATGTATATCCTCTCCCTTGGCAATTTCCTATACTCAGGAGTGTTAGTCTACTTTGTGGGCTCTCTAGTGGAGAGAAACCAGCATAGGAGACCTGCTGAAGAACAGAGAGGTCCTCTGGTTCAGCTCCTTCACTCCACAGACAGCAGGCTGCTATCTAGGGATCTAGGGAACAAAAGGAACTCTCGAAGTCACTCAGTGGGTTGCTTATGGAGTTGGAGTTATACCAGAGAAAGAGATGCCTATCCAGGAACACATCACTGCCTTTCTTCAGAGGAGGCATTTGAGGCCCATGGAAGGGGGGAAAGTCACCCAAGGACACCCAGGGAAATAGGGGCTGAGCTGAGACTAGTGCATAATTCTTATAACTCCCAAGGTGTGTTTGTCTCCACCCATTTCTGTCTCTCTGCCCTAGCTTAATCTGGGCCCAGCTTGGGTGTGGGTTTTCGGGTTGTCTGTGCAGAGCTAGTTGAGGCCTCCTCTCCTTCCCGATGGTACATAGCCGTTTGTTTTTTCCCAACTGCCCACAGGATCATCCGGACAAAAGTACAGCAGCCACCCAACCAGCCGGTCCCAGCTTCCAGTCACAGCATAGGTAAGGAGAACTTTTTAAAAAAATGTAAAAATCTAATGGGCTCCAAATATTCTAAAGAACTTTTAATCATTCTTATGGACAGATAATTCTGCATAAAACACTTCGGCACACGTACTAATGCGCCTTCTTTGTCATTCTCCAAGGGCTGAACCTGGTAAATGAATTTTATAAATACTGCTAAAAGGTTTTGAATTTTACTGATTATTATGATAAATAGCTTTCACCATGAGACAGAAAATTGAAATCTAAGCCAAAAAAAAAAAAAATCCACTAATGGGGGTCTATAGAATGTCAGATAATTAAAGTAATAAATCAAGAAAGGGATACTTATTCATAACATTTTCTGCATCATTAGTCAGTAAGTAGTTTTGAATGTGTTTTTTTCTTCTATCAACCAGCCCTTCTACAATTCTTTGTGCACCTGCAGTCTTGAGTGAAGATGTGGCAAAACTTCCCAAACTTTCTTTCTCTCTCTCATTTGCTTCGATCTCATGTACTCTCTGAACTGTCAAGGACGGCCAGTGGGGCTTCTGGTGCTCGCAGGTCATGTCTGAGCGTGGCCATGACTCAAGAGGGTGGGAGTCACATCTCCTATCACTCAAGAGCTGAGAAATTTCTCTTGCCTTCTTTTCAAAGCTTATGAGATGAGAATGACATAGATCCATTTAAGGAGTATTATTTCTCCACATGGGATCAAGGAAATATTTCTGGTTAGCAGAGGAAGTGTTATTCTACTCTAAGAAAGTGGGTGACCATTCAGGAAGCCTCTGATGTGTCTAGTGGCCACCGTCCCTGTAAGTGCTGCATAATCACATCTCAGTTTGTGTAACATTTCCACACCTCTGTCATTCCTTCTCTGACTGACAAGTTGGTGATGGGGACTAGGTGGATGCTTGGCTTATGGTTCCAACTCAGCCATTAACTCACCCAGTGAGCTGAGAAGGTCCCTTCACCTCTCTGAGCCTCGGTTTCCTCATTTGTGGATGGAGGGACACGAGCCAGTGCTCTCTGAGGTCTGTGATCTTCCGTGGTTGTCTCTTTGGAAAAAAGGTAAGACAGAATTCCTCCCCCATAAGAAAAGATTCTTCGTTTAGTAATCCATTCAGAGTGTTCGCTCCACAGCCCATGGCATTGGAGAACAGTGCTGCAAAGGGGGCAGGACGAAATCTCCATTCTCAAGGGCTTCTCAGCCTAACAAGGGGATGTAAGGAGAGAAGTTTGCAAAGCCTCGAGGTCAAGTTCAAGAAGAAGGTATAGGTGCTGTGGGAGCAGAAGGGACACATCACCAGCTCTTTGGGGCCGGGGTGGAAAGGGTCAAGGAAGGCTTCCCAGGGAAACGTTTGTGGCTGAGATTTGGCGCTTTGACTATTTCAGGTCACTCAGTGAAGATCAAACCCGAAGTAACTGATACTGTTCTTTCCATTGGTTTTGAGGAACAATTCTACTGTAGGCCAGAAGAATGCTTTGTTTCGCCCCTGAAAATTTTGTTCCAACTCCTTCTCATGTAGATACAGCCTCTAAGAGTTTACAAACTTAATTGAGGAGTGAGGAAACTGAAGTAAAGAAAGATGAAATAATTAGCCCAAGGTCGTGTTTCCAGTAAATGGTGGAGCCAGAACTGGAATCTAGGGTTTTTGAGTGGAGTGCAATTACAATACAGACACGTTTTTCGTAAGTGTCATGGGCTGCCAGCACCATGGCGAGCCTTGTTTATATGTGGCTGTTGTTTAAAGTACCAAGTGACCTGCTACCTTCTTTCTTCCTCTATTCTTCGCCTCTTAATAAAGAAAAGGTTGTGAGATTTGCATAAATCTATTTCGAGGAGCTTCTACTCGTGAAGGAAAAGAGAAGTGAATGATTTCTGCTTCTGTGTTTCTTAAGGAAGATCTAAAATCAAACCCCACCATTAGAAGAAAGGCACAGTTCCCTCTAGATCTATAGGGGCAAGGAGCTAGATCTGTTCCATGGAAAGCAACCAACAGCTTCCCACGCAATCACCACCAATTCTAGTGATTTCTAACAATTTAGAGTTGAAGGTAGTTCCATCTGCCTCCAGCTAGTGATAGCCCAAAGAAATGTGTCTGAGACTAGACTGTAGCTTTAATGAAGCAAGAAAGGATTCCCACAGCCCAGACTTGGGAATTCGCTGGACAGCTAGAGAGTATCTGCAAGAAGGACTGGTCTCTCCCTTGGACTCTGAGGCTAGGAGTTAATGTGAGACTCGCACAAGTCTCCTTCCCTCCCCTTCCCGCTTCATTTTCATCTTTAGGAATTTAGAGACCTAGCCTCAGTCACAGTAAGTCACTCTGCCTCCATTTCTGGGCAGGGCAAGTCTAGACTTTACCTGAGGCTGAGTTCTGGTTCTGCTGCATATTAGCTAGATGGACTTTGAATCACTTTCTCTTGTGGATTCTGTTTCCTCATTTGAAAAATGAGGATAAAAGCGCTCTGGGCTGTTGCGATCATCACATGGAAAACACTGCATTACTACGAAGCTTATTATTCTTCATTATTAATTAGTGAGGAGCAGATCGGTTATAGGGGTTACGACTTTAGTTTCTGAGTTCCATTCACCGCCTGCCTCTCATTAGCTGGGTGATCTCAGGCAAGTCACTTGCTTTTTCCGAGCCTTGGTTCCCTTACCTTTCCAATGGGATAACACAATAGGACCTCCAAAATTTCATGCAAAATGCGTGTTATGAAAGAAACTATGCGTGTATTTTAAAATTGTTTGCACTGAAATAAACTCATAGTTTAAAACCATTTTCCTGCAAACTTTTTGCAATCCCCTCCTAATGTTACCTAGCTTCTAAGGCTGTTCTCAGAACTGACATAATGCTTCAATGCCTGGCAGAGTAAGTTCTCAGAAAAGAATGATCACTATTAATATTAAAAATGATATCCAGGTAAACTGGAAGGAGAAAAGACAGCGAGGAGCTGAAGAGAAGGGGCGGGCGGCCCTTGGAAGTTTCCTTTCTGTGTGTGGTGTGTATGCAGGCGTTGTTTCTGTGTGCAGGAGTGCGCTGTAGGGGGAGTAAACTGCCCCTGAGTACCTAGGTCTCTTTTTAGCACTGGCCGGTGATGGGCCGGTCCTCTGTTTCCTCTCTCTTCTCCATCCCCTGCTTCCTGAATCCTTGGACAGCAGCGGGATCTGAGCTAGTACCCTTCCTACTCTGTCTCCATGTTCCTTTCTGCAAAATCAGTCCTCAACAGCAACCTGGGCAAGCGGCTGGAGGCCACTCTCATAGCTCGGAAGTGGCTGTTGCCACAGGGCGAGTGTCCTCAGAGCTTTCTGCTCCCACTCCTTCTCCAGCCTCGGCTGGGTGGGGTATACAGTGAATGCCTTCGCGGGCAGCCCGGAGCTCCCTCTGCACCAGCGCCTGCCGACCCTCAGCCCTCCTGCCGGGCCTGATGACCTCTTTTTCCTCCGTGCAGTGTCAACCGGCTCCGTGACGCAGGTGTCGTCGGTCAGCACGGACTCCGCTGGCTCGTCGTACTCCATCAGCGGCATCCTGGGCATTACCTCCCCGAGCGCCGACACCAACAAGCGCAAGAGAGACGAAGGTAAGAGCCGGCGCGCAGTCCAGGCAGTCCAGTCGTTTGGGGAATTGGGGGAGGGATGGAAGTAAAGGTGCCCTCGAGCACCCTCTGCCTGCAGAGGAGCCGAGTTCCCGTCTAGGCTCAGCCATTCTGTGAACTGAGCCCTGGGGAGGACAGGCAGGGAGCTGGGTGGGACCGAGGAATCCTGGCTGGCCTCCCCACCTGCACCCCTTGAGTGGCGGGAGCAGCCTGGCCAAAGCTCTGTGGCCTTTAAGAAGACTCCTGTGAACAGATATGCCCAACGCAGTTCAGAGAGGTCTGAGCACAAGCTGGTGTTCCGTTTGTGGGCCACCCCCGGATGAGAGAGAGAAGGACTGGGCAGAGCAGTCCACCCTGCCCTGCAGAGAGCCTGGCACGCGTGGGGTGGGTTCTCAAGGGGGCTGTGCACACCTCTCAGCAAGGCCTTCAGCTGTGGGCAGGGTGGGGGGCTGAGGGAATTAATAGTCATCTCGTCTTTGTCCTTGGGCCTGGAAGGAGGACTGCAGGGGGATTAAAGATGGCAATCTTCAGGGTTGGTTTTTCTCCACCCCCCTGTGCTGTGTGGCTCCTTTGCTTCCAGAGCTGGCAGCCTGGCCCCGGACATCGGCCCACCCTACCCCAGCTCTCCTTCCCCTGGATGGGCTGCCAGCACTGGCTGACATTAATGGATTTGAGAGGAGAAATGACCCCCTGGGAGTCTGTAAAACCTTAGTCAGGAAAGGAAAAAAAAAAAAATACCAGGGCTGAGGTCTAGGGCCTGAGAACAGCGTGACAGAAATCTTGATTCAATTATTCTGTTCCTCGGCACAGTTCCCTTTCTCAGCTCCGCGTAAGGGATGTATGTTCTTGTGAGCACATGCCTAAGTACTTAAGATCTGTAACTAGAAAATTGAGTCGGCCCAGCAGTGGATTGGCCTGTGGTCTGCGTGTTCCAAGCAACACAGAAGCAGGGCCTGTGGCCTCTGTCAGGAGCTGCTGGGGTGCATGGGGATGATTCATGGCTTTCGGAACCTGCCCCACACCTCTCCCCGGCTCCTGCCGCTCCTGAGCAGATGTCAGAAGTCTTTAACTCTGTGGGTAGCTGTGCCGTGCGCCGCAGGAGGCAGTGGGCCCACCATCTCTGTTGGTTTATGGAGTTGATGGTGTCATATCTTTTCTCCCATTGTCACCTGGACTAGAAGCGGATATGTCTAAACCCATCATGGTAGAGAGACTGTTGTGTGAGCCTTCGTCAGAAGCTAAGGGATCCAGACTGAGGTTTTTGGAGAAAGAAAACAGAAAAACAAAGAAAACAAAAACCCTCCTGATTTGCTGCTAACCATCAGACAGTTCCTGGTTTGGGGGGGATTGCTCTTCTATGTTGGTGGGTGCTGTGTTGGCTTGCAGTCACTGTTTGGCTTCTCAAGCTGCTTTGAAAGGTATAGAGGGGTCAGAATAGGGTGGGTGTTCGTTTTGACTACTCTGTGCTGGGCAGATTATTCCCGGAGGACTGTGGCGCATTTGGGGTATTGACTTTGTTTCCCTAGTTTTTGCTGTAGGGATCGTGTGCTCACCACAGAGAGACAGGGGAGAAGGGTAGTGAAAACTCACCCCCCCGGGCGGGGTATGGCCACCCTGCAATCCCTTCTCCTCCATTCTCCTTTTGGGGTTTGGGGCATGCATACACACACGCACACAGCCCAGCATGATTCACAAGCTGCCAAGTCAGGGACTCAAACTGTGAAACCGGCCATGTAGGATCCAGTGCCTTAACTTCCACGGCACCTGCTGAGCTGGGGGTGTTGACTTTTAAGAAGGACAGTGACAAACTGGGCTGTGTCCAGATGAGTGTAACCTGGGCGGAGAGGACTCTGGATGCAGCACCTGGGGAACGCCTGTAGGCTCTAGGGGTGTTACGTCACAAAGGAGAGCAGAATGAACAGGACTGAATGTTGCCTTCCAATACTTGGAGGACTGACATGGAAGAAGAAAAGAATGGGACTTTGTCAAGTGGCCTCCAAGGCCAGGGTGTGGCAGATGCAGAGATATCAGCTCTGTGTAAGGAAGAACTTTGTAAATATGAGAGTGGTCTAGGGATAAAGGAGTAGGGAGCGAGTGCCCCATCACTGGGAGTATGCAAGCAGACAGAAGTGGCCACTTTCTGGGTAGCTGTATGAGAGTACAGCTGTCCTGGTATTGTCTGACTGCCTGTCGTCCCATTGCCCTTAAGCGAGACCCTTCGGAGATGGAGCAGCCTAGATCTGGGTGAAGCCTGGAGCTGTGCGGGGACGGGCATGATTAGCCGAGTGCATGCGTTGAGTGAGCGAAGTGAGGCCTGGAGCCAGAGGTATGAGAAGAGCAAAGAAAGAAAGAACCAGCCACTAGGGAATCACAGGGAAATGCCAGGCACATGGGAGCGCTGGCGAGGGGAGGCTAGATTTGCAAGGGTGCTAGTCTTTGAGTCATTTATTCCCCTAGGCTTATTCATTTCTTTCATGACAGGGAGAGATAGGCCACCCTAAAGGCTCTTCATGCCTTGATCCAGGCTCAGTCTCCTCTGGCCTGGGGCACTGGTACGCACATATGTGTGTACCTGGTGTGCTCAGAGAGGTTCCTGGAATCAAACCTAGGACCTTTCTCGTGTGGGTCCGGGGGTTATTGCTGCGCCATCTCCTGGCTCCATGGATGGTATCATTTTTCTCAGGAGTCCTCTGAAGCCAGAGTATGGAGTCGTGGACCAGAGAGGCAGTAGAGGGCTGAGAGGAAGAGAGGCGAGGGTACTTATCCCTATTTGGCAGATGAGGTGACCAAGACGTGCCAGGGGGAGGAGCCACTTGGTCAGCATGGTTTTCAAGCTGCTGGGTCCAGGACTCAAACCGCAGAGTGGCCATGTGAGATCTAGCCACCTTACCCACCATGCTATCGGCTAGCCCAAAGGAGAATTAATTATTTTTAAAGTTATGTATTTATTTATTTTATGAAAGAGGAAGACAGACAGAGAAAGACAGAGAGACAGAGAGAGAAACAGGCACCTCCAGTAGGGTTTCCATACCGCCACTCACCTCCAGGTTCAGCCAGCCCAGATCGTGAGCATGTGTGTAGTTCAGTTGCATTACCACTTGGCCCCAGAATTAATTTTCATAACGTATTTTATTTAGGGCTGGCCATGTTGCCTGCTGGTTAAGGGAGCCTGATCCCACATGGCAGACTATACAGTTCAAATCCTCTCCCCAGTGGCTTGAAAAACATACCAGACATGTATGCATGGATGCCTCAAATCACAGCAAAGCAGAGAAATGGAGGGGAAGGGATTGAGGTGTGACCACACTCCATTGGGGAGGGCTTTGCTTTCTCCCTTTCCCTCTGACTCTCTGGCGAGCACATACATAGATTGAAAGATGGAGGGAAAGGACTGTGGTATGACCAGGCCCCATTGGGTATGCTTTGTCTCTTTCTCTCTGGCAAGTGACTGAGAAAATTGTTAGACCAATAAGTTGAGGGCCATTTTAGTCTAGAAATTCTGGACTCTTGTCAGGATGTTTGTCTCCAAAGCCAGACTTGGGCATGTGACTGAACTCTCCCATCCTATGACATGGCCACTGAGCCCAAGTCTCCGATGAGCTGTTCTGCAGTTTAGGCCTCAGGAAGGGTCCCCATAGCCTCTGAAGGCAAAGCTGGGGTTGACTTTGGAGAGGCATATTACAGCTGAGAGCATCACAGCTTTTGGGCCAACAGCCAGTCTGGGCCAAGGCTCAAAGTATTACTTGGAAAGGTAGTAAGCACCCTGTCACTGATGGCATGAGCAGGGGTTGGACAAATGAGGGACAGAAGCATCAAAGAAGACCTTCTGGTCTGGACTCTGACTTCAGAGGCCTCTTAAATGTGGGTAGCATGTGCTTCTGTGACTGTGCTGTGTCTTGTCTCTTGGTTGGTTAGAATGGAGAGCTGCTGTGGAGGAAGCTGTGGCATGGGCCTCAGACATCCCACTGGGCTGGGGACCCCGCCCAGACACCCCCTGCCTCCCTGGAAGGCCCAGAAGAGGTGATGGCAGGCTGGACTTGGCAGAGCAGGCAGGGCTGTGAATAGCCCTGGGTGAAAGGGCAGCCCCAGACCCTCTGTTCCTTCCTGGGCCTTTGATCTCTGGTGAGGCCTCCTTCCGCCTCTCTAGAGGGCCCCCATTCAGGTTCCCTCGACCTCCCCTCCCCTCATCCCGCCAGAGTTTGAAAGGCCCTGAACACACCAAGGTCAGTGGAGTGCGAATCCCTTTCACTAGCTCGGAAAGCAGGCCAATCCAGCATCAGTGTGGATGGTGGGGGCCAGAAGTGGCTTTTGGGGCAGTAGGGGGCACTGCAAATGGAATTTCCGGCCTACTGGGGCCTGCACTACCCTCCGTCTGACCAGGGCACAGGAAGGGCACAGGACCAGGGGTGAGGTCCTTTTTAAAACATGCCAAGTTCAATGAGACCCTCAAGGGGGACCTGGGGAATGTAGCCGGGGCTGCAGTCATGCCTGTGTCCACTCCTCTTTTTGGAGATGCCTGTCTCCCCTCTGATGTTGTGTCCCGCCTTCTGCGTGGGGATGCATCTCATCTGTTACCTGCTCTGTTTACCATCGACTCTCGAACCTCCCCGTGTGCCTGCCTGTCTCCTGGTCTTACTCTTGCTAGTTTGCTTCTGCTCACTTTCTCTCTCACACACTCATTCACACTTACTCATGCTCCCCACCTCCTCTTGTACTCTCATTCACTCTCTTACACACACTCACACTTCTCTTTCTTCTTGTACCTGCACTCTCTCTGTCTCTCACCAGCTCCCCTCTTCCCTAAGCCTCTGGAATCCTAGTGTAGATGCAGACCCCCACAGGAGCCATGGTGGGGAAGGAAGGGGTTTCCAAAGTTCACAGACAATGTGGGGCCCCAGGGCTCCTCCAGCCATGGGCAGGCCCTGGTCATTCTCTCCTGAGACCCTGCCTACTACTCTCAGGCTCAAAGCAGAAGGCTGGAGCAGAAAGAAAGTGGGGTGACCCTTGCAGGTTTCCCAGAAGGGAAGAGTGAGGGAAAGCTGGGGGTGCTTGAGGCAGGAGTGAGAGGCAGTCCTTGGGGGCATCAGGATTCCAGAGATCTCTGGAGAGCCCAAACTCAGGGACATAGGTTCACTGGCCAGGGATGGATGGCCTGAGGACTTCCTGTGGTGAAATCTCCCTTGAGTTACTTAATCTCCCTGAGCCTCTATTTTGTCATCTGGGAAAGAGAGGTAACACAAACCTTGTGAGTGATTGGGAGGATAAAAGCCACTCACATGAATAGGTCCATACCAGGGCTGGTCCTAGCATACGTTTAATATATAGCTACTGAGCGAGCCTAGGGCTTGAGGCCGTGAGGTCAGCCACAGCTGAGGGCATGCGCTCCGGCCAGAGTTGTACTTGGCAACCGAAACCAGCCCATCTGCCCGCTGCCACCGACTTCCTGTTTGTAACAGTCTAGGACTATGGCTGTGACGGAACTGAGACTGGAAGCCCCAGGAGCCTGTGGGCACCAAGACTGAACAACAGTGCCCCCAGGTGTCGGCCACCGAGCGAAGGGCCACTCTCTTTCCTCTCCTCCCTTTCCCGTCAGCATTTGATCTCCCAGCCACTTCATGGAAGAATAAAAGGACCAAGCTTCAGTCTTCCATGAAAAGAGGCCTTGAGTACACAAAATTGGGGAGGCCTCTGGGGTGGAGGGCAGAAGGCCTGGGCCTGAAAGGCCGGCGTCTGGGCCGGTTGGGGTCCCCAACTTGGACTCAGGACTCCCCTGTGAGCTGGAAGGAGCCCACTGCAGTCATCATTCGTTGAGAACACAGGCCAACAAAAGACGTCAACCCCCAGAGAGGAGCAGCCCCTCAGAAGACCCCTGGCATCCCACTGCCGTTAGATGTGACAAACCTCAATTCTTCTGTCCCCTTTTCTCCCCTGGTCTCAGGGGCCCACCTGCTGTCCACTCTGTTGATGGCCACTGGGCCCCCAGCCTATCAGTGTGTAACTCCATGGGGTGGCTGGCCGGCTCATACCCCAGAGCTGACCTCACTCCTAACAATGAAACCCGACCTCCCCACTCTGACCCCCCAATTCCTCCTTCTAATCCCTTTGTACTTCCAGGGACTGGGCCTTTCTGTCTCTGGGCCATTACCCACAGGGCCCTCCATCTGGAATGCAGTCCTTGAGGCTGGCTCCTTCCCTTGGGGATTTTCGGTGTTAGGGCACTGACTCTGCGCAGCTGGCTGAGGCCCATGGATTCTCCTGGGCCAGCGCAGAGCATTGCACACCAGACAGACTGCAGAGAGGGAGCATGGGGCATCCCTCTCCCATAGTGGCTTTGGGGGGGCAGTAAGGAGGGGACTGCCATGTCTTGTCCTCTGCTAGGGTTTCCCCAGGGGAGGTCCCTCCCCTGGCCCTCTGTGAGGAGTCCCTGGTGTACCCTCATGTTGGAGGTCCTTCTCTAAGTTCTCTTTGTCTAGGCTGAGGGCAGGACCAAGGTTGTCCTTGGGAGGGCATCATGCCGAGCCCAGGTAGTGACAGCCACTATGGCAGTCCTGCTTTACCTGACTTGCCCTGTATTTTAAACTACATTGACAAAGGAGATGTCACCTATGGGAGTCTGGATTTTCTTGGGGAGCAACGTTAGACGGGGGTGGGGGGGGGCTTTTCCACGTGGCAGCAATCACTCTGAGCTACTGACCCTACCTGTGCTCCATGCTCTGCACCCTATGCCTGAAGTTCCTTGAGCCTCTGAAATCCTAGTGTGGACGCTAAAGAGATTGATTCAGTCCAGCCTATGGCGGCGAAGCCTATGGGAGGAAGGTCCTGAAACTGGCCTGGAGTGTTCATGCTTGTGCGTGTGTGCACGAGTGTTTACATGATTGTGGGTGCATGCATGTATTCAGGGAAGTGAGCAGTCGACTCATAGGCCAGAGGAGGGTGGGGAAGGGGAGGCAGCTACACAGGGCAGGGCCAAGGAGCCACGCTCCTCAGCAGCCCAGGACACTAGTGAGATTGATGTCATTTACTCCGTACCCTTCAGAGTAGCCCAGGCCTGGAAGGCATGAGGGCGGTTATGGCAGAGGCAGCAGGGACCTGTGTTCCAGTCTCCTGGCCTGCCTGCCACTCTCTGCCATCCTGCCCTTGCAGCATGGGCACCTCAGCTGAGACCCAGATAGACAATTGTCAGGTCTCTTTGTAAAGCAGGGGATCTGAGGCCAGATGGTCAAGTGGAGGGGCTCCCTGGGCCTTTCCCTAGTGCCTGGAGCCTGTCCCATGGGTGGGGGGTTGGGTTTCGGTTCCTCCTGGTTTCTGGGTCCCCAAGTTTCACTTTGATTTTTCAGTGAGTGAGAACTCCGTGAGAGCCATCACCACGGAGCCCTCACCCTGTCTGTTTGCACACCTGAAGCCCCCTGGCCCCCTCCCCCACCTCTCCCCCAGCTGCTTTTCCCACTGGGCTGGTTCCAGTGTTCTGCAGAGCCCTGGGGGTGAGGGGAAGGGCAAGGTGGCACAATGGTAAGGTTCTCAGTTCAGGGAGTCAGTATTGAGTCAACTAGAAAAAAACAATGGTGTGGTCAGTGGTGGGGTTGGTCCTCCGGGGTGGGCAGCCCCTGCCAAAGCAGCTTGGAATTCAAGTAGGATGGATTGTGTTTCCTCCCTGCTGTCTCCTGGGGCAGGGAATCCACATTCATTTCTCTCAGCCTTGAGAATATGGTTCAATCCGTGGCCACACGGTCTGTGGTTCAGGGACTTTCCAAGACCCCAAAGTACTGGGTTCCTGTTCTGACTCTGTGGCTGAATATCTGGTGACCTTAGGGAAAGCTCTTCCTTGTCTGGGCTGGTTTCCTGTCAATAATATGGGACTGAGGGATTTCTAAGATTCTGTCTGGCACCAAGATTCTCAGTTTCTCCCTCTCAAGTTCTCTGGTCATTATTTTAGAAGAGCAGTTCTCAAACATTTGACCCTAGGATTCCCTTTAAACTAAAAAAATATTTTGTAATTTAATTATGTATACATATATATATATATAATTATTATTTTCGAGAGAGATTTTTTTGCTATAGGACAAGTGCACTCGCTGGAGAGACAGAGAGACAGAAAGTGAGAAATCATTCCCCAGGGGGGATGGATGGTCACACTGCATTCCCTTCTCCATTCTCCTTCCAGGATTTTGGGCACTCACATACATGTGCCCAGCATGAGTTTCAAGCTGCCAGGTTCTGGGACTTGAACCATGGTCAACTATGTGGGAGTTCAGCAATATTACCATTATGCCATCTGCTGGTCCCCAGACTAAAAATTGTTGAGGACCCAAAAGTGCATTAGTTTATGTGGGTTGATTAAAATGGATAAGATTTTAAAATATTTATTCAAAAGTAATAGTAATAAACAAGTAAAATAAAATTTTAGAAATAAAAACATTTTTCCAAGTAAAAATTTAGTAAGAGTGGAGTTGGTTTATATTTTTTGTTGCTCTCTTCGGTATCTGGCTTAATTGAAGGTGGCTGGATACTGGGGCCAGCAGGTGGCATGGTAGTTAAAGCACTGAACTCCCACATAGCCGACCATGGTTTCAGTCCTGGGCCTGATAGCTTGAAAATCATGCCAGGGGCGTATACATGTGTGCCCAAAATCCTGAGAGGAGAATGGAGGAAAAGAGATTGTGGGGTGGCCATCCCCCTATGGGGTGATTTCTCACTTTTCCTCTCAATGTCTCTCTCTGTCTCTCTGGCGAGTGCTTGTGCCCTATGACAAAGGTCTTAAAAAAAAAAGAGAGAGATAGCCAGTTCTCATAATTGCTTCTGTGTTCACTCTGCTCTGTTTCCACACATCTCAAGGCTGCTGGAAAACACCACTGTATACTCATGAAAGAATGACTGCAAAGACAAATAGCATCTTGGCATCATTTTGAAAATAGTTTGCTCTCACGAGATTTGGCCGTCCCCCCTCCGTCCCTGCCCCCAAGGGTCCCTGGAGAACACTGAGAATTTCTTACTTCAGTTACTGCAAAGTCTGAACTTACCTGCTCATCATCAGATAGGAAGAACAGTTAAGTGGTTTTAGATAAAATAAACGTACCATCAGTTTCTCCCATTCTTAGATCCCGAAGACAGTGGGAGCTATGGCAGGTCTCTGAGCGAGGAGGGAGCGGCAAGATGCACTAGGCTTTGGAAATCCTCCTGTAGCAAACTGGGATATGTAATGTTTCTTGCTCCCATCCCAGGCTCAAGCTACCACAAGCAGGCACGGCTACGGAGGCTCTTCTCGTTTCTTGCAGAACATCCACAGGCTTTGAGGCCTGATCTCCCCCAGCAGTCTTCCTTCTATGCTCACAGAAGCTGCCTGGAATGCCCTGCACACCTAGGGGCCCAAGCATGTCTCCCTCCCCAGCTCAGCTCTGCTGAGCCTACTGACCCCTGTAGACCCTATCCTAGGCTTGTTTTTGGTAGGGGGAAAAAAAAAACAAACCAGCAATGATATTGATTGGAACAAAACAAAATGAAATGAAAAATGGAGGTGGGTTTGGTATTTATCTTGACTCCTGGCATTTGAGGAAAAGCAGGGTTGAAAGGCAATGGAGAAAGGGGAGATTTTTGTTCCCATTCTACAGGGGCTTTTAGGTATTTCTGGAACGGCTAGTGACTCGTGTGCATGTGCGTGTGTGTTTGCGTGTGTGTGCACGTGCATGCATGCATGCGTCTGATTTCACTTTGAAATGTCCAGTTTTCATTTTCATAGGTACTGGGTATCATTTGCATTAGTCCTTCCTTGGGTCCTTTTATTCTATCAATGGAATAAAACGGGGAAAAGAGAGAAAAAGAGAATGCCCTGAGGTAATTTGAGAAGAATTGAGAGAGGAAGGACAAAAGGAACTAGAGAAGGTACATGTGAGAAAGGGTTGTTTCCAGTGGAACCAACTGGGCTAAGAGGAAGCCTGCAGCGAGAAAGGCACTGCCCCTTGAAGAAACGGAGAAAGAGGAGGGTGAAAGCAGTGAGGAGTAAGATACTTCTCGGAACCAGCCACCAGGTGGCACCATTGACCCAGGACAGCTTAGTTGCTGTCCTGGGTTAGAAACCAGAGGGCTAACAGGGCAGTGGGTACTGGCTCTTTGCACAGTGGTGGGGGCAGCGGTGTCCAGGCAGGCTGACCACTGGCCCAAGTCTCATTTCTCTGCCAGCACTCAGTCAGGAAGAGGAAGAACCTACTGAACATTCATTGGACCATCCCTGTTGGGGTTACTCTGCTCAGTTCTCACTTCCATGGGCCAGACATTTTGATATAAAGCTTCTAGAATCAAGTCCTTGGTTCTGCTTGAAGCCCTTACTTGCTATGTGACCTTGGGCAAGTCATTTCTTTCTGAGTCTTGTTTTCCTTATATTAAAAGGTGAACTTTTGAACAGATGATTTTTTTTTTTTAATAAGCCAGAGGGCCCTTGAGCTCACCAGAGAAAGAGAAACAAAGAGAGGGAGAGAAGAAAGCGCCAGCAATGGAGTGCGATCATGCCACGATCCTTTCTCCTCCGTGTCTCCGCCCTGTCAGGATTTTGGGCGTGGTGCACACGAGACTGTGTTTTTCAAGCCAGTGGGGTTGGGGTCAAACCACTTGGTTGGCCATGTGGGATCATGCTCCCATAATCACTACACCATGGGGCCAGCCCAAACAGATCATTTTTCTTAAGGATTTTGCTATAAGGTGCCTGAACTCTCCAGAGAGTGACAGAGACAGTGAGGAAAAGCGAGAAATCACCCACCCCAAGGGGGGGATGGACATGCTGCGATCTTCTCCATTCTCCTCTTGGGATTTTGGGCATGCATGCAGATGCACCCTGAGTGATTTTCAAGCTTCCAGGTCCAGGACTTGAACTGTAGTCACCCACGTGGGAGTCCAGTACCTTAACTACCACACCACCTGCTGGCCCTGCCAAACGGATGATCTTTAAGGATCTTTGGGGCTCTAACATTCTGTGGCACACCAGAGAAAGCACTGGATTTACAGTTAGATTCCAGATCTTTCTGTGTGACCTTGGGTAGGTCACTTCCCACTAGTGGGGATATAATAACATTTCCCTCACAGGCTTTTTTTTTTTTAATATACAAAGAATTGTTTTATTGAACTTTATTTATTTATTTTAATTTGACCAGAGAGAGAGAGAGAGAGAGAGAGAGAGAGAGAGCAAGCAAGCTGCCAGACTTTCCAAGACCCCAAAGTACTGGGTTCCTGTTCTGACTCTGTGGCTGAATATCTGGTGACCTTAGGGAAAGCTCTTCCTTGTCTGGGCTGGTTTCCTGTCAATAATATGGGACTGAGGGATTTCTAAGATTCTGTCTGGCACCAAGATTCTCAGTTTCTCCCTCTCAAGTTCTCTGGTCATTATTTTAGAAGAGCAGTTCTCAAACATTTGACCCTAGGAATCCCTTTAAACTAAAAAATTATTTTGTAATTTAATTATGTATACATATATATATATATAATTATTATTTTCGAGAGAGATTTTTTTGCTATAGGACAAGTGCACTCGCTGGAGAGACAGAGAGACAGAAAGTGAGAAATCATTCCCCAGGGGGGATGGATGGTCACACTGCATTCCCTTCTCCATTCTCCTTCCAGGATTTTGGGCACTCACATACATGTGCCCAGCATGAGTTTCAAGCTGCCAGGTTCTGGGACTTGAACCATGGTCAACTATGTGGGAGTTCAGCAATATTACCATTATGCCATCTGCTGGTCCCCAGACTAAAAATTGTTGAGGACCCAAAAGTGCATTAGTTTATGTGGGTTGATTAAAATGGATAAGATTTTAAAATATTTATTCAAAAGTAATAGTAATAAACAAGTAAAATAAAATTTTAGAAATAAAAACATTTTTCCAAGTAAAAATTTAGTAAGAGTGGCGTTGGTTTATATTTTTTGTTGCTCTCTTCGGTATCTGGCTTAATTGAAGGTGGCTGGATACTGGGGCCAGCAGGTGGCATGGTAGTTAAAGCACTGAACTCCCACATAGCCGACCATGGTTTCAGTCCTGGGCCTGATAGCTTGAAAATCATGCCAGGGGCGTATACATGTGTGCCCAAAATCCTGAGAGGAGAATGGAGGAAAAGAGATTGTGGGGTGGCCATCCCCCTATGGGGTGATTTCTCACTTTTCCTCTCAATGTCTCTCTCTGTCTCTCTGGCGAGTGCTTGTGCCCTATGACAAAGGTCTTAAAAAAAAAAGAGAGAGATAGCCAGTTCTCATAATTGCTTCTGTGTTCACTCTGCTCTGTTTCCACACATCTCAAGGCTGCTGGAAAACACCACTGTATACTCATGAAAGAATGACTGCAAAGACAAATAGCATCTTGGCATCATTTTGAAAATAGTTTGCTCTCACGAGATTTGGCCGTCCCCCCTCCGTCCCTGCCCCCAAGGGTCCCTGGAGAACACTGAGAATTTCTTACTTCAGTTACTGCAAAGTCTGAACTTACCTGCTCATCATCAGATAGGAAGAACAGTTAAGTGGTTTTAGATAAAATAAACGTACCATCAGTTTCTCCCATTCTTAGATCCCGAAGACAGTGGGAGCTATGGCAGGTCTCTGAGCGAGGAGGGAGCGGCAAGATGCACTAGGCTTTGGAAATCCTCCTGTAGCAAACTGGGATATGTAATGTTTCTTGCTCCCATCCCAGGCTCAAGCTACCACAAGCAGGCACGGCTACGGAGGCTCTTCTCGTTTCTTGCAGAACATCCACAGGCTTTGAGGCCTGATCTCCCCCAGCAGTCTTCCTTCTATGCTCACAGAAGCTGCCTGGAATGCCCTGCACACCTAGGGGCCCAAGCATGTCTCCCTCCCCAGCTCAGCTCTGCTGAGCCTACTGACCCCTGTAGACCCTATCCTAGGCTTGTTTTTGGTAGGGGGAAAAAAAAAACAAACCAGCAATGATATTGATTGGAACAAAACAAAATGAAATGAAAAATGGAGGTGGGTTTGGTATTTATCTTGACTCCTGGCATTTGAGGAAAAGCAGGGTTGAAAGGCAATGGAGAAAGGGGAGATTTTTGTTCCCATTCTACAGGGGCTTTTAGGTATTTCTGGAACGGCTAGTGACTCGTGTGCATGTGCGTGTGTGTTTGCGTGTGTGTGCACGTGCATGCATGCATGCGTCTGATTTCACTTTGAAATGTCCAGTTTTCATTTTCATAGGTACTGGGTATCATTTGCATTAGTCCTTCCTTGGGTCCTTTTATTCTATCAATGGAATAAAACGGGGAAAAGAGAGAAAAAGAGAATGCCCTGAGGTAATTTGAGAAGAATTGAGAGAGGAAGGACAAAAGGAACTAGAGAAGGTACATGTGAGAAAGGGTTGTTTCCAGTGGAACCAACTGGGCTAAGAGGAAGCCTGCAGCGAGAAAGGCACTGCCCCTTGAAGAAACGGAGAAAGAGGAGGGTGAAAGCAGTGAGGAGTAAGATACTTCTCGGAACCAGCCACCAGGTGGCACCATTGACCCAGGACAGCTTAGTTGCTGTCCTGGGTTAGAAACCAGAGGGCTAACAGGGCAGTGGGTACTGGCTCTTTGCACAGTGGTGGGGGCAGCGGTGTCCAGGCAGGCTGACCACTGGCCCAAGTCTCATTTCTCTGCCAGCACTCAGTCAGGAAGAGGAAGAACCTACTGAACATTCATTGGACCATCCCTGTTGGGGTTACTCTGCTCAGTTCTCACTTCCATGGGCCAGACATTTTGATATAAAGCTTCTAGAATCAAGTCCTTGGTTCTGCTTGAAGCCCTTACTTGCTATGTGACCTTGGGCAAGTCATTTCTTTCTGAGTCTTGTTTTCCTTATATTAAAAGGTGAACTTTTGAACAGATGATTTTTTTTTTTTAATAAGCCAGAGGGCCCTTGAGCTCACCAGAGAAAGAGAAACAAAGAGAGGGAGAGAAGAAAGCGCCAGCAATGGAGTGCGATCATGCCACGATCCTTTCTCCTCCGTGTCTCCGCCCTGTCAGGATTTTGGGCGTGGTGCACACGAGACTGTGTTTTTCAAGCCAGTGGGGTTGGGGTCAAACCACTTGGTTGGCCATGTGGGATCATGCTCCCATAATCACTACACCATGGGGCCAGCCCAAACAGATCATTTTTCTTAAGGATTTTGCTATAAGGTGCCTGAACTCTCCAGAGAGTGACAGAGACAGTGAGGAAAAGCGAGAAATCACCCACCCCAAGGGGGGGATGGACATGCTGCGATCTTCTCCATTCTCCTCTTGGGATTTTGGGCATGCATGCAGATGCACCCTGAGTGATTTTCAAGCTTCCAGGTCCAGGACTTGAACTGTAGTCACCCACGTGGGAGTCCAGTACCTTAACTACCACACCACCTGCTGGCCCTGCCAAACGGATGATCTTTAAGGATCTTTGGGGCTCTAACATTCTGTGGCACACCAGAGAAAGCACTGGATTTACAGTTAGATTCCAGATCTTTCTGTGTGACCTTGGGTAGGTCACTTCCCACTAGTGGGGATATAATAACATTTCCCTCACAGGCTTTTTTTTTTTTAATATACAAAGAATTGTTTTATTGAACTTTATTTATTTATTTTAATTTGACCAGAGAGAGAGAGAGAGAGAGAGAGAGAGAGAGAGCAAGCAAGCTGCCAGATCCAGGACTCGAACCATGGTCAGCCATATGGGAGTCCAGTGCCCTGAACCACCACGCCACCTGCCAGTCCTCCTCCCAGGCTTTTATATAAAATAGCAGATTGGAAAATTCTTTTGAAATCTTTGTGTGTGTGTGTGTGCATGCTGTAGGGAGAGGAAGAGGTTGTTATCTATCAAGTTTTTCTGGTAATTTAAGTTATCCAGAAGTAGGGGTTCCACCATCCTCACTACGTAGAAATTTTGTGCTTCTGTACGTAACCACAGAAAAAGACCTATGACAGGTGTTGGTTCAAGGTCATAGCATCTCTGCTTTAAATATCTCTGAAGTCTGTTTTTCTCTGCATCCCCACTGCTGCGATCTCCTTCCAAGCACTTTCTTCTCTCGTTTGCACTATTGCTGTAGTCTCCTACCTGGTCCCCACCTCCTGCATCCCTGACTTCTCCTAAAGTCTGCCTTCCATGTGGCAACCTCGGGGACACTTCTGAAATAGTTTTCTTCTTCTTCTTCTTCTCCTCCTCCTCCTTCTCTTCCTCCTCCTTCTTCTTCTTTGGAAGAGGTATTTTTGCCCTAGGGCATGTGCTCTTGTCATAGAGAGAGACAGAGACAGTGAGAGGGAAATTGAGAAATCACCCCCCAGGGGGATGGCCATGTCACAGTCTCTCTTCTTCCATTCTCCTCCTGGGATTTTGGACACACACACACACCCGGTGTGATTTTCAAGCCACAGGACTTGAACCAAGACTGGCCACATGGGAGTCCAGTGACATAACCATTGCGCCATCTGCTGGCCCCTGAAATACAGTTCTAATCCTTGGACTTGCCTGAGGGTTTTAACCGTTCAGTTCTGCTCATTGTTCTCAGAGCTATCCAGACTTCTTAACCGGGCTGCAGGGCTTTCCGTGACCAGGCCCCTGGCCTTCTCGGGAGAACTGCCTCTCTCCACTCGTCTTCTCATGCTCATGCTGGTCATGCCGGCGTCTTTCTGTCTCTTGAACACCACGTGCTCTTGCTAAGTTACACGTAGGGGTGTTGAGTCAGACCACCAGAGTTCCAGGGCCGACCCCACCAGTGCTTATGCCTGTGACTTGGGGCAAGTTATTTTACATGTGAGCCTCAATTTCCCTATATGAAAAGCCAAGGCACCAATCGTGCCAACAATTCTATTGTTGTGTGAACCGAATGAAAGAATGCGTGGAAAACGCTCAGGAGGACCCGAGTCACGATGCGCATCCAGTGAAGGTCACTTTCTATTAGGATGCGTTTCCCACTGCTGGAAAACTGTCCTCCTCTTCCTCCCTCTACTTTCCCAGCTTTTCCAGAACTTCAGCATGCAGCTTAAGCATCACTGCTCAAGTGAGGGCTTCTCTGATACTCACTCTCCCCTTCCCCAGCACATGAATCTGTCTACTAAAAATGTCACCTTCCTCACCATCTATCTTCCCTGCAGGATTCTGAGCTCCATGAGGGTAGGCACATGTCAGTCATGGTGACCACTGTGGCCTCAGTCCCCAGCCCAGGACCCACCTCATGGTAGCAAATATGTACTGAATGAGGGCAGGCCCTGGACATCAGAGGCCATGAGCCCATCTGGTCAGGGGCGCGGGCTGCAGAGGAGACCCAGAGCTTTGCACTTCAAGCATCATCCTCCCACCCCTGCCTGGCTCCACACCTCCTTCCTCCAGCCCTTTCTGCAGAAAGACCCCATGGAAAGGATCTTCTAACAGCCATTCTGGGGAGTGTTCACATGTTCAAATACACAACTCTGTACACACACACACACGCACACACACACAGGACATTTGCTGGCACCGTGGCCCTCATTCCACCTGCTTTCTCTGAGCATATCTGAGCTCCAGGTGTGTACAGATGATGGCCCCAAATAGGAACCGCAGCGCAGTCCACTAGAATGGCTACAACTTATCGACTGTTGACCACGTTTATTTTAAATTAAGAGCTCATTTAGTGTTCAAAACCACTGTACCCAATGGCTACTCTTATTATCTCTACTTTATAGACATTCAGGGAGATCGAGGACATCAATCCAGGCCACGCAGCTCGAGGGTGGCAATGCTGGGGCTGGCATCTAGGTAGCTGGCCCCAGAGTAGCTTTATCTGTCACCCTGATCTGCCTCACAGGCAGAGTCACCCAGATGGCATTGATGGGAATTGAGTGTCACTCCTGAGCATGACCTCCATTTTCTCCACCATAAGACTTCATTCTGCTCCCCCCAGGTTCTGTCCTGAAGGACTGGGGCTCCCCCTAAGGTGCTGTGCACGCTTCCCTGCCACACCTTCAGGTCGGTCAGCTTCAAGTTCAGTCGTCCGAGTTTTTTGTTTGTTTTAGATTTTTGCCATAGGGCATGTGCGCTCGTCAGAGAGAGACAGACAAGGTGAGGGAAAGTGAGAAATCACCCCCTGGGGGCTGGCCACACCGCAATCCCCTCTCCTCGTGGGATTTGGGGGCACGTATGCACACATGCCTGGTATGTTTTTCAAGCTGCCAGGTCTGGGACCACTATGTCACCTGCTGGCCCCACATATAGGTTTTAAACCACAGCGGAATGGCTTGGTGGGCAGCCTTGGGGTTAAGCCCAGCCCTTCCATTATAGCGGAGTGAACTTTGACAGCAAAGGGCCTTCTCTTCTTACCTACCACAAAGGGATAATAATTCCTACTTTGGCTGGTAATTAAAAAAAATATTACCCATAATCTTTTGATTAGCACACAGCAAATATCAAAAATACCGATTATTTTTTTCTATTATCAGAGTAAATGATTTTTACCCATCATCCAGATCCTCAGGAAGATCTGGGTAAGAAACTTCTAAATCCCTAGCTCCTTTGTTTTCTCTTTCTCTCTTTTTGAACCAGTTATTTTATTTCTACTGCCAAGTCTAATAATAGAATTATTCAGATAGGGTCAGAAGAAAAAGAAGTACCAGCCAGAATTTATCCCGGCAGAATTTTAACTCCATGTTTCAGAAACGCAGATAACCCAAACTGTTGATGAGGGCAGCTCTTAGAGGTAGACTGGAGAAGGCTGGGCCCCTTGTCCCAGTTCAGCCACCTGCTGGGTGTCTTGTGGGTGACCACAGTTAGGTCCCCGCCCTTTCTGAGCCTTGGTTTGGGTGCATGATGCCTGGAGCCCTGAGCCCTGACAACCCTTCTCACTGAGCTCCTGATCATCCCTCCTCCCTCCTCCCAGCGACTCCCCCTCCCTCCTCCTCCTCTATCTTCTCTCTCCGTTTCCTTTCTGTCTGAGACACAAACGCCATGCAGCACTTGTGAATGGTACTTTTGTTCCATGAACATCTCTTTTCTGAAAAGGACGACTGGTCAGGTTTGTATCTTTTAAACGCTGGCACGTTTTATCAGTTAAGAATCCGTGTACCTCTCTCTCCGGAGCCATCCTGAAGGAGGCTGGCAGAAGTGCAGCGGGAAAGCTTAGGGAAATAATGGATGAAACACGGCAAATGTTCTATGGAGGCCTAACTTAGGGCCCGTTCAGCCAACGCCTTCTTTCCTGGGGGCTCCCCTTTCCTGCTCTTCCCCACAGCCCTGAGGATCTTCTAGCTGGACCCATGTCTGACTTGTGCCTCCTTCTTAGCTCTCGGAAGCCTGGATGGAGGGACAGAGCAGAGCCTGTGCTGAGCCATCCTGCGTCAAGGCCTCTTTAAGGTGGGGCCTGGAGCAACAGACAGGGAACCATGGGACCCTCCGTTTCTCAGTCCTGGCTTTGCCCTCCTTTACTGTGGATCTTGGGCAACTCCTGATGGGCCTAGAGCTTCTTTTCTTCTTCTTTCCTCTCTTTCTTCCTTTCTTTCTCTTTCTTTCTTTCTTTGAGAGGTTTTTGCCTTAGGGCATGTACACTCGCTGGAGAGAGACAGAGACAGAGACAATGAGAGGGAAAGTGAGAAATCACCCCACAGGGGGATAGCCATGCCACAATCCCTTCTCCTCCATTGTCCTCCTGGGATCTTGGGTAGGCATGCACATGTGCCCAGTGTGATTTTCAAGCCACTGGATCAGGACTTGAACCCCAGTCGGTCATGTGGGAGTCCAGCGATGTAACCACTGCGCCACCTGCTGGCCCCTCCAGTTTCTTATTTGTCAAAAGAAAGTACAGGAGCCAGCTAGCAGTGTGGTGGTGAAGGTGGCTGGATCCCACATGGCTGACTGCACAGCTGGAGTTCCAGACCCAGAGCTTACACAAACACGCTGGGCATGTGTGCATGTGTGCCCAAAATCCCAACGGGGGAGGGGAAGGGCTGCAGCATGGCCATCCCTCATGGGATGGAGTGGTGCTTTCTCACTTTCGGTCTCTGTCTCTCTCCAGCTAGTGCACGTGCCCTCTGGCAAATCAGACAAAGGGAAGGAGGGACAGAACGCCTTCTTCCAAGTCTTGTGCAAATTCAGCGAGAAGCAATGCACAAGAAAGCGTTCTGTACCCCGTCATGCTCAATGTACCTAGGAGCGTCATTAACCTGCTCTGTGACCTTGGACAAACTCCTTATTTTCTCCCGGGATCAGCTTTGCTAGCTGTAAAATGGGGGCCATAATACCAAGGTCGGACCGTGGCTGTGACTCCTGCCGGCTTCTTCACAGCGCCTGTCCCTGAGAGTACAATACACGATAGGTCGATGACGGGCTTCCGGAGCCTGGCTGGCCGCTCCTGGGCTAGGGGACCGCAGGCAGCTTCCCTAGCCTGCGCCTCAATTCCCTGCTCTGTGAAGGGACGATTGCAGCATCTGCTTCCGAGGGCTGTGGAGAGGAGACCCGTGACTCGGCGGTCAGCACAGGTGAATGCGGGTGGCTCTGCCAGGCCCCACTGCTCCAGCACACTCAGACTCAGCGCTTAGGCTGGACGGAACCCGCCCACGCCTCCTTCCAGCCCAGCCTGGGCGGTGGGGAAGCCGGGCAGCGGCTTGAAGGGAGTTGCTCAAGGTCGCATAATAGCCACATCCCAGATCTCTGAGGAATGCGCAGGGGTTCCGATGTGCCATCTCGCGAATACCCCCACCCCCACCCTCTTACAGAGACGAGGGACCCCGGGAGAGGCCAGACCCTCCTCCTCCTCTTCCTCCTCGGAGCATTGGCTGGGATCTTCCCCGGGCCTCGCTCCCGCCCACGCGCCCAGCCTGGGTGCTCAGGCTTGGTCCAGGCGCTCCCTGTGCCCGGGACGGAGGGCCAGACGCCTTCCAAGAGGACATCTGGATGTTCCTGCGCGATGTGGAAGGACGATCAATTTCATCGCGACAGAACTGGGCGAGAAAAGAAGGCAGCGCGCGGCGCCCTCGGGAAGGAGGCCGCCCGCTCGCGCGGCCTCCGCCAAGCATTTGCAATTTAATTGACATTTGGCGGCAGGAAGCCAATCAGTATAAGTCAATTGACGTTCCGAGATAAAAC
>NW_006159568.1:2935377-2935797 GCF_000334495.1 Tupaia belangeri chinensis
TGCGGGGGAGCTCCGGACGCCTTGCTCGCCCGAGGGGCTGGCCAGTCCGCTTGGCTGTGCTGCTACCGCCTCTTCCCTCCGCCGCTGAGCCTGGGCGGGTGCGGACTGCGCGGGGGATGCCCTGACATACATGAACTTGCACCAGGGTACCATTAGAAAACGGCTCAAAGGCAGCCCTTCTCTGAGTGCCGTGGCTGGGGGAGTGGAGGGCTGGATTTCAACCCCACCTTATGTGCCCTGTGCCCTGAGAGGCGGCCTTCCTTCCACCTCCATCCCTGTCTGCATTTCAACCACAGGAAGACCCCCTTGCCTCCACAGGAGAGCGCGCCTCTGAGCCCTCCCCATCAGACCAGGAGTTCCAAGGGCAGGGGCTACCTCAGGGGGAGCTCTCGGCACCCAGCATGGGTCTGGTGCCATCCT
>NW_006159568.1:2935828-2945754 GCF_000334495.1 Tupaia belangeri chinensis
GAGGGAGCAAACCCCTCTCTTCTTTGCAATCTCTTGCTCTCTCTCTGGTTACAGACGCCGGGGTTTCCTTTTCTTCTTGCATCCCTTTCCAGTTCTGTGTGCAGGCATGCTATCATTCACTCCCTCGCTCGACAAACGTTAACTGAGGACTGACCATGGGCTAGGTACTCTGATGTAACGGGTCCTGGCTATTGGCAGACTTTCTGGCTAGCGAGGTACGTGTGTTGGACACCTACTGTGTGCTAGATATTGGCAAACGTCCCTCGAGTGGGTAAAGGCTTAATAAAGGCTTACCCCAAGCCGAGGGCTTTCCCTTTGTCTTTGCACTCACCATTGCCTGTGTCACCCTGAGACAAGCCCTCCCATTTACAGATGAACAAACGAGTGCTCAGCGTGCATAAGAAATGGCATCATGCTGTGGACGTATCTAGATGGGGAATCTAAGAGTAGTTTGCTCTGTGAGCTTCATCCATTTTCTTCCTCTCTCTGGGCCTCAGTAGCCCCATCTATAAAATGGGGAAGTTGGATTGATGGTCTCTGAGAGCCAGTTGAGTCTATGTGGCCCATAGGGAAATGGAGCCAAGACCCAGGTCTCATCCCCACCCTGGTGTTTCAAAAATATGTCAGGCATGTGTGCATGCATGCCCCAAACCTCGAGAATGGAGAAGGGACTGTGGTGTGGTCCTCCTCCTTTGGGATGATTTCTCACTTTCCTTCTTTCTCTGTTTGTTTGTCTTGTTTTGTTTTCGTTTTTTTTTTTTTTTTTCTGGCAAGCACACACACACACCTTATATTAAAAGAAAAAAAAAGAGGAAGAAAAAGAAGAAATGTAGGCACTGTTACTATGCACTATTACAATTTCCCTTTCGCAGATGGCAGAGGTGAGAGATAAAATAACCCGTCTAGGGTCAGAGAGCCCATAAACTGTAGGGCTGCGATGTGAACCCAAGGAGGCTGGCTTCAGAACCTGGGCATTTAACCACTCTGCTGTGGGAAGAGGCAGCACCCTTGGTACCCTCCCATGCTCTTACACCTCACCCCAGTTGCAGCCCCATCTCTCTTGATCTTGGAGCTTCAAAATGCATTCTGCAGGTTTGTAGGGCAGAGGGGACTCTGATGGGTCAACGTCTTTCCTTCCTCTGGCCTTCCCCTCATTACCTGGTACAGATAGCTGCGAGGAGGCACTGGCTGAGAGGAAGAAGCTTCTGTGGGAAACTGACTTAGTCCTAGCTGGAGTCTTGTATTTGGGCAAAGGTTTTCCAGAAAGGGTAGTGGAGATCCAGCTTTGTCTTTTAGAAATAAGCTCTCACTATTCACAGTTAAGAAAATAAATGTATTTTAGAGTTGTCTTCCTTTCCCTCAATGAAGGGTAATTCTTCAGGTCTGATGAACCTTTCTCTGCCCGGAGAGATCCCTTTTTCAGCAAGAGAGATTGGGAAGACAGTCCCTAACATGGGATTGTTCTAAATTGCAGAACTAGAAAGGCCTTGGAAATCGTATGCAGTGGGTTTTTTTGGTTTGTGTGCTCATGGGGGGTGGGAAGAGAGACTGAAAAAGTGGGAAATCACCTCTGGTGGGGTAGGGGGATGATGTCACAATCCCTTTTCTTCCATCCTTCTCTTGGGATTTTGGGCAGGCATGCACACATACCAGGTTTGTTTTATGGGTGGCCCATAAGACAAATATTTTGCAGTGCTTCTTTTGCTACACTAAAGTGAAATCTAAAGAAGATATGGTCTACCTACACACATAATTTAAAATCTCAGGGCTAGTAGGAGGTTATGGCACTGGATACCATATGGTTGATTGTGGTTCAAATCCTGGATCCAGTGGCTTAAAAAACACACCAGCTGCATGTGCATACATTCCCAAAATCCTGAGAGGAGAATGGAGGAGAAGGGACTCTGGTTTGGCCATCCCCCCCGGAGGGTTGATTTTTCACTCTCTCTCTCTCTCTCTCTCTGTTAGCCAAGTGCATGTGTCCTATAGCAAAAATGAAAACAAAACAAAAACTACAAATGATGCCCCAAATGTAACAAAAAAGGGGAAAGAAAAAAAATCATAATAGAGTGATGGATTTCTTTATGTAAATGCTCAGGCATGACCACACCAGAAGACATAATAAAGTAGTTGGTTGCTTGCACTTAGGCATAGACTCACCATGAATGGAGCAGCTACAAATGTAGACAGCTGTGTTTTTTGGCACTCTAAATACTTCTGGTGGTGTTGCCATCAGCAAACTGACTTTCTGAAATTATGGACATGTCCTGATAAAATTCCAAGCAAAGCAAAGCATAGTCTTTCCTCAATATATATGGTGGCTGAACTGCAAAAGTCAATTTCAATGAAAAAGCCAAGTTTTGGTGTACATTAGTAAAGCAGAGTTAGCTTCATGGCTCCAATATTTACAAAGAAAATTTTTACCATCCTGAATTTATGACGGCTCATTCCAAAGGTCTGTGGGATGCAGGGCAATTCTTCATTGTGCCAGGCTCTGCTGGGTAGCATCCTCACTTCTACATAAGATGTGCTCTAACCCTTCCCCTGTCACTGTTATATCTCAGATTTCCCAAGCCTCCTCTGTTTTGATCTATTTTCTTGAGAACCACTGTAACAAGTGGGTCTCTCTCTAGGGTCTCTTCCTTTGGGAAGTTCAAAGAGTCTGTTAAAAAGCAAACTCTAGGCCCAGTTGTGGTGGTGCATGCTGTTAAGATGCTGTGCTCGGTGTCTGGGACCACAGGGGAGGCCCAGGTTTGATTCTTGGTCCAACGGAAGTGACGGGCCTAGTAGTACACATCTGCAGTCTCAGCTGGAGGCTGAGGCAGGAAGATAGTGACATGATGAGAGGCTGCCTTTAAAAAAAATAAATAATAGGGTCAGCCATTGGTATGGTGGTTAAAGTGATTAGATCCCACATGGCTGATGTGAAGTTCAAGTCCTGGACCCAGCAGCCTGAAAACCATGCTGGGTGCGTGTGTGTTCATGCCTCAAATCCCAAGATAGCAACATGGAGAAGGGATTGCAGTATGACCATTCCCCATGTGGGGAGTTGTCTCATTGCCCCTATATGTCTGGTGAATGCACGTACCCTATGGCAAAACAAAATAAAATATCAAACAATAAAACAATATGAATAATTAAAAGCAAAATCTACATATACCACACACCTGGGGAGACACAGATGCATGGCCTGATTGCTCTGTGGGGCAGTGAAAGCTACCGCTTGCTCCATGTTGGCTCCAGGGGGCCTCAGTCAGCGAGCATAGTCCATCGTGCTACATCTTATCCCCGTCTAGGAGGCCCTCTGTCTCCTCCTGCATGCCTTCTAATCCATGGCCTACTATCTGGGGCTCTCTTGGGCTACTTTCCCAGGCTTGGACTATGGCGCCATCGCCAGGCCTGATCTCCCTGCCAGAGAATGGGCTTCCTGAGGGCTGGGGCTAGGTTCCCTTCCAGGCTATTTTTGGAGTCAGAGTGCCAGCGGAAGAGAATCGAATCCTTGAACCGAGGGATTCAGGGTGCCCCTCTCTGTACACATCTTGTTCATCTTTTTAATGAACCTAGAGGTTTCCTTTGTCCTGTTCTTACCCCAGGGCCTCACAGACCGACGCGGGATGCTTGCTTTGTGGACGGCGCCATCTCATTTGAGTCGACCAGCTTGTGTGTCTGGCCAGCGTGGTGGGCTTGACAGGATTTCTTGACCCCATTGCACAGATGAGATGAGGGAAGCTTAAGGGCATGCAGCTGGCTGGTGAGAGCCAGAGCCCACACCACGCGCTCCTTTGTCCCTTAGACACTTACCAGGCTGAGCCCCTTCCCTGAGTTGTTCATCCATTTACTGCTCCAGACTTGATGTTGGGCACTGTGTTCTCACTGGCGGGCAAGACCTGCTGGCCCCTTCGTTTCTCTTAGAGAGTTCCATGTCCCAAACCCACAGGGTCACAAAAACAGGCACAATGAAGAGGCAGGTGTGGCTAGAGTAGATTAAGTGAGGAGAGAGTGGGAGGTAGAAGGGTCGGGAGGGTCCGGTGGCACGGGCTACCCAGATGCAGTAAGGCCCTGGATGCTCTGACTGTGGATTTGCTCCGAGAGGGTTGGGCCATCAGTGGGTGGCAGCCCAAAACCACAGACAGGAGACTTCAGGTGCACATTCTGTCCTCTGCCTTCGTGAGTCACTAACTTCAGCAGACTCACTCCTAATCATCTCTTGAACCTGCCCTGTTCTCTTGGTAGCTGTTCCCAAAGTTAGCTCTCTCCCAGGTAAGGGTCCTCCCACTTGTGCCTGGGCCTTTGTCTCATCTCCTTCTAAAGGGTCTCTATGCAGCGGCCAGATCAGACCATAAGAGCCCCTGGCACCCTCAGCTCTTCTGTGTCTGAAGGGAATTGTGAGTGTGTCAAAGGACTGAGGATTTGGAGCAGAGCCGAGGACTCTGGGATGGGGGACTGGGGCTAATGGAAGATAAGCTGTGGTTTGGTGGGGGCAAGGAAGCAATGTGATGCAGCGGGTGGCCCACAGTGTTCTCACCCCCCACCCTCCGACAATCCCTAGACCCCAACCCTGTCCCTGGCTTCAGCAGTGGCTCCCCCCAGCAACACCTGTTTTTTGGTATTTGTTTTCCTTTTTCTGATTTTTAATTAGCTAGAAGGCACAGGCACTTTCTGGAGAGATACAGAGAGAGATAGAGAGGGAAAGTGATAAAAGACTCCCCAAAGGGAATGGTCATGCTGCAATCCCTTTTCTTCCATCTCTCCCTCCTTTTGGGATTTTGGGCATGCACTCACATGCATCTGGCATGTTTTTCAAGCCACTGGGTCTGGGACTTGAACAGCACAGTCAGCCATGTGGGAACCTGCCACCTCGACCACGACGCCACCAGCTGGCCTGGCTCCATTTTATTTATGGCCTCTCTCCAGCTCCCTGTAAGCAGAGGAAGGTCCATTAGGGTGTTTGTAGACTCTGCCAGCTCTGAAGCAGATGCAAGGCTTATTTGCAAACTGCCATTGCCCTGGCCTCCTCCAGAGGCCTTCATGCTGGGCTCAGCCTTGTGGCTCGAAGCCACCTTCTTCAGGCAGTGGGGTCATCAGAAAAGTCATGACTATTGTTCCATGTTTTCCTATGCAAAAATGTGTCGTGACTTTTCTGATGACCCAGTACTTTCTCCTGATCTCCCTAAGAGCAGGCTTGGCTTGGGATTGGACACATAAAATGAAGTGCTCTGAAGGAACCCTAACAGTGCAGTGGGCCATGTTGACAGTGGAGAATGAAGTTCTCTCTGTTGATAGGAGTTCATTGGTTTGGCATGGATCGGGGAGGTGTCCAGAGAAAGCAGAAAAAGCCCTGAACCGAGGGATCTGGCTGCAAGTTTGAGTTCCAGTTAGACATTGCTGAGTGCCTCGGTACCTCAGGTCAACTGTTTACTGCCTCTGGATCTCATATCCAAACTGTACAAGAAGAGACAGATGATCTTGGAATCCACCGGAAGCTCTAAAATTGTCCACATTGAATTTCAAGGAAGCTTCTTTCTTCTAAGTAGTCAGGAACAACGTGGTTGGCCCCGTTGGCTCAGCGGTTTCCTGGAGGTTGACCTCGGAAGGGTAACAGACACCGAGAGGTTGAGATGAGGGCTCTTGGTCTCACCTGGCCTGATAACTCTGGTCACATCTACTTCTCTGAGCAGATTTCCCATCTGTAAAATGGGAACCCCACAGTCTCTTGAAAGAGATTGTGACAGTCAGACAAGCTGATGAATGTTTTTACATTCAGCACGGATTTGGAGGGAGGTGATTATGATTACTGTTCTGTTATCATCTTCAGATGTGCCTGTCCTAATCTAGGCATACACACTGGCCAGAATGTGCCACTACTGAGCGCAGAGGCCAAACAAGTCAATACAACTATGTCAAAGAGAAATAACGGTGTTTCCATGCAGAGTGAAGAGCCCCTCTTAAAGTGTGGGCTTGCTCAACTCCACGCCATCAGCAATGGGTGACTGGTGGGAAAACACACAGAGATAGACACAAAAGTCTCTGGAGCTCTTTGCAGCTGGGAAGGAGATGACACACGTTGGCAGACAGAGGCTGATCTCTGTGTATCCAAGGGGGGTCGAGCCGGTCTGAGTATATCTAACAGGTCAAGCTCTGAAATGAAGAAGCAATAAGCCAGTGAAATGGTACTATCACCGAAACATGATTGATCAATTGAATTCTATCAGAGACAGTGGACAGTGAGATTAACTCAGGCCTGATAGGTTCAATGAGTTAAAGCATGATGTTCATTTCAGCTTCATTTCACCAGTCTTTGCTTGTGAAATTGGTCAATCAATAGAGGTTGAAGATCATATATATATAAATATATATATATTGGGGACCATCTTATGGGAGATATAATCTTGGTAGTCGGCTCCTGGCTGGGGCTGCCTGCCGCGGGTAATGGAGACAGAGCAGGGACTCCATCAGCCCCATCGAAATGGCCTGATATCTTCTCCAAATGAAAAGTATTTTTGGATCTCTGATGATTTATCTTTTTTTCTTCCCTCTCACTTTGATCTATGACAAAACCCATACCCATCTTGGAGAAATATAGTGATTTCTCCTGAAAACATTTGTGCAATGATCAGATAGATACACTTCAAAATATGAACCTTCTTTTTAGTTATATTGTCCTTGGGAGAAAAATAAAGGTAGCAATTTAAAAACTCAAATGGGGGTAATGCAAAGATATCAGAGTAAATGTGATTTTTAAACCCTTTTATTTATTTATTTCTGTGCGGTGGGGGATGGGAGACAGCCTGCTGTGTGTGTGAAAGCTGAAAAAGGGAGGCGTGCAGGAAAAGTCCTTCCAGGTGTAATTAAAACGAAGCCTGTAGCATTCTTTGATCTCATTTAAAAGCACAATTCGCAGAAACAAATCACCCTTTTGCTCCTAGTAATATTTCATTTGCTTTGGAATATTTTCTCCATGGTGGTTAACATCCCTCCTAATTAGTGTGCATATCTCGCTGTAAGGTGGAGTAATTAGGTGCTCCTATACAAGGTAACAGACTTGGACAGTGTGGATTAGAGAGAACAGACTTGTCCTGTGGCAATGCACAAGGTATTAACTTCCTCTCTGCCTATTCTTTGAGGTCATCTTGATTCATTTAAGCACAAAGAAATCCCGTCTCTTCATAGCCACACCATGGGAGCTTCAATAATGCGTTTGCACCATTCGTGTGTCAGAGTGTATATTAGGTTCTGGATAATGCAGAACGGTGCTGAGCAGCTTGACAGAGAGGAAAGAGCCCAGCACGCAGGGCCACCCTGCTCCTCCCCAGCTCTGGATTCTAATCATGCTGAATGTGGCCATTTCTGTGCACTGAGCTTCCTCTTGCCTCAGGTCTTTGCATATGCTGTTCCCTTTGGTTGGAATGCACTTCCTATTTGGCTGACTCCTTCCTGCTCCATAAGACTGCCTACATCTTTTCCAGGAGGCTATCTGGACCACCCTGCCTCCTGACCAGATTAAGTGGAGTGGTTTAATAGACTCTGGAACCACACTGCTTAGGTCAGAATTCCTCCACGTTTTTTGTTCTTTTTTAGTTTGCCATAGGGCACATGTGCTCACTGGAAGAGAGAGAGAGAGAGAGAGAGAGAGAGGTCACAATCCTTCTTTATTCTCCTCTCTGGATCCTGGGCATGCACATACACACCCTGGCCTGTCCTCAAGCCTCCAGGTCTGGGACTGGAACCACACAATTGGCCATGTGGGACATAGCCTCTTTTTTTTTTTTTCCTGCCATAGACACCTGTGCTCGCCAGAGAGAGAGAGAGACAGTGAGAGGGAAAGTGAGAAGTCACCCCTTGCCAGGGACTAGCAGATGGTATAATGGTTATGTCGCTGAACTCCTGTAGTTGAATGTGGTTCGAGTCCTGGAGGTGGCATGGTGGTTAAGGTGCTGGACACTCCCACATGGCTGACCATGGTTCAAGTCCTGGACCTGGTGGCTTGCTTTCTCACTTTCCCTCTCTCTCTCTCTGCCTCTCTATGGTCAAATTAAAATAAATGAATGAATAAATAAATTAAATTAAGTAAAAATTTTTAAAAAAAGAACAGATCCGTAAGGTTTGGAACAGGAATGGGGGGTCTTGTGTTCTAGGCCTTGCTGGCCTTAGACGTGCGGTCTGGCTGCCTTGCCACCTGGCCTCATCTTTGCCATTCCTGAGTGTGGAATCATCAGTCCGTTGGGGCCCTTCCCTCACTAACAGCCTGTGACTCACTGGTAACACCCGGCACAATCGGATTCACTCTGGTCAAGCCCAAATGTACTTGGCAATTTTACAATTTCGCGTCTTCCTTCTCAGAGACAAAAGATTGAGTGAAACTAATAGCTGGATAATGGTAGTTCCAGTAGCATTTTCCTTCATGCCACTTTGATTTTTCTCAGGCAGCAGCCCCGGTTTAGGATTTAGAAAATCACCCAGAACTCATTGATATTGGTTCCGGGCTAACAGGGGACATTTCCAGTCCTGCCTCCCTGGTCCCCAGGGGCATGGCTCATGGAAATACCCCTGTAGTGTTTGCTAACTCGGCCGGGGTGCCTGTGCCTGGAATCTCATCCCCTCACCCGGCACCTTGTCCCTGCTTCGGTCCCTGTCTGAGGCCTGACTCAGGCGCCCCCTGTTCTGAGCTCCCCCTCCCTGTTGTTAGTCGCCTCTGGGTGACCCGAGGCATCCCACAAAGTGCCCTGCAAAGAGCAGATGCCACGGGCTAGTTTGAGTAGAATAAATGGCACTTTTTTGGTGCTGTTAGAGCTTAAGCAATAGATGACTTGGTGCATTTTCCCTGTGGTGCATGCTACCAGGAAGCTTAGAGTTCATCTGAGTTTTGGCAGTTTATCATTCTTTCTGGTGCAAATTTTGTGAACTGCCTCAAATCTTGGAAGTAGATGAAACATGGGACCAGCAGTTGGCATAATGGCTACGTCGTTGGACTCCCATGTGGTCGATAGCAGTTTGAGTCCCAGGCCCAGTGGCTTAAACTCACGCCAGGTGCATGTGTGCATGCCCAAGATCTCGAGAGGAGAATGGAAGAGAAGGGATTGCAGCGTGGCCATCCCCCCTGGGGGGCGATTTCTCATTTTCTCTCTCTGTCTCTGTCTTTCTGGCAAGTGCATACGTTCTATAGCAAAAACCTCATGGAAAAACAAACAAACAAACAAACAAAAAAAGTAGATGAAACAAGACCAGCAGGTGGTGTGGAGGTTAAGGTGACTAGATCCCATAGGGTCAATTGTGTGGTTTGAGTCCTGGACTTGGTAGCATAAAAATCACAGCAGGCATGTGTGCTTGTGTGCCCAAAATCCCAAGAGGAGATTGGAGGAGAAGGGATTGCAGTGTGGTCATCTCCCCGGGAAGTAATTTCTTACTTTCTCTCTCTTTCTCTCTGTCTCTCCAGCGAGTGCACACGCCCTACAATTTTTTTTTTTATTAAAAAAAGAAAAGACGTAGGTGAAACATAAACCAGTAGTTGTTTCAGTCTTTCCTCCTTCGGGATCACTGGTATAATAAAGGTCACTCCCCAGTAGTTTTCCCCTGAGTTCTCCGATTATGCTAGAGGTTATCCCACTGATGAGTTCCCATGAACCATCTAGCCCTGAAACCCTTCCTATCTTCTGAGGTTACTCATTCTGTCAAGAGACATTGCTTATCATCTGCTATGCTTCAGGTGAGCTCCACTCTCAGAGCGCTTCTTCTTTGAAAATTTATCCTTTTATTTCCTTAGAGAAAGAGAAGCACCCTCAAGAGGTCCCCATGCGGTGATCCACCCCCAGTTCTAGCTGGCCCGGATCATGGACATATGCCCCGCGAGCAGAGGGAGGCCCCAGGACTCAATTGCAGGACCTACTGGCGTGGTCCAGTTGCATTACTACTGCGCCACTGTCGGGCCC
>NW_006159568.1:2945789-2953445 GCF_000334495.1 Tupaia belangeri chinensis
ATCCTGCACAGTACCAGCAGTTAGCGTAATGGCTGTGTCGCTAGACTCCCACGTAGTTAACTGCGGTTTGAGTCCTGGACCCGGTGGCTTAAACTCATGCCAGGTGCATGTGCATGCATGTCCAAGATCCCGAGAAGAGAATAGAGGAGAAGGGATTGCGGCATGGCCATCCCCCCTAGAGGGTGATTTCTCGCTTTCTGTCTCTCTGTCTCTCTCTGTCTTTCTGGCGAGTGCACATGCTCTATAGCAGAAACCTCTCAAAAAAAAAAAAAGAGTCTGCAAACGGCTGGTGTTTATTGAGTCCTTGCTATGTGCCAGGGTTACATGAAATGATTTCTTAATTTTCATTCAATTCTTTCATCAACCTGAAGTACTATTACTATCCCATTTTATAGATTAGAAAGGTTGAAGAAGTCATATCAGAGGCTTGTAAGAGAGACTGTGGGTCCAGGGAGTCTGGACCTGTCTGAATTTGGAGTGCTCAGGCTTCCGCAGCATGCTGTACCACGTCTATCAGAGTGCTCAGCTTCACTGGAACGCGTGTAGAAGTGTGCAAGTACTCTGCTGTGTATTTGCTGTGTGACCTTGAGCAAGTTACTTCATTTCTCTGTGTCAGTTTCTCAATTGTAAAGTAGGGATTCCAAGAAGACTGAACTCACAGAATGGGTTGTGAAAAGTAGAATCCAGGCCATGGTGGGGTCAGGCAATTTGCTAAGGATACCCAGAGAGAGGGCAAGCCGGTCAGTCTTGGGATTTGTAGGCAGGCATTAGAAAGGAGCAACATTTGGGGACCAGCAGTTGGCGTAATGGCTATGTCGTTGTACTCCCATGTAGTCGACTGTGGTTTGAGAATGAAGGAGAAAGGATTGTGGCGTGGCCATCCCCACCCCGGGGGATGATTTCTCGCTTTCTGTCTCTCGGTCTCTCTCTGTCTTTCTGGCGACCGTACATGCACTATAGCAAAAACCTCTCTCAAAAAAAAAAAAAAAAAAAAGGAGCAGCATTTGGGGCCAAGCGTTGATGGGCAGAGATGAAGGACATGCCAGATGGGGAACAGAAGGAGCAGTGGCCTTGGGGAGCAATGGGTAGACAACACTTAAGAACTGATAACTAGCCTGGGATGGTGTTGTGGGGTGATTGAAGGGGTGATCCTGATGGGAGGGGCAGATTATGGAGCCTACGGACTTGGGCTTTATCCTAGGGGGCCTTCCTGGTAGAGTTTTCTTGATGAAAATGATAATGATAACAGCTATCACTGTTTGGACACTAAAATTCATGTCAGGAATTATGTTAAGCATGTCATGGGGATTATTAAAAAAAGTTTCTTTTTGACTGGGGGCTGGGGGCAGCTGGTAGCATGGTGGTTGAGGCGGCTGGTTCCCACATGGTTGACTGTGTGGTTTGAGTCCCAGATTCAGTGGTTTGGAAAGATGCACCTGTGTGTGTGTGCCAAGAATACCAAGAGAATAGAGGGGACAGGATTGTGGTGTGGTGTGGCCATTACCTTGTCTGCTCCCCGTACCCCTCGGATGCTTTCTCACTTTCCTTTTCTTCTTCTCTCTTTCTTTCTGTCTCTTTCTGGCAAGTGCATGAACCCTATAGCAAATAAAAACAAACAAACAAAAAAACAAAAAAAAAAAACTTTTTTAATTGCCAGAGAGCACATGTGCTTGCCAGAGAGAGACAGAGACAAAGACAGAGACAGAGAGGGAGGAGGAAGCATTCCCAGTGTGCTGAGGCCATGCTGCAATCCGCTCTCCTCCATCTTGTCGGGATTCTGGGCGCATGCACACGTGCCCACTGTGTTTTTCAAGCTGCTGGGGCTGGGCCTTAACGATGGTCAGCCATGTGAGATCTGGCTCCCCTTACTACTAGGACACAGGGCTGGCCTGTTATGGGGGTTATTTCACTGAATCCTTACAAATGCCCCGTGGACTGTCCTATAGACTACTGCTCCTAGTTTGCAGATGAAGAAACTGAGGGCTTTCAGCTTCGTACCTGACGTGAAGGGTCAGGGGGAGTGTCTGAGCCCTGGGTCTGCAGATAGCTGACGCAGGCACAAATCCCAGCTGATTTATGAGCCGAGTGACCTTAGTCACTCAACTTGTCGGAGCCTCAATTTTCTTATCCGTGAAATGTGAAGAATACACATTTCACACAAATGTTTTGAGGCTCTAGGACATTAAAGGATGTGAAAGTAACTTGGCTCAACGCCTGGCTCTGAATAGCACTCCATCGGGGTGAGGCGGGGGTGGGGGGCTTGGGGAACCTTGTGCGTCCCTGTTATCTCTGTCAGCACCCTTCACTCTTTGTGAGGGACAGATGATGCTTTCTCAACCACTACTGTAGCCCCAGAACAAGTCCCCTGACCTGTCCCCTTTTATAACCCTTGGTCATGCCTGGCTCCTCTTATGGAGAAACCCTGGAGCTGCTACTGCCAGCAGACTTCTTAACAATTGCATTTGAAACACTTCTTTAAGGTTACGAGTCTGAATGTGGTCGGTCTCTGCTGTACAGATTGCTTTTAGCATTAGCTCATGTGGGCCAGCCCCTGGCTCATTGTTGACGCAGCGCTGTGATGCTGCACACACGTGGCAAGTTCTGGGTTCACGGCTCCCCGTGCGTGCCAGTTGAGGGTGGGGTGGGGGCAGTGGTGCATAAAACCCATGAAGGGAGCAGAAGTTAGGTAAACGTGTCCCAGTACAGAACAAAGGGATTCCAGAAGTCCCCACAGACATCTCCCCATGCAAAGAGAAGGGAATCCCCTTTACTGACGTGGGCAATCATTTAGAGATGTCATGTATACTGGCAGGGTAGGAGGGGGTCCCCTGCAAGAAGTGCACAAACAACCAAAATGGAAATGGGAATTAATGCTCATGTGCTATTATTATTATTAAGCTTATTTGTTTATTCTGTGGGTGAGAGATACAGCACCCCCAACAGGGTCTGGGTGCTATAATCCACCCTTAGCCTCTGCCAGCCCAGATCACGGGCATACTGAGTATCTGGGATACTCAGGGAGGTCTCTGGATGCAAATTGGCAACCTTCCCACGTGGGTTGCGCCACTGTCTGACCCCCTCGTTTTAGTATTAATAAGTAGACACAATCTAGGAGGATTTTTTAAGGAAAAAGGGTTAGAAATGACTGACTCAGTTAGTCACTGAGGCTCAGAGAGGGAAGGAACTTGCCTGAGCTCACACAGCAAATAAGAATAGAGCTGGGGCTAGAACCCCAGTCTGCTGGCTTTTCCCAGTAGGCCCTGAATGCTGAGGAGCAGCTGTGAGGATGAAGGAGGCTCTGTAAGGGCCCTGGCTTTGGCCCAGGCTCTGTAGAGAAATGGGACTTTGAGAGAGGCTGGAGGCCGACCCAGTGGCTCCAGCCACCTTTCCCTGGGCTCCTCAGCCTCCCGCGAGAGTTGCATCCCAAAGGCCAGGATGCCAAGAGGGATTTCGGAGATTCCTGTTTATTTGTATGTTTTTCCTCCCAGCAAGCATCGGCAGGCATAAAGTGCATGATGATTTTTAAAGAAACAAACCAGAACCCTCCAAGAAAAATGCAAGACCTCTGAATCTGCTGTTAGCTCTAAAGAAAACGCAATGGGTTTATGATCTTTTAAGACACACAAGAGACAGCTTTCTCTTGACAGATGGGAATCTGAGGCTGTTTTGCTTCTTCCCTCTTTGCGTGACCAGACCCGATTGTGTAAAGCTTTTAGCTTCAAAGCCGGGTTGTGAATAACATTGGTTTAACCTGAAATCTAAAGCCAGCATTTCTTTGCTCCCCGAGACGGGGCTTCCTGCCCCTTGCTCCCCTGAAGCTAGCTTCCAGAATGTTAATTCTACGAGCCATGGTTGACTAAGCCCAGCACTAGGTCTATTACATATTATTTGATTTGGAGTAGGAAAAAAAAAAGATTTAAAGATACCATGCCCCCTGTATACCTTTGTACTTGTGCCGTGTCTGTCCGTATTCACATTGTGAGTTCAGATTTTTCTCCCTGGGATAAAACGGGTCCGAGCATCTCTCTAGCCTGCCTCCACGATCACAATCTCCAGTTAAGTCAGATGGCATCTTCGCGGTCAGACGAGAAGTGCTACAGAAGCTCACAGCAGAGGCCTGGAGGCTCAGACCTGGCCTCGTGCAGGGGGTGTGTTTGGTGCTTATTTGTGTAGGTGTCTCTAGCACCCAATCTGCTTGGCGCATACTCCTGGTGCACTCACTGTGCACCAGAGGCAGGTCAGCGCATCCCTGCCCTTTCAGAACCGAGTGCCTTTTGTCACAGTAATTACCTTGGTTGGTTCTGGCAGCTTTCCTGGTTCTGGTGATTCTTCACCTGACATTTACTTCCTTGGCTGGACCTCACTCCACGAAGATGAGTGCTGGGTCAGCTTCTGCCTGTCGATGGCTGTCCCTTGCATCCGTGCTCACTAAGCTTGGTTGGGGGAAATGAATGAATGAGTGAAGTCAGATGGAGGGATCCTGACATTTGCAAGTTGTCACAGGTATTACTGATCTGTTCATTTATTCTACAACTATTTCCTGTCGAGGAGGCAGAGATGAATGACCTGCAGTCTCTGTCCTGAAGGTAGCTAATAGCACAGTGTGGGAGTGTAGGGCCCAGGGGAGTTGGCTCCTAGGATAAAGGAGATTGTGGTCACAGCTCTAAAACGGGAGATGGAGAAGCAGCTGGGGCATGAAGGGAGGCATCCTGGAGGAGGAGGCACGTGTGCTTGCTGGCCGTGTCTGTCCTGGAACACAGGGCCCAGGTTCGTGAGGAAAGGCTGACTTCCCATACGGGCACGTTGGATCCCCTGAGGCTGACAGGCTGGTTCTAGCACGTCATCTTCAAACACCCATAAGCACAGACTCCCATCTTGGCCGGACCCTGGTCTCTACCAGCAGGTGAGACTGGGGAGCAGGTTTTGGAAAGTATGGCCTGATCTAAATGAACAAGTGATTCCGGCCCTGGGACTGAGAACTGTGGAGGGCCAGTATTTCTTCAGCCTCCAACCCCGACACGGTTTCCCACGACTCCACGGCAAGGCAGAGAGCCTCTCTGTGGCTCTGTGGAGCTCTGGCTGTACCCCCACCAACCTCTCCTGATACTCCTGGGGTCTCCTCCCTCACTCCCTTGGTTCCTTCTTTCTCCTTTTTAATCTCAGAGCTTTTGTATGACAGTTTCCTCTGTCTGGCCTGCCCCTAACACTACTCCTCACCCTCCACTCTCAGTTCAGGCATGGCTTCTTCCTGGAAGGCCTCTCTGATTTCTCCCCAGCTGCAGTCACACCCACCCCTGTTACACATGATCCCATATCTGTATAGCTATGTACTCCTTTTCTGCTTACCACCAAGCACGGTTTGTAATGTGGTCATTTGTCTGGTTACTTGTCTAAAGTGGGCTGCCCTCTCTAGTGCATAAGAAAGGGCTGGTCTTGGTTATCACTGTATGTGAGAAGACTTTTTTTTGAGAGGTTTTTGCCACAGGGTCGCGTGCGTTCGCCAGAGAGACAGAAAGCGAGAAATCACCCCCCAGGGGGGATGGTCACGCAATCCCTTCTCCTCCATTCTCCTCTCAGGATCTTAGGCACACACGCACATGTGCCTGGCGTGAGTTTTAAGCCACCGGGTCCGGGACACGAACCGCGGTCGACTACTTGGGAGTCCAGCAACATAGCCATTATGCTAACTGCTGGTCCCAAAAGGCCATTTTCATTTTGTTTTTAAAATCTATTTATTTTCCAAATATTACTTGGTACAGAGCACATATTAGACCCATATTTGATAAACGAATGAATAAATGTTGGGAGGGGCTGGGTCACCATGCAGCCTTCATGCCCTTATGACCTCAGCTGATGGGTGCGTGAGTGACTGTGAGGATGCCAGAGCAGGACGCGGGCCTTCCCAGAAGGCTGCCAAGGCTAGTGCAGGGCTCAGCCAGCCTGCCCGTGCCTGCAGCGCATGTGGTGCCCTCTAGGGGAAGGAGGCAGGAGTGGAGGGTCTGCAAGGACCCCAGTCACGTGCCCTGGGCCTTCGCTCATGTCAGGTTCTCTGTGACCAGACCATGGAGCCATCCTCTCTGAGCTTCCTAAGGGAGACAAAGCCCTGCTCTTCCAGGGCTCTGAACTGTGGGAAGAGCCCAGTCTGGGAATCCCAAGGGAGGGGATTGAGGAGGACACTTTGGAAAGAAGGCCTGGACTTCTGATGGAGCAGCTGGACAGGAGGGAGGGGTTGAGGACTGCCCAGCTAGGGCTGAGCGAGGCCTCGGAACTGGCCGACAGGAAAGATCCCTCTAGGAGTTTGGGCCTGGCTGTGTGATGGGAACCAGGGAGCGTAACGGAAGTGGTGGACAGGGAGAAGTCTCTCAGCAGTGAATGCAATCTCTGTGACAGGAGCACTGAGCACAAGGGCCAAGGTCAAGCTTTGGCAAGAGTGACCAGGACCAGGACGATCGGACACAGCTATAGCTGAGTAGAAGTGAGCGCAGTTGCTATGTGTGTGTACACATGTGTATGTGTGAGTGCATATGTGCACACACATGTGCATGTAGGTGTGTAGAACCTTGAGAATAGGGCCCCTTGGTGGATGCTGACTAATGGGAGACTATATTGGGCAGGTGGACAGGGTCGTGAGCTCCCACATTTTGCTTATTTTTGTGACCCTGTGGGATGGTCTGTGGCAGAAGAGGGGTCTCTGAGGACCATGCTCTGTGGACAGGAGCAGGCACTTGTATGTGAAAGACCAGTGTCACAGGCTACAGAGGGGGCACCCAGGTTTTAGACTGTAGGATGTTGGTCAGAGATCAACTTCTGCGCTGGCCCACACTTGGGGGTTCTGGCCACTCAGGCTGTAGCCCGGTCTAGGTGTCCTCTCTGATCCAAGTTGATGTGGGATCCATTTTCTCAGGAGGCTCACCAGCTGCCTCTGAAGACCCTTTCCATAGAAGATACTGGATCCTGTGAGCCTGTCAACCCCCAAGAGGGCTCTGAAAGGCCAACACTTGTGTGAATACACAAGCCAGTGTCTCTGTTCCAGTGTCAGAGCCTGCATTGCAATTGTCCCCAAATGGACAGTTGAGGAAGCATTGACTTCTGGCTGCATCTCAGGGAACAATAGTCCATGGCTTCATGCTCCTTGGCTTGGCCTCGCACCTCCATGGGTGAGGTTTTGACAGGATCAGTGAAGTCTAGGGCAGCAGTGTGCTGGTGGGGGTGGGAGGTGGGGTGGGGCCAGACAGGCCCGGGTTAAGGGCATCTGTTGGCATGAGGGCTGACCTGTGCTGGTTCTCCCTGGGCTGCTCAAGGCCAATGCTCCTTCTCAGGGCCTGGGTCTCAGCACTGCCTCTGGTCAGCCCTTTGTCCACAACATGGTCCCCGAGAGCCTGGGGGAGCGGCGTACCCGCCTGAGGCCATTTTCTCACTGGAAACTTGCCCATCATGCTTGCTTTCATTTTAAACAGTTCACGCTTAAGACTCACAAAGATATTTCATTTTGTTTGCTTTCTTGTGGGTGATTCATAATATTTTCTTTGAAATGTAAGCGTCATCACTAGCGACTGTTACAGTGTGAATAGCTAACACTATAGAACACACAGAGAATTTAATCTTGTAGATGTATATATTTTGAGTTTTTGCCATTGGGCCTATGGGCTCACCAGG
>NW_006159568.1:2953787-2957678 GCF_000334495.1 Tupaia belangeri chinensis
GGGAAAGAGGAGAATGAGAAATCACCCCCACACCATCACCACACACACACACGAAGGCGATAGCCACTCCACGATGCCCTCTCTTCCTTTCTTTTCTCCTCTCAGGACTTTGGGCACGCGCACATATGCATCCAGTGTGCTCAAGTCGCTGGGTCCGGGAATTGAACTGACAGTCAGCTATGTGGGATCAGGGTCTTAACCACCACGCCACTTCCTGGCCCCAATCTTATACTTCTTTAATTTATGTTTTTGACTAGGCAGTGCATATAAAGTTCTGAAATAAAACCAGAACAAACTAAGAAGCTTGCTATGAAAAGTCTCTCCCCTTGTTTCCATCCACTCAGATTCTGCCTTCTTGAACTAGTAGTCACTGTGAAGGTTTCTTGTGTATCCCGTGCATACGTGAAGCCTTATTTTCTTCCTTTTTCACACAAAAGGTGATATAATCTACATACTTGTTTATTTGTTCATATGATGATGTATTTTGAAGATCTTTCTATATCAATTCTCAGAGGGAGCTGTCCTTCCCATGGGCTGTGGTTACAGTACCTCGCTATGTAAATACGCCGCAACTTAGCCCCTCACAATAAAGCCTCGGGCTGTTTCCAGTCTGTTACTGCTAGCACCATGGATGTATGTATCACTCCCCACATGTGTATGTCTGGCTGACAGAGATGCAGTCACTGGGAAAGCCTGTACACTGGGGATTTCAACAGCATTTGTCAAACTGTCTAGCACAGGTGTGTGGCCACACCCATCAGAATTGTGTAGGTGTGTTTCCCTACGGCCTTCCTAGCTGTGTTTTATAGACGGGTTGCATGGTGTAGTGGCACATGCCCAGGGTAAGCGTATCAGCTGTGGGAGAAAGTACCTCCAGGGAGGGTCTTCGAAGAGAGCAAAGGCACAGGTGACCAAGCCTCTGAGTCAGCCTGAGCTCACACCCTCAGGCAAATCACTTCATCTCTCTAGACCTCACCTTTTCTCTTCTGCAGCCAGGGGAAAATACTAATACTAATATACATCGGAGTTCCTGGTGAGTGTAAGATGAGATGGTGTACGTAAGAAGGGCTTCGTACCCAGCCTGGCATGTGGCTATGGCAGCTGGCTCTGCATTCACCATTACCTGAGCCCCTGTCCCTTCTCGTCTTGTTAGGGAGGGATCTGGGCTTGCGGATCTCTCAGGCCCTCCCAGGTTCGAGGTTTGACCTGTTTTCCTTTAGCTCCTTGTACAACCTCCACTCACCCTTCCTCTCTCGTGCTCATCAAAGGTATTCAGGAGTCTCCAGTGCCGAACGGTCACTCACTTCCAGGCAGAGATTTCCTCCGGAAGCAGATGCGAGGAGACCTGTTCACACAGCAGCAGCTGGAGGTGCTGGACCGCGTGTTTGAGAGGCAGCACTACTCGGACCTCTTCACTGCCACAGAGCCCATCAAGCCCGAGCAGGTATGCCCGTGACGCACGCCCACGCGCCTGCCATCGTAGTGCAGGCCTGGGCCACTCTCCTGCAGCCAGAGACATCTGGTGGGGTGGGTGAAGCACACCAGGTTCTATTGAGAGTGGGCTTCTCCTTGTTCTTGGCCAAACTTGGCCAGTCATGACATATCACAAGGTCAGGAGGACTTGTATGGGGCTTCGGGGGTTTCTTGTCCTGGTACCTCTGTCTCTCTGGCCAGCCAGGGGGCACATGGCATGTCTGGCTGTCCTGCATTGCTGAATGGTGTCTTTCCCAGGGATCCTGGGAGAGGGTAGTGCAGCAATCCTTTGGGCAGCTTGAGGTGTTCTTGGGTCTTTGTCCTGTCCATTGGATGATGACTGAAATATGTAACCACCCCACAGGCTGGGGGCTCATCGGCTGTAAGCAATGTTATGATGGTACCAGTGTGTGCCTTACTGTCAGCCTGCTTGTTGGGCTGCCCTATTTAGAGACTCATTCCTAAGGTCTGGAGAGGAAGAGGTGTCCAGCAGGGTTATTTGCAAGAGCAAGAAGAACAGAGGAAGACCATCCCTTGCTGAGCAGCTGGCCTGCTACGTCCTGGCAGTCATTTCCTGTGACTATAACGATGGGGCCAGAGGGACCTTGTGGAGAGGCTCTCAGGGTCTGAATAAGGTCTTTGAAGTACCAGCTTCATTCAGTTCAGGACAGTATTTCCTCATGCCTTGCAGGCACGGGCAACTCAGACATGGTTCCAGCCCGCCAAGTGCTCTCATGTGGTGGGTGAGTCAGAGAGACCCTGTGAGCAATGACTTCCTCTAGCACTTCCTGGTTGATACTGGTCGTGAGGACTGGCCTTGCTGGGCTTCCTCTTAGTGCTAATTAGATAATGCTGCTGAAGCCTACCTAAAGAACCACTCAGAACAATGGAAGTTGCATGTACACGCTCCCATGGGAAGCAAGGTGCTGGAAGAGGTGGTGAGGCACGAGCAAGGTTTCCTGGGCCACCAACCTGACTGTCCCTGAGCATCCCTGGGAGAGCTCTGACATACCATCTAGCTACTTAATTTTTGGGGAGGACAGGCCCAGAGAGGCAAAATGACTTGCTTAAGGCCACCCAGCAAGTCATGTATTCACTTAACCATCATCGATCAGTATCTACTGGGCGGAAGGCATAGAGCCAGGCATTAGGGGTGCATCAGTGAACAAGACAGGCTTGGAATGCCCCTAGGGAGATTATGGACTTGAGGGAGGATTGCTATAAATTAGAATTACCGGGACCAGCAGTTAGCGTAATGGCTATGTCTCTGGACTCCCATGTAGTTGACCGTGGTTCAAGTCCTGGACCTGGAGGCTTAAACTCACGCCGGGCGCGTGTGCATGCGTGCCCAAGATCCCGAGAGGAGAATGGAGGAGAAGGGATTGCAGCGTGGCCATCCCCCCTGGAGGGTGATTTCTCGCTTTCTGTCTCTCTGTCTCTCTCTGTCTGTCTGGCAAGCGCACGTGCCCTATAGCAAAAACCTCTTAAAAAAAAAAATAAAAAATAAATTAGAATTACCCAAAGGGTCATGGATTGCAGGTGTGCTTGGTGCTGAGGAGGAGGGGATATCTGAGGTCTCTGAGCTTTGAACAGAGGCCAAGCCAGCCAGGATGTCACAGGGACCTCCTGGGGAAAATGCATACATGCTGAGCCCTGAAAGGGTTTGTCAATGGCAGGGGAAGGGATGTGAAAATGGAGGGACTATGCCTGGCCGAGGGAACAGCAAGTGCAAACGCCCTGAGGTGAGCGGGAGTGTGACAGGAGTAAGGAATGAGGAAAGAGCGAACAGGTCAGAGGTGTACCGGGGAGATGGATCCGGTCTCATGGACTGTGGTGAGGACTTTGGTTTTTCCCCTACAAGTTGAGTGAAGCCCCTGCCGGGAAGGCCATCATGATATCTACTGAACGGGGAAGTGCCCATCCACGCTAGATCTCGGACTTCAGAGTGAAGAGTCGTTTTCCATCACAGCCTCTCTCCACTTCTCACGGCTCTTCTGAGAAATGGCTAAAACTGCATTTTATCTGACAGAGGAGAAGGAGAGGGGACTTAATCAGGAAAACTTCCTGTATGAGGCCACCTAGCTTTGCCTCCAGAATCTGGGAGAACATGTATCTTCTACCCATTGACAAGATCACATCATTTTTAGAGCTAGCAGGGACTATGGAGGCAAGCTCCCACCCTCTCACATCTTAGAGACCCAGAGAGAGGACAGGGCTTGTCTGAGGTCAGCTGGCACACGAGTGGCAGAGTGAGGTCCAGGCCTCGGCACTCAGCCCAGCCTCTACAGCGCAATGCTGCCAGCATTCCTAGAAAGCCCTTTACTTACGGAGGGCAGGCTTTCTGGGTTAGCGACTTTCACTGTGCTTCACAAGGGACTCACAGGAACTCCGAATCATAGTTCACTTAGCCAGGAATGC
>NW_006159568.1:2958083-2959714 GCF_000334495.1 Tupaia belangeri chinensis
GCCCAGGACTGAGCCGAGACGGTACAGCTTCTGAAGCAGAGGAGCCCAGAGCCATCCATGTACTCATTCACTCACGTGCTCAGATGCTCACGTGCTCCCTTAGCTAACGTACTTCTTGCACGTGGGCTGTGAGCCTGGCCCAGTGCCGGGCACTCGCAGATGGAGGGATGAGTCAGACATCGGCTCTGCCCAGTCTCACTGGGACAGTGTGACACAGACTCAGAAACTTGAGAGAGGGTTCGGTGGGTCCTGATGAAGTGTCAGACCAAAGAAGGACCAGAAAGGGCATGTCTGGAGGAGGCAACCGAGGATGGGGGTCTTAAAGGACATGTCTGATGAGCTCATGGAAGGATAGGGGTCCGAGGGGGTGGAGGCCTGACTTACAGATGGTCTGAGGACTCCGTTTACAGCCGTGTCCTTCAGAAAGGCGCGGGCATGACAGCGGGCCTGTCTCGGGCTGTGTGGGCTCCGAGGAGGGGCTGCAGGCGATGTGCGTGGCGGATAATGACTGACTCAGTGCTTTCTGGTTAATCTGCTTCACCTACTGGTAATGCGCCGTAATGAGGAGCGATGGAAGGTGAGGCTGCGGGGCTGCCCTGCACACGCACAGGCACTGGACTATGAATGACATACCCTCGAGCCCGGTTCCCAATCACTTTGGACAAATGATGGCTGAGCCAGAGGCCGCAGACTGGGAAGGGATGTGTGTCAAGGGTACAGGTTCCTTGAGCCTCCTTATGCCTGCTCTCTGGGGGGTGGATGTTCTCTGGCCTTGCCTTGTGAGCCCCCAGTGGCAAGGTGGTGGTGCCAGGGAAGGGGCCTTGGGCTGGCTGCAAGGCTTGGCTGCTTTTTCCTTTTGTGAGCGGATGGAGCTGAGTTTATGTCTCTATGGCTTTGTGGCCTGGGTGGGGTCCTGTGGTCACTTTCACTGAACGAGCCGGTGTGGGGAGCAGTTCCTAGCCTTGGAGTCAGAGAGTTTGAGTCCTGGCTTTGTCCTGTTGAGCAAGTCACTTTTTTCTGGGCCTCAGTTTCCCTATCTGTGGTAGCAGTCATTACGGTTTTGATGACAACAGTAAACCTGACAGCAACAATAATCTTCCTCACTATGCACGAAGGTGCAGTTTCCATAAACCTTTCATATCCAGTCTCTCAGTGAGTCCTCAAATTAAGTGCCTGATAAGCAGGTGGGGCAAGATTTGTGAGTCCTTTTTATAGATGTGAACTTTTCCCCCCACATTGCGCACCCCATTCTCAGGCCCAGTGAGTTCCCAAGAAAGTTGAGATCACAGAGTTGGAAGCTGACTTGAGGATTTTCTGTTTTTATCTTGTGCAAGATGGTCCCATGCGTCTCTGTGTTCTGGATGATTCTAGCGGCCAGTATTTTGACTGGTTGGTTTTTAGACCTGGCCTTTTTAGCCAGAGTCTGCCCATCTCCCGGGACCCTCAGAGTGGTGTTATTGGCTTGGAGAGGTCACGTCCTCCAAAGTCACCTTTCCCACACCCCAGGGGAAGAACGTCCCTCTCCGGGGCTGATCTGGGGACCATGAGCTCAGAGCCTGCCCCACCACACGCTGCTTTCCCGAGCAGGCTCTGCCCTGGTGGCTGGGCCCAGGCGTCTGGCTTTTGTAGGG
>NW_006159568.1:2959734-2972049 GCF_000334495.1 Tupaia belangeri chinensis
AGGGAAACTTAGTAAACCCTTTGCCCTGGGTGGAAGGGGTTAATGTATACCTACTCCTGGGTAATGAAACACTTCCTTTTCAAAATGGTTATTGAAAAAGCAATTCTGTTTCCCTACTTGTGGAGTGAGTAAAAATCACCTTGCAGGAGAGAGCAGAAGAAACAACCGCTGGTGGCCAGTGTGTGTGTGTGCCTGTGTGTGCGCGTGTGTGCGTGTCCAGCACTGGAATCTGTTTCAGGAAAACTCGCATTGATGCTGTCGCTGCGCTGGCGCTCCTGGCGGGAGTGGGTCCCTGGGCCGGCAGGAACTGAGCACAGCCTGCCTGCGTATTTACTCTCGGCAGACTATTAACCAACACCAGGCTATTAATCTGGCTTTTGAGCCTTCACTAAAGCCCATAAAAGCTCACAGTTGTCAAATGGAGTTCATTTTAATTTCCTTTCAATCACAGTAAATTATTCAGGTGATAAATCAGCTGGAGCAGCCTCCTGGCTGTAATAGAAACCCTAATTCCTGGCTAATTATCCAGCCCATTGCTGCCAACAGATCAATACGGGCGCAAAATGGAACGGGCCCAGGGCCCTCCCTCCCATCGGGCCAGAGACAGAGAGACAGCTGGGGCAGGGGGACGTGCTGCTGACCTCCGGGGAAGTTCAAAGGTCACAGCAGGTTAAACCGGGAGAAGGCCCGTCCCTTGTCTAACAGAGAAAGCCACCAGAAATGCCTCCCGCTCTCACGAGCCTCCTGGCCCTCCGAACGGTGGCATTGCTCCAGAATGGTGAGCCACACAGGAGTCAAGTGTCACCTCCTCCTGAGGGCATCCCATTCCCGGGAAGGCACTGCTGACACGCTCATGCTTGGCCAGGGATGGCCTGAACACTGGCCATGAGTCAGAGGAAGGGCTGGTCCTATGGGGAGAAAGATGAGCTCCCCACGTGCTTCCTCTCTTTGGGGAACTCATTTCCCTCCAGAATGGATCTGTGCCCTACAATGAGGAGGTGGTGAGGGGATGGAGGGGGTGCGGAGTCAGGTATGTCAGGCTGAGAAAGAGGAAGGCTTCCTGGAGATGGTGCCTGGAGGGGTGGGCAGAATCTGCTCTGTGGAGATGGTAGGGCATTTCAGGCAGAAGGAATGGGTGGGGGGCAAAGATCTGGAGGAGCACAGGTATGGGCGGGGCTCGCAGGTGGGTCATGGCAGGTGGAGCATGTAGTGAGTGACAGGCAGTCAGGGACCATGGGCTGGAGAAGCAGGAGGGGACCTAACCCAGAGGGCTGGGCTGTGGAGGTGAGGAGGTTCAGCTACGCCTTGGCTCTGCTCGCCTTGGACGTGACTTCCCTGGGATCTCTCGCCCTGTCCCTGTGGCTGCTGCTCGATCTCATGCTTCCTGAAGCCCATCCCCACATAAGAGCACCTCATGGATTTTCCCCATGGAACCCTAGCCCCAGACCTTCACTGCCTTGATGACCCTTCACTCCTGCCAAGTCCCTCTGATTGCCCACAAGAAGCTCTGGCTTGGGAACCGGCAGTTAGCGTAATGGCTATGTCGCTGGACTCCCACGTAGTCAACCGCGGTTCGTGTCCCGGACCCGGTGGCTTGAAACTCAACGCCGGGCGCGTGTGTGTGCGTGCCCAAGATCCCGAGAGGAGAATGGAGGAGAAGGGATTGCGGCGTGACCATCCCCCCTGGGGGGTGATTTCTCACTTTCTGTCTCTATGTCTCTCTCTGTCTGTCTGGCGAGCGCATGCGCCCTACAGTGAAAATCTCTCAAAAAAAAAAAAAAAAAAGAGAAGCTCTGGCTGTGGACCCTTACTGTCCACTATGGGCCGGGCTGTTCCTGTGTCTGAGGGGCCTTGCCTCTCCCAGGGCTGGCATGTGCATGTGTGCGTGCATGTGTGTGTGTGTGCATGTGTGTGCATGAGCACGTGAACACCACGGGGTGGCTCTGCTCATGCTCAGTGGCAGATACTCCCGTTATTACTTCCGTAATGTTGCTGTTCACACTCTACCCTCCTGTTCCCTGCACGGAATGTTCTCTCAGCCTGTTTCTAACCCTCCCCTGTCCAGGCCCAGCAGGAGTCCCGCCTGCTGGGAGGCCTTCACTGACCCACTTCAGCCTGCTCAGACTTTTCTCCTGTCTGAGCGCACGAATGCATTGGCCCTGGTAATTGGAGCTACTGTGTACTTGTTGCTTGCCATGTGCCTGGCTCTGTTCTGAGGAGAACCTTACTTGCCCCATCTCATTAAGGAGACCTTGGTCCAATAACCACAAGATGTCCTGTAAGGTGGCCAGGTGTCTGTCCTCTGCAGAGGTAGACGTGTTCTCATTGACTGATTGATTGATTTTAGCTAGTGACCAAGTCACAATGCCTCCTATCATCCCCCCTCTGCAGACAGGACAGCTGAGTCTTGGGGACATTAGAACGCCAACTTAGTAAGGGCACAGAGTCAAGATTGGAAGCCAGGTCTGTGGCCCCAGAGCTTGGACTGGCAGCCACTGGGCTACCACCACTTACAGCACGGTCCGGCTGTGCCTTGACTCTTAGGAGCAGTTTCCTGGGAATACAATCTGGAAGTTCAGTTTACTCATCCTGGGAGCTGAGTATGAGTTAGGAGGTGTGGGGACTGCACACCAACTAGTGTGGTCTCTGGAGGTACGAACAGAAGCTTTGGGGGCAGCGACTGTCCTTCTCTACTCTGGGCTGGTTATGTTCCTCTCACCCTCCTCCTCTACTCACAGGGCTGCTGTCAAAGCCAAGCTCCTCCTTTGCAGACAAAGTAGTGTTTATTCAGAAGAAGCAACTGAACATTCTTTCCTAGGAGGAATGACTGGAAAAACTGGGACTGTATGATCTAAGAAAAGGAAGGCTTGGGGATGTGAGCAGGGAGGGAGACAGGCTGAGATAATGCTCTAATAGCCCAAGCTTTCCAACAGAGGAATGGGTCTCCTTTCTTTGAGATACTTTTTGCTACAGGGCAAGTGCGCTCTTCAGAGAGACAGAGAGAGACAGAAAGTGAGAAATCACTCCCTTAGGGGATGGCCACACCACAGTCCTTTCTCCTCCATTCTCCTCTTGGGATTTTGGGCACACACACATGTACCCGGCATGAATTTGAAGTCACTGGGTCTGGAACTCGAACCACAGTTGACTACGTGGGAGTCCACTGACATAACCGTTACACCATCTGCTGGTCCCTGGACCTCCTTCTTAAGTAGTGAGTTTCTGTCACTGGAGGCATGTAAGTAGAATGTATCCTTTTTCCTACATGGTGTAATAGAGGTTTAAGAATCCAGAGACTTGATTATCTAAGATGGCAAAGCCCTCCCTACCTGAAGGAATGATTCTAAGACAGGAAGAATGAGAAGAGTCTGGTGGGAACGGGGGAGGGACAGAGGAGGCAATCAAGGAGGAGACCTTTTACATGGCAGTGTGGGTAGAGACACTGATAGGCAGCCCCCTACCCAGGGATACTCACTAGGGTGGGCAGTGAGGGTCAACCCCAGCCACTGTGGCCATGATCCTGAGCAGTGAAGGACTGGAGGCTGCAAGCTCTGGGAGGCCCCTGGGTGAGCTCAGCTCCTGTAGTGTGCATGGAGCAGGACCGGGGTTCCGGTGGGGATATCAGGGCCAGAGCTCTGGTTACCGGTGGCTGCAGCAGTGTCACTGCCTACAGACAGAAGCAGGCATCCTCTGCCTGGGAGTTCAGTGCTGGGGCCTGTAGCAGGGGGCAGGTAGAGAGAAGGATTAAACAGAGCCCTGTCCTGCCAACAGGTGCCACCACTGAGGGGCTGACAGAGCACGCGGAATAACTGAGGTTAAAGGAATCACTAGTTTAAACCCCCCAGCAACCTCTTACATGGCACTCTAACTCACAATAACTCTGTAAGTCAGAATATACCTGAATTCTGATGTTCTTTAGGAAAATGAGGCAGGGAGCAATGAAGTAACATGTCCCAGAAGATGTCATTAGTAAGACTGCCATGTTCTCCATTCCCTTGTTGTAAGTGCAGACACGTGTCTGCAGCCAGGTCCCTGTCCTCTGCAGGTGTGGACATGTCCTCACTGACTGATTCATTTCAGCAAGTATTAACCAAGCACCTCCTCTGTGCCAGGCGCGAAGTTCTGGGGACACAGCAGCAACAAAGGCAGACACAGTTTCCAGGATTTTGCCTTAAAGTGATGGAGATAGATTTAACAAGATGGTCATACCAGTAAAAGCAGTGTGTCTATGGTAATCAGAGTGTGACTGGTGCTATGAGAGGAACACCAGGACGTGACAAGAAGAGAGTGGGGCCTCCTTTTGATGAAGGTTAGGGAACTTCTCTCTGGAGATGGCACCTTTACGCTAAGGTGGTGAGGCGTGGTAGGAACAGTGTCTCAGGCAGAGGGAACAGCCTGTGCAAAGGCCTGAGGCTTGACAGCCTTCTGGTAAGCATGGACAGGAAGTGCTGCATGTGGGGCAGTTAGGGAAGTGTGAGGCCTGGGTACAAGCAGACTTTTGGGCCAGGGCCAAGGTCTTGGATATTATCTTGAGAGCAAGAGGAAACCTCAGCAGGTTTTTTGATTAAAAAAAATGAATTTTATTTATTATTATTATTTTCTTTTAATTTTCCACAGGGCATGCATGCTCATGATAGAGAGAGAGGAAGAGAGCGAGTATGAGAAAGCAAGTCACCAGGTTTGGGATAGGAACCATGGTCAGCCATGTGGGAGTTCAGTGTCCTAACCACCACGCCATCTGCTGGCCCCCTAGCAAGGTTTTAAACCAGGAAAGATCAGGACCCAATCCAATACAGATTGGAAGATTATTCTGGCTACTGTGAGGAGACCTGCAGGGTTGGGGCTAGGAAGCTACGTCTAAGGTTCAAACAACGTGGCTGTGTCCCTGGGGAGGGCTGTCTGCCTTGATTGGGGCCGGCCTTGTCTTTAATCCACGGCCTTGCCCAGGAACTGGGGCCCCATGACGCACTGTTTCTTCCCTCTGCGCCATACCTCTTCTTACCTACTCCGATCTCCACCCTCAACGCGCCAGCCAGGACCCAGAGTTTCTAGAATTGAGCTCATATTTCATTCTGAACTTCCTAGTGGTCAAAGTAACATGAGAAAGGCAGTCAGGTGTGTTCTCATTGTCCTCAAGGGAAGACATGCTTTTTTCTGACACAGTAGAAAGGAAGTTTCCACAAGGATTTGGAGTGGGGAGGCCTGCAAGGAAATGACCACATCCTCCCAGATACACTGACAGGGTCTATAGCAGGTTTTATGGGTAAGTATAATGACCGCATATGAATCAGTGCATCTCTGTAGGCGCGGGGCCACTGTGACCACATGGCTCAAGAATGGAGCTTCTTTAATAGACTAGCTTAAACTAAGCAAAGTCTCAGATTCTCTGAGGCAGCTCTTCCTATTTGATGCTCCAGGAAAATGTGCTCTACCTTGGGCCTTTGAGATCTCTTGCCACCCAAAGGATACTCCTGGGAAGCGTCTTCTCAGTTGGGTAAGGTTTAATCTATAGGAAGGCCCCTCGGGTGGCCACCATCAACCCAACTCTATCATCTCAACTATCTTTTCTTTTCTTTCTTTTTTAAGGTTTTTGTCATAGGATGAGTGTACTTGCCAGAGACACAGAGAGAGAAAGTGAGAAATTAACCCCTTGCGAGGGGGTGGCCACATCACAGTCTCTCTCTCCTCCTGGGATTTTGGACATGTATGCACACCTATCCAGTGTGATTTTCAAGCCACTGGGTCCAGGACTCAAACCACAATGGCCATGTGTGGGAGTCCAGCACCTTAGTCACTATGCCACCTGCTGGTCCCTCATCATCTCAACTTTCAATGGGAATGAGAATTTAGTAGTTTGTATTTGGGACTTGGGAGATGTTGAAGAAATCATAGTTCAGAGATTAAAGAAGCAGATGATAGGCTGCACATGCTTTTGTTCAGAGCTTCTCAGTCTTTTTATATCACACCACAGAGGCTGTTGATATAATCCTGTGTCATTTAACAACGGTGAAGCAATGTCGTCGTTGCGTGAGCATCGTAGAGTTTACTTACACAGACCCAGATGGTATAGCCCACGACACACTTACTTAGGCTATATGGCATATCCAGTAAGCTCCTTACGGGCCCACCGTCAAATGTGTGGTGCATTAGAGACCAAAGCATCGTTATGCAGCCCCCCGGCTGTGTTTGTGTGACACACCTGGGTAAACAGAGGGTGCGCGTGGTTGGAGACAACTGGCCTGCAAGCTTTGGCTTCTCCAAGTCCCAGCTGGTCATCCAAAGGCTGAATGGATCTGGTGTCTTGGCACACTATTGGGGACAGTGAGAGTTGAGGCTTAGGTGGGGCTTAGCCACTTTTCCCTCACTCTTTCTCTCTACGGTCACTAGTCTAGGGAAAACAGACAAGGTACAGATTTTCATATCTGAGCAAGTATCCAAATACTTCATACCTTCTCAGCCATTTCCGGGAATTTCTGAAACCCGAGTTGGGCAGCACCTCTTAGGCCAGAGGAGACCCAGGGCAGACTTCTGGCACATTACTCTTAATCTGACTGCTCCATAGAACAGACACTTCCTGGCTTACTCACCCAGGGGCAGGTGGAAAAGATGGGTGTGAGAGAGAGAACATGCTGGGCCTTTGCATGGCCCGACCTTGCTGCCACCTGGGAACCTGAAATTCCAGAGGAACACTTCTGACCTTCAAGGCACGGCAACAGTGCCCACTAGCGAACATGGCTCAGTGAATGTCCTGGGTTCTGACCATCAGCGAGTGACTCTACCCCTGGCAGAGGGGTGGATGGAGGGGTACTAGCAGGGAGAAGGCAGGAGTTCTTGTCCCAGTTCTTCCCAGAGGAGAGTGGGCAGAAGTCCCTTTGCAAACACTGAGATGTGAAAGCATGATTTAAATTAGATGTCATCTTGCCTTTGGAATGAGAGCATGACATGGATTATTTCTGAATTCTTGTTCCATATGTCTCTGGAGGTACTGGATTCCTCTAGAACAGCCATTTCCTCCCTCTCTCTCTCTCTTTTTAGGTTTTTGTCTTAGGGCTTATGCACTAGCTGGAGGGAGACAGGGAGACAGAGAGAGAGAAAGTGAGATATCATCCCCAGGGGCGGTGGCCATACCACAATTCCTTCTCCTCCATTCTCCTCTCGGGATTTTAGGCATGCTTGCACACATGCACACCCACTGTAATTTTCAAGCCTTTGGCTCTGGGACTTGAACCACAGTCAGCCATGTGGGACCCCAGCACCTTAACCCTGAGCCACCTGCTAGCCCCTCCATACGCTCTTTTAACCTTCTATTGTCATTACCTCAAAGTGACCTAAGGAGGAAAATTTCCTGGTCTCTGTTGGGCCTCAGCCTTCTTCACTTACCTTCCTGCCTAGGGTCTTCCTTGAGGAGGCCCATTTATTCCTAAATAGTTTTAAAGATATTTTTGAAACTGGGTGTGTTTTCTCCCGTGGGTCAAGCATGAGGGTGGCTTCTCAAGAAAAATGCCTGTGCCTGCTTTGCAAGACTGGGGAACGTTCAAGGGAACACTGCGCCAGTTGCCGTAGCATAGCAGCATGGGGCACCTGGGCTTCTGTGGCATTAGTGATGGCTCTAGGGCCCATCTCTCTGGATCGTGGTTTCTGCATTTGGGATAGAGGGTTGGACTGGGTTGTTCTTGAGCTCCATTCCTGGTATATTGAGCTCCATTCTTGCTATAACATTCTGCAAGTGATAAAACAATCATAAATCCCCCTCATTTTTATTTTGACTTGCTGACAGTTTTTCCTCCTGTCTGTTTCGCTCGTTTCGATGACAGGCAAATTTTGTGTATGTGAGGTTTAAAGATTATAAGAGAATTGTCAAAGAGCTGCCTGCACCTTGCTGGGATGTTCTCTCATTCATTTATTCATTCATTCATCCAAGAAATGTTTACAGATATGCCATGTCAGTGACATTGACCACCTGTGTGGGGCTGTGTGGAATAAAGTAGCAGCGACTGATACAGCCAAAGGGACTGTCTTCTAGGTGGAGATAATCCCTCAAACAAATCTAACCAATATTTGCATTTTTTTTTAAAAGGACAAAATAACAGATAACTCTAGTCCTACATCATTTGTTTTAAGGATGGACTACAAGTTTGGCTTAAAGAATTTGATCATTCACAAAGCTCTTCAAAAATACCCAGCAATAGGGAATCAGCAGTTAGCGTAATGGCTATGTTGTTGGACTCCCACATAGTCGACCGCGGTTCGCGTCCCGGACCTGGTGGCTTAAAACCCATGCCGGGCACGTGTGCGTGCGTGCCCAAGATCCCGAGAGGAGAATGGAGGAGAAGGGATTGCGGCATGACCGTCCCCCAGGGGATGATTTCTCGCATTCTGTCTCTCTGTCTCTCTCTGTCTGTCTGGCGAGCACATGCGCCCTATAGTGAAAACCTCTCCAAAAAAAAAAAAAAACCCAACAATAACAAAAATTGAAATCTTTATTGTTTGTAAATGATTAAAAAATAGAACAGAGTACCAGCAGAGGGTGTAATGGTTACATTGCTGGACTCCCACGCAGCTGACAGCAGTTCAAGTCCCACACCTGGTGGCTTTAAACTCATGCTGGGCATGTGTGAGTATATGGCCAAAATACCAAGAGGAGAAGGGATTGTGGTGTGGTAACCCCCCGGGGGGGTGATTTCTCATTTTCTGTTTCTCTGTCTCTGTCTCTCTGGTGAATGCACTTGCCCTATGGCAAAAATCTCTCTTAAAAAAATAGGACATAGATTTCTGGTTCTGATGACAAGATCTGAGCTATTGTGGACTCCCCTCCCATGTCAAACAATAATAATAAAAGATCAAATATAATGATAAAATATTTTGGTAAACATCTGAGTTTGACGAGAAGGGAGTCCTCAGAGGCTAGAAATCAAGAGAAGGCTCAAAGTCAGAACAGTAAGTGCAGGAGCTGAAGTCCCTACGGCCCAAGATATAAATCGTAGTGAACAGGGGCTAGGGTTTCAATGCTGTCGCTGGGACAGAAGATATGACCTTAGACATATGTGCAATGGAAGTGGGAACTGAAACCCTCGCAGAAACTTGATACCTGTAAGTGCATACTTTCTATGAAATGGGCACTATGTAAGTTTTACCTGTAGGTCAAGGGATGCAGTGGTAAAACTTGGTTCTGACAAGACTCAGAGTAGAAAGAGTTTCCCACGGGAGGTTGAAATCCCAAGCTTGTGCCACATACAGGAGTGGTATCTCATTTTATACTATACATAAGAAACCAAAGAATAGAAATTAATATAAAAACTGTACTCACATCAGTAAAATCACTAAGATGCCTCCCAGAAGCATATAAAAACTCTTATCTTGATCCTTTCATAATCTAGTATGTACAACTGCCTACAGAATGAAGATAACTGCTGAAGATGAGCTCACAATTAAAAAATTGCAAACTACAGAAGGAAAGGAGGGCAATGCAGGAGACTACCATGAAGATGAATACCCTAAGAACCTAAGATAACAATTTGCAAAAGACTGCAAAATGGTTAAAGAGAGGAAAGAAAACACTGAAAAAGAAGAAGCCAGTTAGAAAAAGAATCAAATTTTTGAGAAACAAAAATGATAGCCATCAGAATTAAACATTCAGTTGATAGATTAATTACCAGTTAAAACATAGCTGGATAGAAAATTAGTGATTTGGGAGACAAAGTTGAGGAAATTGCCAGATGCATAGCATTGAAGGCTAAAGAGTTGGGAAATATGAAAGACAGGTTAAGAGATAAAATATTATGAGAAAGCCTAATATATATCTAACAGTTGACCTAGAAAAATAAAATAGAAAAAAGAAAATAGAGACAGCATTTGAAAAAGATAATGGCTAAGGACTTCATAGAAGAGAACTGTTTCAAGACAGGTATCATTCCATTGAAGAAGCATACTAAGTCCCAAGCAAAATAAATAAAACTAAATGGAAATCTAGGCAAAAATGGTGGTGAAATTGAAGAACATCAAAGACAAAAAGGAAATTATGAAAGCAACTAGAGAGAAAGTATAATTTTTAGATTGGCACATTTTCCAGCATAGTTAGAAGTGAAAGAATAATAGAAAACGTCTTCAAATGTTAAGAGATAGTAACGCTCAGATAATCATTTAATAGTGAAGGCAAATAAAGACATTTTCAGGCAAATACAGGGAGAGTTTACCACTCACACACTCTGGCTGAACTGGTAAATAATGTATATCAGTTATAAAAATATGTGAGACTTCAGTCTTAACTTTGACGAGTAAAGAATGTGGAAGTCATCACTTCTTTATAACAAGAAATAAAGGTGAACAAATGGAAAATTGATGAGTTTTTTGGCCCATCAAAGAACAGAGGTCACAGGGCAAATATCTACTCCAAAACCTGAAGGATCATGGGAATCCAGAGAGTTACAAGCTGAGCTCTGCCAGGTTAACAGAAAGCTTCACACTAAAGGTCTATTACTTCATACATCATGTGCAGTTTTCAACAAAAAATAGGCAAGGAAAAAAAACAGTAAGAAGAGACAAAGTAAACAATAGAAACAGACCTACATATGACCCAGCTTTTAGGCAGGGAATTTAAAATAACTATGATGACTATGTTAAGGACTCTAATAAAAATAAAACAAGTAGATAGCATGCAAGAACAGACAGATAATGTAAACAGAGAAATGGAAACTCTAAGAAAGAATAAAAATGCTGAAAACCAAAAATACTGTAGCAGAAATAAAGAATGGCTTCAATGGACTCTTCAGTTGACTAGACACAGCCAAATGAATAATTAGTGAGCTCAAAGATGCCAATAGGAACTTCCCAGGGCCAGCCCCACAGTGCAGCAGTTAAGCGTAGCCCAGAGGAAGCTGCATCCCAAATGGCCAATTTGAGTTTGAGTCCTGGCCTCGGCACTTTGAAAAACACACCGAGAGTATGCATAGGTGCCCAGGATCCTGATGGGATGGAGAAATAGAGGATAGAAGATTGTAGTGTGGCCAGGCCCTATTAGGTGCTTTCTTGGAGAAAAAGAGGTGTATCCCAGGGAGGTGGGTCCTGGTAAATATGACGATGGGATGTCCTGAGGAAAGGGGAAGGATGCATTGCCTTAAAAGTATGGGGGACTGGCTTGCACAGATGGGCTGGAGGTCTGAGCAGGAGCTATGTGGCAGGGTAGTGTAGTGAGCAGTGATCTGGAATTGGCATTGAGCAACAGTGAATATGCAGACCCCTGTCTTTTCCATTGGTGACAATGTCCGGGACTCATGTCTGGAGAACAGCTGGAAGCAGGGCAGTGTCGTGGTTAAGAGCAAAGGCTATAGAAGCAGCAGGTGGTGACCTTGCAGACTGTTCATTTTGAGCTAACGTGATCTCCTGGGAGATGATGGTAGTAAGAACGACTGCAGGCTTACCTCCAGAACCTATGCAAGTCTTCCTTCATTCCTGGCTTTGAACATGCTGGTACCGCCACATCCCAGATAAAACTGGCTTTTCTTCCTGTGCGTTCGTAGTTCTTATTTCACATTGACTTGACTTTCCCACTGCTTTAACCACAGTTTTCTCATATGTAAAGTGGAGATAATAACAGTGTCTGTGTTGTAGGTGGTTATGTTGATTACGTGAATGAACGTAAAGAGGGCTTAGCAGCCCATAATAGGCACTCAATAAATGTTACTTTTATTATTATTGCAACCATTATTAAGGAGTATTTTGCCACATCAGAGATTCTCCAGGTGCAGAGACAGGACTGTGATGGGAAAGAAATCAGGAAGTCCAGATAGGAAGTGAGGCGGAGAGGAGGCAGGAGGGAGTTTGCTCCAGGGAAGCGGAGTGGCTGGAACTGTTGGGGTGGGAAGGATGAGACGCAGACCCGAAGGTGGAATACTTGTGCTATGGAGTTGCAGGGAACTTCTCCCTTCCCAGATTTGTTTGTTACTGTTGGCTTGGTTACAGATTACAGAGGCAAATGAGCCCAGGCTTCATGGGGAAATCCCATTAACGTAATCAAAATAACAATTTGTACCACTTTTAGAACTTCTGCCCAAGGAGCTAAGCAATCTTTGTAATAAATTATTAATTCTGGGTTTTTCTATAAGAATTTTCCTACAAACAAACAAATTATTATTTCCTTTTGGGTGCAACGAAGGACAGGAGTTCTCTGGTCTCCTAGCTCTGTCTCTATGCAAGGGAGGAGGGATTAAAGCCCAGACTCCTATGCCTCTGAGGGACTAACCTATCAGCATTGAGAATGACCCCTGAACGAAGGGATGGGGCGGCTAGCCCTTGTTCTCAGGGACATGTGGCATTCCT
>NW_006159568.1:2972345-2979710 GCF_000334495.1 Tupaia belangeri chinensis
CTAGCCCTTGTGCTCAGGGACATGGGGCATGCCTGTTCTTGCTCAGGCCACACCTGCATTGGCCACGTGGGGAGGTGATAAAGTAAAGGGCTCTGGAGTCAGCTGGTCCTGGAACCTGGAGTGCCCCTCCTGGCTGTGATCTGGACGGGTGGCTCCAGCTCTCTGAGCTGTGCCTTCCCTATCCACAAGAGGAAGTGGCAATACTGCTGTGTCCTGTACACAGTTGGTGTGAGTCTCATGTGTGGCAGGCCTCAGACAGTGCCCGGCACATTTAGTGGTTGTTACTTATTTATACCTTCAGGGAATGTTTGAATGACTTAGACCAGGATTCTGCCCCCACAGAGCAAATCTTGGGGGTGGTGGTAAATAAAGTGGATGGGGAAGAGGAAGAGGAAGAGGTGGCCAGGTGGAGAAGAATAGTTAAAAGAGGAGTCATGGAGATGTGCATGTGTCTTCAGTCTGGGCACACAGGCAGTTTCAGGTGGCCAGGCATGAGGTGTGATGGGGTGTGGGTGATGACTCTGGAAAGCCTGGTTAAAAATCATGATGTGTATGTATGTATGTGTATGTATGTGTATATATATATATTCCTGGCAAGTGACAGCTCATCAGGACAAACTGAGGTCAACTGCTTGGGACACACACATGAGTGCTGGCAGCAGTACTGCGGGCCATTGCAGAGTTCCTGGGGCTTGGGGAAGCCGGGCCATGGGACCTCGGTGAGCCTCGGAGTTGGAGGAGACCACTTCCCAATAGAGCAGTGCAGTTACCTACACCCTTCTTTTAGGATGAGAAGTGTGTGTGCCTCCTGGTGCAGAGTAACAGAGTTACACACTTTCTAGTCCGTGATCATGTTGCTTAATAATTATAGAGCAGATACCACGTGCCAAGCTCTGGTTTAAGCACTTTGCATCTATTAACTCATTTTATACCTTCAACAGCCCTGTGAAGTAGAGACTTTTATTACCTTAATTGTATAGAAACGAAAACTGAGGAAAAAATAGTCAAGCAACTTTCCTGAAGCCATCTAGCTGATAAGTTGCAGTGCTGGGGTTTGAAGACTACCTCCTCTATCTCATTCAAGGAATGGCCTGAGCAATCGGACCAGCTGATCCAATTTGCCAGGAAAAATGGCTGTGGATCGAGTATTATGAAATACAAGTTACTATTTTTAGGATTTGTTTCTCGTATTTGAACAGATTTATAAATAACAATCTCTTTGACAGGCTATTTGATTTGGTTACCTTGGCATAGATTTCTTCTTGGAAGGTGCTGGAAGTAGCATTGATCAGAGATAGTTGACTAAAGGGAGTTTTTTGTTTTTGTTTTTGTAGGGGTGGGAGTGTGTCTATACCTCTCCCAAATATCTCCCAGTTCGTAACCCTTGTGACTGTACTACATGGAGAAGGACTGCAGGGTCTCAGGGTCTCTGTCATCTGCATCTCTCTGCGCTTGAGAGGATCCAGACATTCTAAGGAGATTCCCATCTCCATCTGTGGGCAGTTGCTTAGTTCACCTCTGTGTGGCTCCAGGCCTGGGTTTTCACAAGAGGGTGTCCTTGACTCACAGCTGCATCTGTATTTAACTGGAGACACAGAATGACTTCTCTCCTGCCACTTGTGAGGAATCGAAATGCTTCCCATTGTTAGCCTTGGTTTGGCTCAGAGTGGCAATATCTAGGGAAGACTGCTTGGAGAACATCTATGTGTCCTCTATTCTAAAATCACCCCTAGAAATAGCCATTCAACTTCCCAAACAGCCAGGAAGGTGCCCTTCTAGTTACTTCATTGAGGTGCTGCCTGAACCTGTACCAAGGATAGCCTAAGAAGTCACCTGTGAAACTGTCCCTGGATCTAGGGGGTCATTCAGGGTGTTCTCAGCTTGCTCTTTAGGAGAAATCCTGGAGGGTCTGAGTCAGTTGGAGAGTCTTTGGTAATGGCCAGTTCGTATCTCACGTACCCTGCAAAGTCACTCACCAGGCTTCTCCTCTCTCACTGGCAGCTAGGAGAGCCAAATGCAGTCCTTTCTGTGGCAAACTCAGAAGCCTGCAGCCTCGATCTTGGCCTTGAGGCTGTGGAGGGTGTGATGATTGAGAGTGTGTTCTGGAGCCGGATGGCCTGGATTCCACTCCAACTCTATCACCTACTACCTGCTGGTCTGGGAAGGCTACCTGGCCTTGCTAAGTCTCCATTTCTACATCTCTATGATGAGGATAATGAGTATTTGCTTTATGGGCTGACTGAGGTTTAAGTGAGGGTCCCTGTGAAGTGTGGAGCCCATGCGGAGCATATAGTTTGTGTTTGTTCTTGACTGCAGTTGATTTTTGATTCTCCCTTTTGTTCTTTCTCCCACCGAACCTCTCTCTCTGTGTATATATTTATTTAATATTTTTGCCATCAGTCTTGTGTGCTCTCCAGAGAGAAACAGACAGAGACAGAAAGAGGGAAAATGGGAAACACCCCCCAGGGTATATGGTCACACTGCAATCCCCTCTCCTCCATTCTCCTCACAGGATCTTGGGCACACATGCACATGAGGCCTGTGTGTTTTCCAAGTTGCAGGGCCTGGGACTTAAACCCCAGAGTCAGCCATGTGGGATTCAGCACCTAACCACCATACCACCTGCTGGCCTGTATTTTTTTGCATCATTGTGGGCTGCCTTCAATCTTTTCTGAAAAGTAGTGAGATATGAAAGAATAAATGAGCAAATAAAGTTAATGACTATAACAAAGGCAAAGGGGCACTTGTTTATGTTTCTCAAAGTCTTTCATATAACTTATCTGATTTTATTATGAAGTTTCTCTTCCAACATTATCTTAACACAGTAACCTTTAGGCTTTCTTTTCTGACTATAAGTAGTTGCAAAGATGTGTCTTCTGTGTGTGTGTGTGTGTGTGTGTGTGAATGTTGAACTCTATAAGTCCTCAGCAGTGTCTTCAGTCAGGTTGAAGTAAGATCACCTTTTGTACTATGACGTTCTGATTTTTGAAAGTAATGTCATATGCGTAAAACTCCAGGCTTGTGTCCTACCACCCAGGCATAACTATTTGAAATGCATTGGAGCCACCACCTGTGGAATGCTAGCAGCCTGGTAGGTGGGAATTGGGGAGGGTCTGGGGACCCTGTCTGCCTGGGCTCACCCCTTGGCCTGCACTCACCCGAAGGCAGTGTCCCCAGGCAGGTTCACTTGGTCATCCTGCTGACCCACAAGGCTAGATGACAGGAATGGGGAGAGAAGAGTGTGAAGTGGCTGAAGGTTATGGGCCTGGGATGAAGAATGGATGGATTGGACTGGGCTGGGATTGGGCCTGTGCTAGAGAAGGGTGAGGCCAAGGCCACAGAAAACCCTGGGTCAGGAGTCAAGGGCTGGCTGCAGAAGAAAAGCTGGAAGACAAGAGTTGGTGGGTGTTCCATTCCCAGGGAGTGGTTGAGAGGGTGGAGTCGGCTGCATGAAGGCTTCTCACTGGCCACCAGACCCCACTGCATGACCTGTCATGCAACCAGCCCTGTGCTCACCTGCTCTGGGGAAAAAGCACACTTTCCCACCTCTAGCAGATTCTCTGCTCAAGGCTCCACCTCCAACATCTGCATCTGTATCCCGTGATCTAGGTTAAACTTTTATTAATTGTATGACTGTAAGAAAGTCACTTTATCTTTTTGGGTCTCAGTCTCTTCACTTACAGAAGGAGAGGAATGAGAGCACTGACTCTCTGGTCAAGGTGGAGCAAAGCCCAGTGTGATAGCTGTGTCAGCAGCTAAGCATGACTCCTGCAAGAGAGCTGGGCCTTATACACATGCACATCCCTGGATCTTCCTCGAGCCCTGCCCACCATGTGGGAGGTGCTTTCAGTTTCCGTCCCTGAAAGGTGCTGTGACTTTTCTTGACTGCATTCATATCTGTGACCTTCTTCAAACCCTGTGAACACTTTTGGGGCTGTGGGGCAGACAGAGCTATTATTCCCATAATGTGGATGGCACAATGAGAGCCAGGGGCATGCAGCCTGTCTCTGCCCCTCCCAGGTGCAAGTGCTGCTTGTCCTGGGTTCTGATTCGAGCCCACCTGTCTTCTAGAGTCCCTTTGGGCAAATCTTTCCCCCTTGCCAATGCTTCAACTTCCATCTGAAAACTGGGGGTGGGTGGGAATAGAGATACTCCAAACCCCTTCAACTCAAACACTATCTGCACCTGTGGCTCTGGCCTAGGAGGGCCTGCATCCTTCAGCCTTGGGGGTAGGCTCCTGGACACACAGCTGAACACATGGATTTGTGGACCAGCCATTGGCTGCCTGGAACATGGCCTAGCAGACAGGCACACTGGGTGGTGTAGGCATGTGCAAGACACCCCTCAAAGCAGACAGAGTCCTAAGGGGTCCACAAACATAGCTATGACCCTGGTCAAGTCCAGGCAGTACTTGCTCATTGCTTTGATTTTTTTTATTCAGGAATTTTAATAGGTAATACATGCAAAATGGCAGAAATGTCAGATAATACCAAATGTATGCCATGAAAAGTCAGTCTCGTCTCCACTCTTCTCCCTGACACTCAGTTCCTCCCCTGGGATCCAACCACTGTTTCCATTTCTCTGTATTCTTCAGATATTTTTAAAAATGCCTCCAAGCATATATGCTACATGTTATTTTGTAGAGGGCAAAGTATATAGGTAAATATGTTTTTAACTCTATATTGTGGATCATCAGGAAAGTCATCACACAGTTTTGCATAGAAAAATACATCATGACTTTTCAGATGACCCAGTATATCCCTTTTCTGCAGCATACTATATATGGTGTTCTGCTTTTGCTATTTTTTTCATGTTAGTAAACATTTCTTGAAAATTGTTCCGTATAGAGTGCGAATCATTCTTTTTTTAACAACTCCAGTAGTGTTCCATTATGTTAGGTATTACAATTTATTTAATAAGTCTTCTATGACTAAGTCTCCTCTAATGTGTTTCTTTTCCCCAAAAGCCTACAAGCCCTTGTCCACATGTGTTCGTGTAGAGGCAGGACCACACCTGCAGGATACATTCCCAGGAGTGGGAGGCCTGGCTCAGTGTATGTGCATTGTGACTTCGAAAAGAGAGCTGAATTGTTCTCCAAAGGGGTTCATCCCCCTAAGTGAGAGACTTGTTTCCCTGGAGTCTGTCATACAGTATAGTACCAACTTTTTGAATCTGACAGATGAAAAAAATACATTGTGGTTTTATTTTGCTTTTCTCTTATTATGGGTGAGGTCTAACTACTGCTACTTCTTTATATATATATATAAATAATTTTAGAATAACTTAAAATTTACAAAAACGTTAAAAAGATAGTACAGAGATTTCCCATCCACGTCTCCCCCTGTGTCTCCCTAATGAAAATGTTTTACTTAACCATGGTCCATTTGTCAAAACTAAGAAATGGACATTTGTACAGTACTAAAAACGAAATTCCAGGGCCAGGCTGTGGTGCAATGGTAATGCACCTGGACCCCTGTGGGATCGGCCCTGGGATCACACCCCAGGACCCCCCTGAGCACACCAGGTGCGTGCGTACTCATGACATAGGCTGGCTATGGATGGGGCTGGATGGTGGCGTGAAGACCCTTTTGGGAGTACTTACTCTCTCACATAGAATAAATCGATAAATGAACTTAAACAAGCAAACAAAAAAAGCCATAAAACAACTAAACTCCAGACTTCATTTGACTTTGGAACAAAGTTTTCATATTTTGGTGAGAGTACGAAGCACGAGGACAGCTAGAGGTAGAACTGAGGGGCCACCCTACCTCTGGCCCTGTCCTGAGATGGCCAGCAGGTGCTGCACCTTCAGGAGACCTCTGAGTTGCATGATACCCAGCACAGGGTGCTCCAGTCCAGGCTTCCCGCTGCAAAGACTCAACTGCATGGAGACAGGATGCTGTTTCTCTCCGTTCCTTTGGGAGAGAAAAGCAGCTTTTGTTGTTACACACTGGATTGGCCCTTTACTGCTGCTCCATCAGCATTTTCATAGTTTTTGCTATTCCAGCAGAGGGAACAACTTGTGCCGAGGCATAGAGGTATGAAATTTCATCGATTAAAAAAACTCAGTGACACAGGAGCACTACATGATAGGACTCTCTTTTTGCAAAATTAACAGAGAAGGCTTAAAGCAGCATCTCCAACTTCAGTCCTTCTCCCTCTCAGGGGCAATGGACTTGGTTTGGCGTGTCCCCTGCCAGGACCTTTCTAGAAAGCATGGACTTTTCAGATTGCCACTAGGGGCTGTGGGTGGCCAGAGATAACATGGTGCAGGAGTTAGGAAGCTTTTCCTTTTTTTCTTTCCTTGCACTCAAGAGGAATGTTAATGCTCTCCCCACACAGGCAGACAGAGCGCTTCACAGCCTCAGCCTTGGGTGGTCTCGCAGCAGCTCTATGAACTGCATAGAGACTGTCTCTTCTGGGATGGAGGAAGCCAGGACCCAGAGAGGTGGAGTAGCTTGTCCCAAATCACACAGCTAGTGAAAGGCAGAGTTCGTACATGACCTCACTGCTGCCTCCTGAAGAGTATGAGAGCAAAGCCTGCTCAAGTCTAGTCACTTTGCATGCATTATCTCTCCTAATGCTGACACCACCTCTGGGGCTAGGACCTGTGATCAGGCTGCTTCTGTAGAAGGGGAGACAGTTGAGGCATGAGGGGTGAGACAGTAGGTCTGAGGTGAGTGGAGCTGGGATTCTAAGCCACTTTGTCTGCCTCCCAGGCATGCAGCGTGAGCACGGGGCTGGCCACTGCCATCCCTTTCTCATAACCTGTGCTTTTTCTTACCTCCCACCTGACCCCCATTGTTTTAAAGTTTACCAGCCATTTCCACGCTGTGCTCATGGATAGGCAGCACCAGCCCTTCTGTGCCACCCCCCTTCATCCCCCATAGAGTCTGTGCCTCTGCTACCTACCTTAGTTGTTTCCAGGCCTCACCATTCAATCCCTGTTGGGCCCAGGACCCTCTCCCACAGGTTGACTTAAGACCTTCCCAGGGCCTGCTGGGTGCCAGTGCTGCTCTGGATCCTGGCAATAGCAAAGCAGACAGCAAAGCAGACAAAAATGGCTGCCCTCATGGTGCTTCTATTCTCCCGCAACAAAGAGCTGCTGACCTGAGGCCTAGGTTCCTCTCCAGGTCCAAATCCAGGTCTTGCTCCTACCCCTTCACCACTGTTTTCTGGGGTGATGGCGAGGCTTTGTCATCTGCTTTGATGGCAGGCCCTGGGCATTTCCCCTGGAGGCAAGCCTTTCTTGTCCAGTCGCCTGGGGGTTGTCATCACAGGCTCAGGGCAGGTCCTTGGGTGCTCCTGGGGCTCTTGTGAGCAGGCACGTGATTTACCGCGCCTCACCGCGCCACATGTCTTTAA
>NW_006159568.1:2979733-2993264 GCF_000334495.1 Tupaia belangeri chinensis
CAGTGCGCATTGCCTGCTGAAATAATTTCCACAAAGAGTGGCTCCTATTACTGCAAGAAGCGTGCAGACGTCATGATTTATTATTATTTATGGTCCCAAGGCCTTGTTTATGCAAGACGGGTTAGGTGCGTGCGATAGAAATGCCATTATGCAAATGACATTGAATGTCCTTACTGCGCCTAAATAATTTTTGTGTTGGACGATTAAACCTCATCTGTTATTGATATGGGCTGCAGTCGGGCTATTACAGAGTCCCAACAGTACTTACTCCCAGTAATGGGAAAATTGAGAGAGAGAGACCAACACAATTGCCTCAAGTGGGCCGTGATGGTCTGGAAGGAGTAGAACATCTCCAAGAGCGGAGGGAGCCGCCCGCGGACTCCTCGGGATAAATAAGGAAGACAGCGCGGGCAATAAATTACGCCGGGTCTGAGTGGTGCCTTGGAGAATTTGCGGCCTTCCAGTCTCGTGATTTAGCTATTTGATTCAGCCGGGGGACTAGGCAGCCCCAGCCTGAGTTCCAGAGGGGCCCTGGGCCAGGGGGCTGCCAGCGTGGAGGGGAGGAGGACACGGGCGGAGGTAACCACCACTACCGGGGGCCTCCAATCTGCTGCGCCCACAGCCTGCCTCTCTCCCCAGCTCCTGTGCGTGCGGCCTGCGTGCTCTTGATCTCTTGTGCTCTCTCTCTCTCGCTCTCTCTCTCTCTCTTTTTTTTTTTTTGACACAGCTGTGAAGTCCCATTTTGATCAGTGTTGATAGCTTATGAATTCCAAAATTGACAAAATTTACAGAAAAATGAGGATAATCCATCTTCCTTAGCGGCCTGTCAGGAGCTGGCCATACTTCATAATCTCCAATTACAGATGCTATTTTCCGACATTTACATGCAGATATTAGAACCAAATGAAAATGAGAAACAAAGAGAGAATGGAAATGCAGCTATTTATATGTATAAAAGACAAACAGGTAAATTTGAGACAGTTAGATTGGATTTGGGGTCCCTTTAGGAGGCTGGAAAGAGACAGCCTTGAGCACTGGGGTCTCAGAACAAAATGGTGAGACACAGGCCTCGCCAGGCCTGGGACTGGACTGGTAGTTTGGATTAAAAATGGGTCAGCGCTGCCCAGACAGCTGAGGACATTTGACTGGGGGGTAAGAGGGACATGAAGGGCATCCTCCAGAGTTTTAAGGGGTCTCTGGAGACCACCCATAGCTCAGACTGAAGTGTCAAGTCCACACGTGTTTTATAACGGGGTGAGTTTAGAACCTTCCACAGTTATTTAAAAGAGAGAGAGAGAGAGGAGAGAGAGAGAGGTGGTTTGGGGGAACTGTCTTTGGAGTCAGCTTTTTCCCCAAGGCAAATTTCAAAAAAGTGAGCATATTCTGGTAATGAATGCATAAACTCCCCCCAGAAGGGGATTGGAGAATGTAGCACTGCTTGTCAGAAGGGCTCTGGCCAGGTGCACCAATAGACTTTAAAAACGGGATACAAATAATAAAATTAATGGGGAGAGAAGGAGTTCTGATATATGGATAAATCTGCTTCCTTCTCCAGGCTAATCTGGCGGAGAGAGGAGGGTGTGGGAGGAGGCTTTGTAATGAAAATGTTCTTCCCATAAAATTGAAGGGAGAACAGCCTTGTTGCCCTCGCAGCTGTATGTGGCACTGGCTTCTGGAAAGCTGAGGATATTAATTAGCACTGCTTTGGATTAAACTCTCCCAACCATGTCGGATGGTCCGATTCTTCTCTTTGTGAGCTTGACACAGGGCGGCAAGGAGAAGCCTGCCTGGCTTTTCCCACCCTACTGTTATTACTGAACTTTTCTTTTATTTGGGGATCAAACCTTTTCCCCTCCTGGAAGAGAAATGAGGCAGTTCAGGTTTTTCCAGGGCAGTTGGGCAGAGGGAGTCGGGTTGGCTGGACACGGCAGAGGAGGTGGAGATGGTTGGATGGGGCGATGTGAACCTCGCAGTTGTCTTTGGCTTGAAAGCTCTCATTTGTTTGTGTGAAGCCTGGCAGTTTCTAGCTGGCAGTTTTATGTTATTTGAGTTTTGATTTGTGGGAGAGAGGGGAAGGAAATAAAATCAGGAGGTTAAATTAATGTGTGTGTGTGTGTGTGTGTGTGTGTGTGTGTGTGTGTGTGTGTGAGAAAAATGAATTATTAAACTCAAACCAAGCCTGCAGGAGAAGTGTTTGTTTACATGTCCAGTCTCAAGGCAAATGGTTGGTTTGTTTAAGTAAATTACAGGTTTTAGCACAAAAATAATTATTATGCTTTGTTTCCAGGTATGAAACACAAGATTCATGGAACTAACACACAAATGCGAAATGCAAACACATTTCTATAACTAAAAGCAGAGGCTCTTGGATTGGCCCTGCAGCCTGGTGGTTAAGGGATCCAATCCCACATGGTAGACTATGGTTTGAATCCCTACTCCAGCAGCTTGAAAAACATGGGTGGGGGGATGCATGTGCACACATGCTCCAAATCCTTGCACATTGGAGAAATGGAGGAGGAGGGCTGCAGGGTGGCGATGGCCAACTGGGGAGTGTCCCCCCCACCCCCATCCCCCGCCCCATCTCTCTCTGGTGAGCGTATAGGCCTCTGGCAATTAAAACAATAACAAAAGCAGAGGCTCTTAAGTAAAGCTGACCTTGTTAAAAAGGCAGAAACACTGCTATTGTGTTCGTTTTTTCTCTATTAGCTAAAGTTTGAGCTCATACATAATAGCTAAAACCTAAGCCTAGTATCTCTGTCCCTTAGTTTCTCATATTTCTTTTCTTTAATTTTTTTTTTTTGAGAGGTTTTTGCTACAGAGTGTGTGCGCTTGCCAGAGAGACAGATAGAGATAGAAAGTGAGATATCACCCCCTCAGGGGGGATGGCCACACCACAATCCCTTCTCCTTCATTCTCCTCTCGGGATCTTGGGCACACACGCACAAGCGCCTGGCGTGAGTTTAAGCCACTGGATCTGGGACTCAAACCGCGATCGACTACGTGGGAGTCCAACGACATAGCCATTATGCTAACTGCTGGTCCCAGTTTCTCATATTTCTAAAACCCAGTGTCACTGTAGTGAACAGAGAGGGTGTGAACCAAGAAAGTAGTCAGATGCTTGAGTTCTTCCTTAATGGTGCTAATGAGGTGGGAGACAGGGACCCTAAAAATCTAGTTAGGGTATGGACCCACAATGTAATCACAAAATGGCTCAGTTTTGAGATGAAGGCAGCGGTGGCTCAGTGATTGATCTAGGTAGCATGACCTAGACCTGAAACAAAGACTTCTTCCTGGCCTCACCACCTCCCAGGAAAAATAGTTTGTATGACCCAAAGCTTCTCGACAAAATAATCTCCGTCCTCAGTATCCACTCCATAATTAGTAGGATAACTGGATCCACCTAGTGTGGCAACCCATTTTCCAGGACCTCTCCCTTCTTGGGAGCTCTCTTTTTCCTCCCTTTTAATAAATTCCTCACTTTACTATACCTACTCTATGTCCACGACTCTAATTCTTCCTGAGCATGGGATAAGAGCCTGTGTCTCACTGTGAGTGTGGGCCTGATCACTCCTGTGGCCCTGTGTTCCTAACAATCCACGTGTAGGGTTTATTTCACTGTTGTTTCTCACTAATGTTAAGATCGATTGCTAATGTTGACATTAAATCTGAGCACGACTGTCCTCTGAGTTTATCACATGGGAGTTTCCTGTCTGAATAAGGAGAATAAAGGAGAAAGTTAATGTATCCATGGCTGGATCAGTCTGGAAACATTTCCTATGGAAGGGCATTCTTCTTAAAGTGTATTTATTTATTTCTTCCATGAGTAAGGCAGAGAGAGAGAGAGCGCAAGACAGAGAGACAGCATCCCCCAATAGGGTCTTGATGCCATGATCCACCCCCAGCTTCAGCCAGCCCCAGATCATAGGTGAGCATGTACCTGTGTACTCAAGGAGGTCTCCAGACTCAAACCTGAAACCTTGTCACGTGGGTCAGCCTCTCAGTCGTGTTTGACCTCTGCACTAACTGTCTGGCCTGCCAGGAGGTCATTCTTGAGCCAGGATTTGAAGGGGGTAGTCAGACTAGGATGAGAGAAGAGGGAGGATGCTTGGGGTGGAGGGAATGGCCCTGCTGCAAAGTAAGGCAGGAACCGGTAGGTGGTCTCAAGGAGTCACAACACACGTGAAAGTGCACCCGGCCTAGTAGTTGGGATCACCCCATCCCCTGGCCACAGTGCCTCGATATGCGCAGTGAGAATCATGGTCAAAAACAGACTGGAATCAGAGAGAGCCTAACCTCACTCCTCTATTCTGCAGCTGTCTCCACTTCTCTGAACCTCACTGTTTTGATCTGTAACAGGATGGGGGTAATAATAGTGGCAGAGGCCCAGCCATAATGGTGTATGCTGCTAAGATGCTACCCCACAAATTGGGACCATATGGGAGGCCTAGTTTCGATTCCTGGTTCAAACTAAGACCAGGCACAGTGGCATGCACCTGTAGTCTCAGTGACTTGGGAGGCCAAGGCAGGACAGTGACATGGTGAAATCTTGTCTTAAAAATAAGGTGTTAGACGGGTGGTTTGTAATGGTGCTTAAAACCTTAGACTTTAGAGTTGCACACTGGGCGTGATTTAGAGACATAATTTTGGCACTCTGTACCTCATTTCCATCATCCTAAAGGCAGGGCATGTACTCACTCCCGAGGCTCTGTAAGGATCCAGTGAATGAATGCACTCTGATGCCGAGGACAGCGCCCAGTGTGTAACAGGCAGCCAGTAAACACAAGCACGTGCACACACACACACACACACTTCCCACAACTGTTCAAGGGCTCTGAAGGTTTAGAGCTGGCAGTCTTCAGAAGTACAAACCAGAAGTCTGAATTCGCTGCGGGAGGCCTGGCCTTCTCTGCCTGGTGGTTTCCTTGCACAATTACTGTCTGTCCCTATGACTCCTTGGTGACAGAGAGGACACTTCCTTTTAAAGCTGCCTGTGTTTGCTTTTGCAGAGCAGAGGGACAGAGAGGTGATCTTTGGCCTGAAGAGTGTGTGCGTGTGCATGCATGTGCACACACATGTGTGCAGCAGCAGTCATAAGTAGTCGTGGAGAGGGAAACTCAGGCCCACCTCCTGGCCCCACCCATCCCATCTCATCCCCTGCAGTACAGAGGGAAGTCTTTTCCTCTCCTTATGGCTCCAGAATAACCTTCCCGCCCCCGCCCCCAACAGCTGGCAGTTGCTCTGAAAGAAAGTGGGCACTGAGCATCTTGGGGTGCCCCTCACTCTCATGCCAGGCCCTTGAGGATGGAATCCTCCCTCTGCATGCCTCCTTCAGGTCCCTTGGTAAAGGCCTGCCTTTCCTGGCGGGTAACGGGCCTCCCTGCCCATACCAGCCCTGCAGCAGGGTAGGACAGCCAGGTCCCACCATGGCCTGCCTGGAAAAAGCCTGTGGAATTGGGCTTCCTGGAGATGGAGCTTTGTTTCTGGAATTCTTCCTCCTGCTTCTGCATGTCAGGATCTGGAGTTGACCATGACATAGCCAGGCAAAGACGGAGCAGGACCTGGAACTCCTAGAACACAGCCTCCTCCTCCTCTCTCCCCCAAGTTCCCCCTAGTTGGAGTCTTCTTATCTGCAGGAGGCCTTGACCCTTGGATCTTTGACCATGGGCTCCTGGTTCTCATGGTCCAGAAGTGGAGATTCATGCACTAAGCCTTGCTGTGTCTTTTCTCCTATCTGGGAAGACAAGGGTCGAATGCTCTTCCTCTGTCTCAGCCGCCTGCAGGCCTGAGCCCAGGGCCTTCCTCTCTTCCTGCTTGTCCTGCAGATTTCTCACATTTTAGGGGGAGCTCTGGATTCCTTTGCCCTCTCTGTTGCTCTTTTGCTCAGCCTCACTCATGGTGGGTCCTACTGAGGCCTGCTGGGGCCGGTTTAGACAGGCAGGGCTGCTGCCCACAGGAACCTCCTGTCCTAAAGGGAGAGCAGACGTGGAATGACTGCAATGCAGAGTAGCCTGGGATGAACGAGTGTCATAAACAACGGGTGGGGAAAATGTGCTAGGAAGTCAGAGACAGGAATGATTTATTCCAGCCAAAGAGACTTAAGAAAAGCATTTGGGGGTGGGATGGGATGTAGCAGTTGAGTCGAAACTATGGTTCAAATCTCAGACTTGGTGACTTGAAACTCACGCCGGGCACGTGTGCCTATGTGCCTATCCTGGGAGGAGAATGGAGGAGAGGGGATTCTGCAGGGCCATCCTCCTGGGGGGATGCTTTCTCTTTTCCTCTCACTGTCTCTCCCTCTCTCTCTGGCAAATGCATGTGCCCTAAGGCAAAAACCTCTAAAAAAGAAATTAAAAAAAAAAAAGAAGAAAGCATTCAGGAGGAAATGATTTGGACTGGGCCGGAGTGGACAAGGAGTTAGATTAGGGCAGGAACGGGAGGCAGAGAAGACAGTGGGGGCAAAGGATTGCATCAAGGGTCCTGGCATTCAAGGTCTAGTGCACCGCCTGTGTGGTTGGAGGAGAGGCAGCGTTTTGGAAGTAGTTAGATCCGAGCTGAAGCTGAAAAAGTAGGCCGGGATTTGGACTGAGTAAAAGGTGTAGGTTGACACTGCTTGGAAGCCACGGGGAGCCAGAGAGAGTTTATAAGCCTCCCCACAGCATTCTGGCGTTGATGAACTTGCACATAGCATTGTTAGGGGGTAGGAGAAGTGAATGCCTATATATAATCATATGCATAATCACTTTCCATTTCTAATGGACTCAGAGTGAGCACTGCATTGACAGAGAGGACAGCGTGGACCAGCCAGTGGGCGAGCTCAAGGAAAGCAGAAGCAAGTGTCCCACGCCTCAGTGGAGGCCCAGGGGCCTTCTACTGGTCTAGGTAGGAAGGGCACTGACACCTGTAGCCCCAGAAGACAGGCTTTGGAACTAGAGCCCCAGAAAGCACATCAAAGGGCCATGTGAGGAGGACCAATGGGGGGAGACTGCGCGCTCTCAGCCTCAACTGCGGAGTGGTGCCATAGGAAGCAGTGAGCTCCCCGTCCCGGAGACGCTTTTTAGGTGGTTTCAAGCATCAGATAAGATCAACCTCCTTTGGGTCCTGTGATTTGAGGTTCATTAAAATTTTGTTAAAAGGGGCCGGCAGGTGGTGTGGTGGTTAAGGTGCTGGGCTCCCACACGGCCAACCACGATTCACATCCCGGACCCAGAAACTTGAACGTCATACCGGACACGTGTGCTTGCGTGCCCGAGATCCTGAGAGGAGAGTGGAAGAGAAGGGATTGTGGTGTGGCCATCTGCTCTGAGGGGCGATTGCTCACTTTCCCTCTTTCTGTTTCTCTCTGGTAAACACATGTGCCTTATGGTAAACACCTGAAATTTAAAAAGAAAAAACATTCTGTAAGAGGCCAGGGGGAAGAAAGGGCTTTCTGGTTAGTCGTTGCTGGGAAAGTTCCTCCCAGACGGAGGAACTTTCACAAAATGTGATTTCGGCCTCACAGTGTGAATTTGAGGAGTGGCCTGGAAGGCTGTAAACAGAGCAGGGGCGATGACTCATTTAAACTTTGCATATCTTTTCTCTGAAGTGCCCCAGTTGTGCCGCACACCGTTTTGACTCAGGCCTGGGCACATTTCTGGGGAACCAAATGACTGGAGAACATGTCTCATTCACACCTGTGCTGCTTTCTGATGAGTAAAAGCTCCTTGGCATCACTTATCCTCTCGGTGACCCTGGGAAGCACCTCTGGCACCATTGGCAGAGCCAGGCCATGGTACCTGTCCCACTTCATTTGGTTCCACAGACATTTATGTCACATCTGTTCAGAGCTGGGCACTGAGCCAGGAGCTGCTGCCAGAAAGACAGTCCTGTCCTTACGGAGGGTCTTGCACAGTTTCGTGTACGATGCAGACTGAGAGGTGCAGTGGCGGAGCTATACACCCTCAGGTGTTTCAGAAGCAGAGGAGGGGAGATCAGGGAGGGCTTCCTGGAAGAGGACAGTCCTTTAGAATCCTTAGTAGTTCTCCCCCTCCCCCCTCCCCCCCCCGTTAATACCAACAGGAGCACTCTGTAGATTATGGAGTCATTTTGTAAGCATCCCTCATAGTCACCCCATTCAGCAGACATTTTTGTTGTTTAATCTATCTTCATTTGGTTTAATAGAGAGAAAATGCTAAAACCTTTTCGTAGTTTGCTTGTTACATTTTTTATTAAACATTTTATTTCGCGATAATTGCATAGTCACATGCAGCTGTCAGTAGTACAGAGGGACCCTCTGCTCCCTTTCCCCACTTCTCCACAATGATAACACCTTGCAGCATTATAATACAGTGTCGCGGCGTAGACATTGTCACACTCAAGACCCAGAACAGTCCCGCCTGGTGGACTGAAGGACCCTCCTGGTGTCCAATTCAGTAGACGTTTTTAAAGTCGTTTTTTGTTTGTTTGTTTGTTTGCACAAACCTGGCTCTAGGGACTCAGAAAATGGAAAGAAAAAGGCCTGCCCTCAAGGACTTGACATTCTTATCACCCCCTTTGTGGCTCTCATGACCTTGTGATGTGCACCCTTGGTCACAGATCCCCTTGTTACCAACGTGAAAGGGATCTAAGAGTGTTGTGGGGGGCGACTAGCCTGGTTCCTCACAGTGTGAACTCGGCCATGTCAGGCTTGGAATCCACCCTCCTCGCTCCATGGTGCCTACCCTGATGACGGTCAGGCCTCTGGATTCAGGAGCCTGGGGGACATTTTTGCTAGCCCAGAGTGAAGCGTATGCCTGGCTTGGGGCCACATCAAGGAGAATGCCATTTCACAGAACAAGGACCCCGTGTTTGTGGGCACAGAAATGATGAGGCCTCAGAGCCCAGAAGCCCCACAGCCCTGGTCCATCTCCCTCATGACAGGTGGAGTCACTGAGGCAGGGTAAGGGGAGGGATCTGTCCCCAGTCGTGTGGGAGCCAAGTCCCCAGGCTCACTGCAACCAACCTAATCCCTCATCATGAAGGTAGAATTACTTCTCAACATTCCGCTTCGCCAGGGAAGGTTTTGGGGTACTCAGGTTTAAAACATGTGGATCAGTCCTCCTCGTTACCTGCAGATTCAAGGTCAGGGACAGTAGGGTCTGTTGCCAGGGTGCTTCCTGGAGGAGGACAGCCCACCGTAAGTGTCTGAGCTTTACCCCCAGAGATGGCAGTGAAGTCTTCAATTCTAACTCTGCTTCTGGGATAGAGAAGACCTCCAGGGAAGAGGCTGGCACTGGGCTTGTCATTGGAACATCTGGGCTCCCAGTCTGGGCTCTATTTCTGGTCTCCAGGATTCCTAAGGACACAATGGCCCTGCAAAACAAAACAGAACAAAACAAAAAACTTGCAATCTGGAAAGATGAGAGGTCTTACGCTTCTTGTGTTTGGAACTTCTGGAGTCCCTGAAGAGGTGGATGTAGCAGACTCCAAAGAGCAGGAAAGGGACATGACGAGGGGAGATGGAAGACTCGGGCTGGCCTCGGATTCTTGGATGCATTCATTATCTCACAGGTGCCATTGGGCAGGGGATGGGGCCCACGAGCAGTGCCACAGTCCAGTACGTGCCCTTGGGTGGTGGGGCTCTAATTATGGAGAATTTCAAAAGCAGACAGGATAACCTAATCAAGCTCTCATGGCTACTCCCCATCAGATTCAGCAATAAACACTCATGGTGGTCTGGTTCCGTTGGCGCCTCTATTCCCCAACACTCCACTTCACTTTAGTTATTTTCATGAATCATTTTCTCTTTCATGAGCATGAGAGACAGAGGGACAGCCACCCTCAGCAGGGTCTCCTGCTGTGATCCTTCCGCAGCCTTCCCAGCCAGCCAGGATCACGCTTGTGTCGGTGCGTGGCATGCACAGATTCACCGGGGAGCTGGACTCTCCATCTCCCAAGTGACTATAGCATAGCCGAGCAGCACGTTACCGCTGCACCACCACCAGCTGGCCCTCCGCTTTATTTTTAATGGCTTTATTGAAGTAGAATTACATTTGTATTGCCAGAGGCATGTGCACTTGTCAGAGAGAGAAGGTCCCCACCTGCCCCGATGGGGCATGGTCATGTTGCAATCCTTTCTTCTCCATTCTCCATCCTGTCAGGATTTGGGGGGCATGCATAGACACATGCCCAGTGTGTGTTTTAAGCCACTAGAGCCTGGATTTGAACTAGGTTGTTAGCATTTAACCACTGTGCTTTGAGGTGAGCCCTGAAGTATAATTTTATACCATACAATCCACTCATTCTAAGTATGCAAGCCAAGATTTTTAGTAAATTTTAGTAAATGTAAGAAGTTGTACAACTATTTTGGTTTTGGAACTAAAGATCTCTCAGGCCAGTTTATAATGAATCCCTGCTCCTCGCTCCCCTCCCACCCCCAGCTCCAGCCAACCACTGCTCTGCTTCTCGAAGAGTCACCATTACACATACACGGAACAGCTTTTTCATCTGGTCTCTTTCACTTAGCCTAATGCTCTTGAGGCTCACGCATGTCGTAACATGTATTAATTACTGTAAGGTGTAACATGCAGCAGCATGGCACTCCTTTTCGTTATCACATAGTACTCCATTGTATAGAAATACCACATTTTGTTGATGCACACTCCTGACACCATATCACTTCATCTGTAAGTATTTTTAGAATGAATATGAAGCCTTCTTAAAAACGTGGCCACAAAACCATGATCACACCTAAGAAGTTAGCAAATCCCTTGTTATCACCAAAGACTCAGTGTTTGCATTTCTAATCATCTCATTACATGCCATGATGCTATTTTTTTAGTTATGTTTTTTAGTCCGTTTGGATCAAGGTCCACATTGCTATCAGTAGACACGTCTCTGCATCTCTTTAAGCTGATATGTTTCCCCTCCACCTCTCCTTTCTTGTCTTGCTGTTCACTGATGAAGAGAGAAGTCATCCTTTGGCCAGGGATAGAGGCAGAGAGTATCAGCAGTCGGAGGGGACTTAGTGACCACCAAGTCAAAGTGCTCAGACAGCTGGGGAAGCAGAGGCCTGTGAAGGGGGCCTGGGACCAGGTCTCTGGCTGCCTCGGTCATCTAGACCCCTTTGCTTTCTGTCTCAGTTCACCAGGCCAGGCCCTGGAGACGTGCCTCCCCCACTGCAGCTCCAGCCCTCCTCTGGGTAGATGCGGAGGTGGGCAGATGTCTGGTCCTTCAGGCTGGGAGTAGTTGGCCTGGCTCTGGCCTTCCAGCAGGTGATGGGGAAGTCTCCCGGCCCGAGGCGGCCACCTGCTGTAGCCAACCCTGCAGCCTCGTCCCCATGCACTGCCCGCCTTCGTGGTGCCCTCCTTCTCACGTGTCTGTGTTTCTTCTCTCCTCCATGCTATGGCAGTGGTGCCCCGTGCTGATGAGACAATACTTGGTGCAGCCCCAGGCAGTCCTTTTCCAGGTAATTTCCTAGGGACCCAAATGATGCCCAGCGCACAATTTCCTGGGGCACTTGCTCCTTAAGTCATTTGCTAGGATTCCTTAACCTCTCGGGTTGCTAAGTTTCCAAAGTGCTGATCTCATTCTTACCCCTTAGAGTTTCTTGATCTCCAGGGCAGGCAGGAATTAGAGTACCGTTTTTACTAGTGAGTAAAATGAGGCTCAGAGACCTGGCCTGGTTTGCCCAAGGCCTTACAGGTGAGAAAGAGGCAGAATGAGGACAAGAACCCCACCTTATCACTCCTAATTCAAAGTTCTCTCTACCTGGGGGCCAAGGGCTATAAATGATGTAGATGCAAATGAATGAAGTACATCCCCCTCTCCGTAGCTCTGTTTTCTGCACTGGGACAGATGGCCCTGAGCATCTTCCTAGCTCAATGCATTAGAGACATCTGGAGAACAGTGTTTGTGCAGAGGGTGCCCATACCTGGGGCTGGTGGTTTGACCTTGAGACCTTGTAGGTGTCTGTGGCAGCAGGCGGAGGAAATGTCATCCCAGTTGGCTGCATTGGAGTGGGCGGTCTGTGATTGCTGACCTCGGTTTGTTTCTCTTCCTGGGTCACGGTCAATGAAGCACGGGGAACTCCTGATGAGGAGAGAGCCAAGATCTGCAATGATGCCTTAAGAAAGAACCCCAAGAGCTCAGAGTAGGAAGCGTGGGGTATGGCTGTTACCCGTGACTGTCAGTGGGGGGCAGGTACGGTGGGACAATGTACCCAGGTGTGCAGGTGCACTGACACGCTTCCTTACCTCTGCACCCTACGGCTTCCCAAGGAACTGAGAAATGGAAGTAGACTGCCACTGTCACAGGAGAAGAGGCACCAGGAAGGCCCAGGAAGGCCTCCTCTGTTCTTTCTTGATCTTCCTTCCATCTTTCCTGTCTTCTTTTCTGTCATTCTCTCTCACACAGCCTCCACTTTCATGAAGGACTTCAGGTGGCCTGCTGGAGATGCAATTACGTGTACCTAATCAGTTAACTTTGAAAGAAAAGTCCAGAAACTATGCAGGAAAGAGGGGAGGGTCACTGGTGCCGGGAGTCAGCACTCCTGTGGTTGTGGTTGAGCTCTGCACATGACTGTTTCCTGGCAGTCAGGACAGAAAGGGTGTGCAGTGGTTTTTGGGGGTCCCTGTTGTTGAGCCAGATGCAGGTTAAAGATTCAGCCAAGGTTGGGGCGGGGTGGGGGAGACTTTCTCCTGGTACTGAATTGTAGGAGGGATTGACAAGGAATTTGAATATTCTAATGAGCTGTATCTCCAGAGGTTAAACAAAAAGTTGTGTAAATGGCTGTTTGTTTGTTTGTTTGTTTGTTTGTTTTTCCTCTAATAAATGTAGAATACCTGATTTTCCATCACAGATTGGTAAAGGCCCTTCCAAGGGGCTTCTGGTCACCTGTCTTGGTGAGGGGAAAGGTGGTAGGAGGGTAGCCAGCCTGGCGATGTTCCAGGGAGCCCAGACGACTGAGGAGAATGCGGGTGCTTTTAAAAATCACAGGCAGCTCAAAGGGCCAGAATGATGAGACTTAGGACAATTGAACACCAGTGCTAACTGTTGTGTCCAACAGCTCCTGCAGGAGATGAGTAGAAGCTGTGGGTTCCCACCAGAGGAGAGAGGTGGGCTTGGGTAAGCCCTGTGAGGTGATGGCGGGAGGTACAGATATCAAAGGACAGCCTGCCATCCCCCGAGCCCTGGCTCTTTGCAGGGATTCCCTTTACCTCTGGGGGCCAGTGGTGGCTAGGTGACAGGTTTGTAGGCTTCCCACCACGCGTATAATACGCGCTGAAGGTTTCATGTCTTACAAAGATGATCCAAACCCTACTGTCAAAGCGACTGGATGTACTTTATCTGATAGTAAATTTATGGACTAGAATAAAAGCAAATAGCAAAAAGGCCCTCCTGTCTGGGAATTAAGTAAGTTAAGAGGCAAGATATCCCCACTGGCCACCTTCCTGCAATTCTCCTAAAGCCAGGTTCATTCCACCTTCTCTTGCAGACTCAGCTGCCTGGGCTGTCAGAGAGGAGAGGCTGGCATGTAGGAATGGGGCAGGCCAGGGAGTGGAGTGGGGTGGGGAGG
>NW_006159568.1:2993295-3018640 GCF_000334495.1 Tupaia belangeri chinensis
AATGCTGTGGGGCTCTCTGAAGACTCGCTCGTTCGTGTGTTCATCCATCTGGTCATTTGCAAGCGCTCACAGTCAAGTTCCAGCTTGTCTCCCCTTCCGCCTTTACCCTTTACTTGTTCGCTCCCTCAGCACATTGCACGTGCCCTGTTCCTGGTCACCCCTGCCATCTTGTCTTTAGCCTTCCTTCAGCTGTTCTCTGACTTGGGGCTCAGGGATGGCTCAGTCACAGGCCAGCAGGTGGTGTGGTGGTTAAACGTGCTAGACTCCCACATGGCTGACTTGGGTTCGAACCTTGGACCTGGTGGCTTGCTTTCTCACTTTCTATCTCTCTCTCTCTCTCTGTCCCTCTCTGGTCAAATTAAAATAAATACATAAATAAATAAATAAGATTAAATAAAATAATTCTTAAAAAAAAAAAGAAAAGAAAAGCCTACCCCAAGAAACCTTCTCTGCCCATTCCCCCCATCCCGTCCCCCCTGCCCCATCCCTACCATGGAAATCAGCAGCTCTGTGCTTTTGTGGCTCTTTGATTGAATTTCTGAGGCCATGCGTCTTTTCTCTTGGGGTTTGTGGATGATGGTCAAAGAACGTCTCTGGTCTCCACATACCATTTTGCACACAGCAGGGGACAAAGAGGTTGAATGAATGTACCCTGTATGCTCAACTCTTGCTTGGGGACGTTCAGGAGCACACAGAGGGAAGAGGACGGGGACCTACTCTCAGGATCCCTGACTCTAGAAGTCACCATCTGGGAAGAGACTTCCTGGAGGCATCGTGGCCTCTCATCTTTGCACACAGTAAGGCACTGAAGGAGTGGCTTCCCAGGAAACTAGTGCTGTGACCAAGTCCCATCCTGCAGGACTTGAACTTGAGAAGACCATGACCTTTACCCAGCGCTCCTGGCTGCATGGAATGAAGACAGTGCTTTGCAAACTGTGCTGGTTGTGGCCTAAGCAAGAACTATCGATGTATCATTTCCACTCAGTGTACACATACCCACTGAGAAGCGAAGCAGATTCACAAAACAGGACCTACCCTTTATGTGTGTGAGACCTGACCAATTTTTGATCTACTCCATTCTAATTTCATTAAGAAAAAAAAAAAAAATCACTGGGACCAGCAAATTGAGTTCATTACCCTTTAATGGGTCAGGACTCACAGTATGAAAATCACTAGGATATTTGAGATGCTATTGGAGTCAGAAGGACCCAAGTTCAAATCCTGGTTCTGGCAGCTAGATGCCGTGTGACCTTAGGCAAGTTACTTCTGCTCTGTAAGGGAAGTCTCAGTTTCTTCATCTGTGAAATGGGGATAACGTGGGGTGACTGAAGACTAAATGGGATAGAACAGGTGAAGTTGCTGGCACAGAGCCAGTGCTCGGTAAGTGTGAGCTTCCGATATGTCTGCAAAGATTATAGTTGTTATACCACTTGCCAGGGCCAGCAGAGTGAAGGTGGGACTCATTCTTCTTGGGGAATTGTAGGCAGGGAAGACTTCCAGGAAGAGGAAGCACCAAGGCAGAGCGGCGGGACGACTGGGACCCATTATGTCCTCACAATTCCTGGGAACCCTGTGAGCATCCCAGGGTGGAAAAGGCACTCATCCCTCTTCCACGAATCCTTATTCCAAGGGTTTGGGGCCGGACCTAGAGCTCACCACATTAGATGCCTTTGCTTCCACATTTAGGTCTCTAATCCACCTGGGATTGATTTTTGTGTCTGGTGCAAAGATCCAATTTCATTTTTCCCCTGTTTCTGAATGGATAACCAGTTACCCCACACTGTTTATTAAGGGTCCATCCTTTCCTGCTGACTGTTTATTAAGGGTCCATCCTTTCCCGCTGATTTGTACGTCGCCTCGCTCGTATATCAAGGTTCCATATGTGCACGGATCAGTTTCTGGACTCGATTCTGTTCCAGTGGTCTATTTATCTATCCTGGTGCCAATACCACACTGTCTTAATTACTGTAGCTTCGTAGTGATTCCTGCTGTCTGCCAGGCCCAGCCCCTGCCCTACAGACCCTTGGGCTGGCTTTGGGCTTCTCCTGGAATACAATGGAAGAGCCCCAGGGAACTCTGATGAGCTGACCTCAGTGAGAGTCCTCTCCATTGCCCCGGCCTGCTGTATGTACCTCCTGGACTTGTTGCCTCTGCCATCCCTGGTTGGCATTTAGGCTGCCCAGGAATTGCTCTCTGATTGATTTGCAGAGAAAAACACCAGGAATATGTCTGAGCCCAAGTCCATTTTGCCTGCCACTCGCCAAGGTTTCTTTGGTTTCCTTCCTAGAGACTTAGTCCTTGTCATCCCACCCAGGGTGCCCGGAACTCCTTCCAGAAGACTGCTTGCTTGCCTGGCCCTGCAGGGGGTTGATGAAAGCACAGCCCTGGACAGACAGTGATGTGTCCTCCACGGCAATGCCAGCTTCCTGTGGGAAACACCCCATGCGAAGCTTGGCATATGCGCCACCCAATTCTTTGGCTTAAGTGTTTACAGATCTTCGCTTTACCTAAAAGTAGGCCCAGGAAGAAAAGACATTTCTCTCATGCTTATGAGGGGATGTCAATAAGTTCATGGAAAAAAATGAAATTAAAATAAGAATATATTTTGGTGTTAAAAATGTGAAAGCCAGGCATAGCTTTTTTATAATAGGCATTTCCTATGATTGTTTCAAAGACCCTTCATGTTAGTCTGTCCTTGAATGGGAAGATCCAGGTTGTCATCTTCGCTGCCTTCTCTGGAGACCGTTCTAACAATGGCTCCGATGGCAAGGTGATGACTCATCACAAGCTCCGACTTCATACAATGGCTTAAAGAAAGGAGTGCAATCCACAGGCCAGGAGTGTGTGGTTGGTGTAGACTTGGTCAAGCAGACATACGCACCCCACAGGGTGTGGCATGCAGGTGTTTAGTGCTCCTGGGATTCAGACACACTTCCGAACTGTGGCTGGGTGGGTCTGCTGTATCGGATGAGGCGAGAGTCGATGGTGACCCACTGCCGGACCAGGATTCTGCCCTGCCCACCATGAGCAGAGCCCTTCTTCCCTCAGGCCTCAGTTTGCTCATCTATGAAACAAGGGTTTGACCGAATGATTTCCTAGATTTATTTATTTATTTATTTATCTATTTTTTTAAAAAAATTTAATTTGCTATAGGGCACATGTGCTCACTGGGGCGGGGAGAGAAATGGGAAATCACCCCACCCCCCCAGTCCCAGTGGGATGACCATGCCACAACCTCTTCTCCCCTATTCTCTTCTAGAAATGTTGGCCATGCACGCACATGCACCTGGTGTTTTTCAAGCCACCAGGTCCAGAACTCAAACTGGAATTCAGGCACCCCAACCACCGTGCCAACTGGCTGGCTCCTCCAGCTTCCTTTTAACCCTTATTTCTGTGATTCTACTCCTGCAGTTTAAGAGCACGGAACTCAGAAATTGTTTGTTCCATGTTCTTGGCAAGATTTATTTCTGTCTTGCTTACTGTAGTCTCTTTCTCAGCAGAGGTGGTGGTCGTCTCTGGCTGATGGAACTGGGCGAGGGGGAGCTCCAGGGCACAAGGGGATCTAGGTTTGAATTCCTGAGCCCCTGCACTGAATCCCGCCTGCCTCTGCACCTGGGGACAAGTGTCAGTTCTGGACAGTTGTCTTATTCTGTCAAGTTGAATCTGCCCTTTCAACATGGAGGGAGGTTCATGAGTCCCCCGAGGGCCTTGGCACAGGCATGGACGAGACCAGCTTGATGGCTGAGCTCAGAAAGTGGTGGTAGCATTTGACTAGGGTGCTTCGCTATCTCGTTTCTGAGATATCTCTTTTTCCTCTTTCAGACCACCGAGTACTCAGCCATGGCCTCACTGGCTGGGGGGCTGGATGACATGAAGGCCAACCTGGCCAGCCCCACCCCCGCCGACATTGGGAGCAGCGTGCCTGGCCCGCAATCCTACCCCATCGTGACAGGTGAGGGACATGGGGGCTGATGTGGGGGAGGGAGAGAGAGAGAGAAGATGCGTGCATGGTGGGACGAATGGCTTCTTGGACATGACTGGCCATTTTTGTTTTAATGAGGTACAAGGTCATGGAATGGGTCAGGTGGGAGACTGCTGGGGCCGGGGTTGTGGCTGTGAGGAGACGTGGCTGTATATTGTTCCGACAAAGCCAGAGGAGAACAAATGCCAAATAGCCTGCGGGCTGGTGGAGTTGGGGGACAGGGAAGCCTCACGTCAGAAGGCTCCCCTGTGAGTGGGGCCGAGTATTCAAGGTCTGGGATTTATCCCTCTCAGGAGAAAAAGAAGCCTTGGTGGCACCAGCTCCAAGGAGTGGGACTCCTTGCAGGTTGTTGGCAGTTCAGATTTCCTGCAGAGGCTCAGTCCAGGAGGGCAGGAGGCTCAGGCTGGAAGGTCAGTGTGTGCTGAGTACCTGCCTTTCTGGAAGGCGCAGAGCCATCCTCATTGGCTGTCAGTGTAAAGATTAAGGTGTGGCCCTGGGCCTAGCTGCCGTGGCACAGCGGCAACCCAGTGCCGTGTGAGGCAGGAAGTCACATAGCTGATTATGGTTTAGATCCTCAGGTTGGCTGGAAACACGCTGGGTGAATGTGTGGGTGCCTAGGGTCCTGGGAGCTGGAGGGCAGGGAAGAGGGGATCTTGGTGTGAGGAGGCCTTGGTGAGAGTGCTTTTCTTCCTGTCTCTCTCTCTTCATGTACACATGCTGTCATTAAAAAACACAAAAACCCAAATAGCAGTGTGGGCCCTGCAGGTGCTCTTGCCGTTTTCTGGCTGTGCAATCTTGGATAAGTCATAGAAGAAGTCTGGGCTGTGGTCTTTTGATCTATAAAATGGGAACAGTGCCATCACCACCCGGCAGGGCTTTCATGAGGATTAATGGCTCCTTCATACCCTTTAGACTCTGGTCTGCTACGAGGTACCCAGTAGATGTGGCTATTATTACTCCTCGTGGAGCCCTCTTGCGGTGGCTGGTCTCTCTGGGGCTTTCTGCAGAAAGACTGGGTGAAGAGGGCTGGGACAAGCAGTCACCCTCACTCTAGCAGCTCTGGGATAACAGAGGGACAGACAGCCACCGATCTGGGAGGTTGTCTGGCCTGGCAGGCAGGAGGCTCTCGGATACCGTGCAAGGAGATGTCGGGCTGGCGGACTGCACTTGGGCTGCAGCCTTGGGGTCCAGCCTGAGGTGGCAAGATGGCTGTATAGGTTGGTAACAGGATACAGAGCCAAGGGCTGTGGCTGCATCGGGGATGCTGGCTTAGACGCAGGTTGGCGCTTTGGGGTGGAGGTGGATAAGACAAGGTCTCAGTCCCAGAGTAACACAGGGCCAGCAGCAAGTGACGGAGGGAGAGGCCAGCTCTGAGACCTGGGCGGACAGCTCAGAAGCAGCTGGCCTCGGGCAGAAGCAGCTGGGGCCCCATTCTCAGACCTGGGGATGCCATGGGGGGTCAGTTAAGGGGCAAGAGTGACTTGCCCCCTTACCCATTCGAGACAGGCCAAGAGCCTGCAGTGCAGCTGAGCCTGCACGGAGTGGGGCTGGGGGTGGTGGGGAGGCAGGGAGCTATGGCCAGAGAAAGAGCGTGTACTGACATCCCAGGTGTCCAGTGGGAACCTCTCCGTGGTGACACAAGATCTGTGATTTGACCTCTGAAGGTACCCCATTTTATAGAGGCAGAAACCAAGTCTCAGGGAGGTGCAGGGAGGTGCACGATACAGGAGGTATGGGGAAAAACCCGTAGACTCCTAGATCCTGGGTCCTTACTCTTTCCAGGAAGCTACAAATGACATGGGGAGGTGGGAGTCGTTGAATGGGAAAAGGCTGGACTAGCTAACTGTGTAATAACCAACAGGACTGAGTACTTACTGAGTATCAGGCACTCCACTCTGCTTGGTGAACTCTTGTTGCCCTCAGAGGATCCCCTGGGAGGCAGAACTATTATTGTCACGCCCATTTCACAAACGAAGAAACTGAGGCTTGGGGTGTTAAGCAGCTTGCCTGAGATTCCAGCTATGGAGCAGTGGAGCTGCAGGTGAACACCAGGCCTGCACTGCTGGTCCCTGCCCCGGATAATCTGGGGTGAACCCAGCGCTGCCACTTGGACACATCACTGAGCTTTGGTTTTCCCATCCAGAAAATGGTCCTGGGTTCTCTAGGTCTTTATGATAATCAAATAAGATCCTGGAAGGGACTGCTCTGCAGAGGTAGGGTTTGTTACTGGGACTGTGGTTCATGGGAGGCTGGGTTTGGGCAGTCCCAAGAAGACAGTACATCATTTTTTGCACACAAGCTTGTTAGGTGGAAAATCTTCCAGTGGATGTTGAGGCTGTGATCACCCTTCTGACACTTGTGCCTGCAGAAGTGTAAACTGCTGACCGGCTGGCCAAAGGCCTAATCTAGCCCACACATATGTTTCGTTGGGCCTGCATAAGACTTTTCAAAAAATTAGGTCAACATTTAAACAATGAAAATCTGCATTTCTGGCTTCCTTTGAAAAAAAAATCAGAAAATCTAGCTATGCTGGGGTACATTCCCACATGGTCATGGTAATTAGGGTTCAGTAGTAACAGCCCCTCAACACAAGCACCCATGGTCCCACTCAGCCACTCCCTCATTTATTTCTCAAGCCTATTTGGAAAGAAATTTGAGTTGAACACCACTGATCTAGAAGGTTTGTGCAATGAACCAGTTGGGTAGGTATCCTGGGATTTGAAGGTTTTAGTGTCCTAGGCTGAAAGTTGGAGAATGGATGGGGTTTTCAGGTAAACTAGACCAAAAACCCGTTTGCATTTTGACTTAACCTTTTTAAAGTCACGTTACAGACCAGGGGGAAAAAAATATATATATATATGTATATATATATCTATACCCTGACCAGAGTCAGAATATTTAATTTAAAAATATTAGAAATATTCTAATGAGCAACACAATCATTAGCTTTCTTGTAAGTAGCCAATGGCTAAAAATAGAAGAAAAGAGGATTGAACTTAACTTTTAAATTCTTCTCAGGGACATAAAAGAATAAATAGAGAGATGTAGTTTGTTCTAGATGTAGTTTATTCTAAAAAAGACTGAATATCATAAAGATGTCAATCCTCCCTAAGTAATCCATTCATTCAAACAATCCAATCAGAATACCAGCGAAAAACTTTGGGGGGAATGTGTCAAAATGATGCTAAATACTAGACACTTGAAGGATAACTAGAAAAATGATAAAACAGAGAAATCAATAAAAGTCCCAGCACATTTAGGAGCATGTGATAAAACTGCAATAACGAAAACTCTTTGCTACAGAAACTACAACGAACAGATAAATGGAACAGCATAGATAGTTCAGAAGTAGATTCAAATATACACAGGTATTCGCAAAGGCAACATTTCAACTTAGTGAAGAAAAGATCATTCAGTTAACGGTATTGGGACAGTTGAACCTGTTGGACCCCTAACTCATTCTTTATATAAAAATCAGTTCCAGGTCCAGCAGGTGGCATGGTGGTTAAGGCACTGGATCCCACCTGGCTAACTCTGTAGTTCGAATCTTGGACTCAGCAGCTTGGAAAATACATTAGGTGCATGTATATGTGCCCAAAGTCCTAAGAAAAAAATGACAGAATTGTGGCATGACCATCCCTCTCCTTGGGGGCGACTTTTCATTTCCCTTTCTGACTCTATGTCTCTTTCTGTTGAGCACATGTGCCCTGTGGCAAAAATCTTAAAAAAAAAAAATCAATTCCAGGTTGATTAAAAACTTTCAATGTAAAAAAGAAACCATAATAAAATTAGGAATAAAAATGAAAGGAAAATGTGTATAACGTTAGAGAAGACTTTTCAAAATATATTCCAAATACAAAAAGACAAAAAAAGATAATATAAATAACTGATAAAAATATAAATTCAAATATCCAAAAGACAAAGAGCAAAATTTTTTTAAAAAAGTGGAACATGGGTGATAAAAAGTTAATTTCTGCAATATATAGTTTTTGGCAATGAATAAGAAAAAAATAGTAAAAAAAAAAGCAAAGAATGCAAAGAGGTGGTTTACTGGGGGAATGCAGATGCCCACCAGTATATGAAAAGAGGTGCAGCTGACTTAGGATTTTAAAACTGCAAATTAAAATGATCATGAGACAGTTAGAAAGGCAAAATTAGTTCATCAAAGATGAAGGTTTACTGTTGGAGAGGTTAGGGAAAACATATTTTCATGTACTGTCATAAGAATATATACCGGTTCAATCTCTTTGGGAGGGAAATTTGTCAATAACTATCAAACATCTCAATGCACATGCCTATCTTCTTGACTCAGAACTTTTACGTAAACTTTTAAGAATATCCCGTAGATATGTTCAGAGATGCGCAATGACATCTCTATATATGAGGTAATTACAGAATTATTTATAATGGCAAACAAATAGAAACAACGCAATGTCCATCAATAGGATCTAGTGCAATAAAGCAGGGCTCTTTCACCCAGTAGACACTATGAGGCTGTTACAAAGAACTAAGCAGAACTATATGTGATGACATGAATAAATGTCTAAGACATACTTTTTATAAAAAGGATATTCATCCCTTTCTGCCATGAGAGAGGAAGAGAGAGAAAGAGGGGGTCACCTCCCACGAGATTCCCCCACCAAGATCCCACTCCCACTGTCACTGGCTCCCTCAAGGGCTTGTGCACACATGCCTGGCATGCTCAGGGAGGTCCCAGGCTGCAAATCCAGGCCCTTTCCCCCGTGGGTCCATCTGTTACTGCTGCTCTATCACCTGGCTCTAAGATACACTTTCAAGCGAAAAATATGGTTATAGAATGATATGTTCCGTATGAGCCATTTGTATGGAAAAAGTGTACGAGGCAGGTGCACAGACACATGTATGTATCGGATGCTCGTATGTACCCTCTACAGTTTAGTAGAAGATCTCTGAGCTCTTTCCTTGCTTTATGAGACTTTGCAGTCCTATGTTATGGCTGCATCGAGGTGGGCTCTCCACCTAGTCCTACCCAGCATTCTCTTGGGATAGGAAATATCTGCAGTACCCCTTTTCTCACTTGAAATGAAGTTAATGAGGAATGTGGTCTGTCTTCACAAATAATTTAAAAAAAAATCAAGACAATGCTCTAGCTATGAGGTAAAGAAGAAACAAGCAGAATTACTTATAAGGAAGTAACAAGTACCTGAAGGTGTGACTCTCTATGTCTGTGAGACACGGTGAAGTCGTGCAGGGTTTTCCCCATGCACAGAATCGCTGAGAGTGCCCCAGCCTTGGGCATAGACTTGCGGAAGTGAGGACCAGGGCCTCATCCTGACACGCACTGTGAGTGTGTTCTTACAGACAGGTGAGGGGCTCCTGGCATGGTGCCAAGTAACACAGTGCAAGCTTTGCTCGATTTACACAGTAGTTGCATTCCTGGAAAATCCAGTGTATATTAAGAGCGTGGAAATGACAAGTTCACATTTATATGTAAATGGAGTTCCATTCTAGATTCAAATAATTACAAACAGATTTCTCACCTACCTGAATGTTCGGCAGGACATGAGTGAGGATAGTGGAGGATGAGGGAAAATTCTTTGTTGTAGGACTGTTCCATGACGAGCCAAGAACACCCCTCGGTCACACTAAAGCCCCAAGGAATCTTCAGAACACCCTTTATTAGGCAGTTACGGACCCCAGGGAGAACGTGAAGATTCCTGGAAGGGATACCTCCAGGAGCCTCTCGGTGGCCTTCCACGTCTCCCTGCCCCACTCCCCGTGTTTGTGATTATGCTGACGCCCGTTTGAACGCTGCAGGGGAGAGTCAGTCTTCCAGCTCCTCTCTCTCCTTCTCCCCTCCCCCAGAAGCCCAGAGCATAGTAGATGCTCTGTTGGACTGGGAGCCCACCCCGGTGCTCTGCTGGGCTGTACCTGCCTAGATTTGGGGGCCAGTGGTCCCTAACACTCCAGCTGCCCAGGGAAGCTCTCATTAAAGAATGAATCAATTTCTCCCCATTGCTGATATGCTGCATTAAATATTAAGTTAAATCCTGGCTCCACCAGCCATGGTTTAGAAGCTGCTCACTATTTGCAAACTGGTGACATGGCCAGCCTGTTACTGCACCGTCAGCAGTTGGAGCCCATCCTGATTGGGACTAATTACCTGCAGGTGTGTCCTTGGGCCACAGGCCTGCTGATGGGGCAGCCACTGTGCCTACCTGTCAGAGAGGACAGCGGGTACGGTGGCAGGCTCCCGGCTTCTGCTCACCTCCCTACCTGCACTGCAGTCTTGCCCCCAGCTGGGTCCACCTGACCTTTAGTCTGGGAGAACAAAGGAATGGGGTGTTTATATTCTGCGGCCCCTTCCCCAGAGGTTGGCATGTCAGGAGGAGACAGAGAGAGGCCTACTCTGGTCAAACAGGTTTGGAAACACTGGCCTGGCAGGTGACCAGGCTCTGAGATCCGAGACTCTCCCTAGGCACAGCGCTCTTTTAGCAAGAGACACCCACAGATAGGACTGCTGCCGAGTCCCTGGGGCTACCAGCTCCGACTCACTGCATCTCTCAGGTTCAGCGTTTAGCTCCTCAGTACTCAGTTCTTGGCAGCTCAGGGAAGTCCACCCTCTTCTGCCTTAGTCTGAGCTATAGCTGAGGGCTGGAGGGAAGAGCACTGGAGCGGGAGTCAGAGGCATGGGGCCCAGGCGGGACTTTGCGACCTAGCTGATCCTAGCTCAGGACAAATGGGTCCTCTGTGAGCCTCAGCTCTTCTCTGTGAAATAGAGATGGCAATTTTGGCCCCACCTGCCGCCCTAGGCTGAAAGCCGCTGGGAGGAGAGGGTTTGAGGGCCGCCGAGGGGGTTTCTGAGTGTACGTGGGCAGGTGTGGGAGATCTGGAAGGTTGCGATACCCTGTCGGCCCTCCCCCGGCCCTCCCCAGAGCAGGCGTCCTGACCTCACACAGGGAAGGCAAGGTGGGAGAATCCTGTGTCCAGCTCCCCACTCACAGCTGGGGAGGCCGAGGTCCAAACAGGGAAGGTGGCCTGCTTCAGGCCACCTCCAGAGAATTAGACTTGAAACTGGGGCTTGCCCTGGGCCCTGGCCTTTACTGCCTGCTTCTGTCGTATGGCCCAATTGACAAAATTAAAAAATAAATCCCAGCTCAAGTTTCTGGAAGGCATTTCTTTCAGCATGTTACTGAGAATGCCAGCAGGGAAGCCCGAGCAGGTGTGCACTCACTAAATGGGCGTGCTGCTCTGTTCCTGGGCTCCTATACCAAGGACTTCATCTCTGCCCTGAGAATGTAAGGCACAGAGAGATTCGCCCAGGGACAATTCTACGTGGGGATATGAAGGGCCCTGATGCCATAGAAATGCACAGAAGGCCTTGGAGACCCTGTTGAGATATCCGGTTTATAGTGTGAGGGTGCTGGGCATGGTCGACACCAAAATGGCCCACATATTTGGTGTCTCAGTCTCCATCATCATAAACAGTGGCATCTGCTGTGTGTCTTGGAATCTGGGGAACACTCAAAACCTGTGCACAGCACTGCCTTCGGCCCATGAGCTCACAGTGCCAGACCTCGGGCTTTCTCAAGGGCTGGGAGGCTGGGGCTGCAACTGCATGGTGGGAAGACCCTCTGTCCAGCTCAGTGACTTTGGGGTTTTCCTGAGCAGGCTTCCGGCTCAGGAATGTCTGCCTCCTCATCATGCTCCCCTCTGGCCAGATGCCAGGCAGCTCTGAACGGCCAGTTGTTCATCCTTCCCTGGGAAGTGTCTACTATGACCTATTTTTTATGAGCCTTTTTTAGGCTCATCAGATACAACTAAATACCTCTTCACTCAGAGTGAGACCATAATGAATGATGGAAGGAAAAGTAAGAGAAATGACATGTGTATCTACCCAGGCTGGCAAAAGGTGCTGCAAAAAATGATAATAAAAGGGACCAGCAGATGGCGTAATGGTTAAGTCACTAGACTCCCATGTAGTCCACTGTGATTTGAGTCTCTGACCCACTGGCTTGAAACTCACGTGGAATGCGTGTGCATATGTGCCCAAAATCCCCAGAGGAGAATGGAAGAGAAGAGATGGCGGCGTGGCCATAACCCCTGGCGGGGGGGTGATTTCTTGCTTTCTGTCTCTCTGGCAAGTGCAACTGCCCTATAGCAAAAATCTCTCTCTCTCTCTAAAAAAAAAAAAAAAAAAAAAAAAAAAAGAGTAAAAGCTACGGTACACACAATATCCCTGTAGCTAAGTGCCCAGCTGTGGAGCTGTCCCGGGAAGGCTGAGAAGATGCTGGGCTAGCAAAGTTGGCTGTGCTTCGGAAAGAGAGGATGGGGTCAATAGTTGCTCCCACAAGCCTTAGGCCAGACTGCAAGGGGATGTGCCAGGCTGAGGGCCTTCCACTCTGTGCCAGGCTGGGAGAACAATGATGCCCTGTGCATGGTCTCTGCCCTCACTGGGCTTAGCTGTTGGGAGAGTCAGGCAGCATACAGTAAACACAGAATAATTGTGCATGTAATTTCATAATGGCCTGTGCTCTGAGAAAGATACACTGCTGGAGAGAAAATGGGGAGGTCGGGGCTGGGCGGTAGTAGCTTGTGGGGGGATGTACAGGATGAGACAGCTTCTGTAAAAGAGAGGTGCTTGATCTGAGAGCTAAATGGCGAGAAACGTTGGGAGGATTTTGAGGGAAAAGTATTCTTGGGGGAAGATACAGCCTTATGGAGCTAGGCAGCGCAGCCATAAAACATGATGCCTGCAAGGCTGATTCTATGGAAGGTTCCAGGTTCAAGTCCAGAGAACACCTTGAGTATACCAGGCATGTGTCTGCCCATGATCCAGGCTGGCTGAAACTGGGGGTGGAGAGTGGTCTTGAGACCCTGTTGGGGGTGCTATCTTTTCTCTATGTCTTTTGCTCATGGAAGAAAGAAATAAATAAACTTAAGAAAAAGAAGATACAGTCTCAGAAATTGCCTCTTAAATGTATAAATGAATGAATAATATGCCTAAAGAGTGGAGCCATTTCTCTGTTCTCTGTCTGCTGCCAGGGGGCTCAGACCATAAGTCATACTGCAGGAACTCTTGGAGTTAGTGGAAACTAACTCTCCACCGAGCTCAGGGTCAGATCTGCATCAGGGCTTGGTCACCTCTGACCAAGAGACAGGGGTTTCACCACATCCCAGGCAGACTCCTCTGGCAGTGCAGTCCCACATGGCCAACTGTGGTTCATTTCCCAGACCTGGCGGCTGCTTTCTCGCTTTCTCTCTCTCTATCTCTCGTTCTGTCTCTCTCTGGTCAAATTAAAATAAATCAATAAAGTTAAATAAAAGTAATTATTTAAAAAGAAAAAAAAAACGGTACTGAAGAACTCATGCCTCTTTGTCTCTCTCTGTCTTTCTGGCTAGCGCACGCGCCCTATAGCAAAAACCTCTCAATAGAAAAAAAAAAAAGGTTAGACCTAACATTTTGAGGATCGGGGGGGAGAACAACCCAAATAGCCATCAGTGAGAGACTTGTTAAATTAAGAATAGTTCATCCCTAAATGGAGCACTGCATTTCTGCAGGAAAGGTTGAGGAAGCGCTTCATGTCCTGATAGGGAAGGATTTTTGAGATACATTACTCATGCAAAACAAACACACACCAAGGTAAAGGCCCAGCCTCTGTGGAGTAGCATACAGGACTACAAAGCTAGAGGCCACCTCCTGACAGCAGTTCGCGTCCCCAGCCCAGTCAACCTGAAGATATGCCAGCAGTGTGGTTGGGTGCCCAGGGTCCTGGTAGGCTGGAGGACTGGAGAAAGGGGATCAGGCACGATCACGCTCTGTGCTCCCCCACCCTGTGTGCATGTACATAGTCTATCAGGAATAAAAGGAAAAAAAACACAGGGGAAAGAATAATGTGCACAGCATGTACTTTTGTGTAAAGGGAAGAGGGACAATGTGAGTGCATATTTGTATTTGTGCAAGGTAAGGAAACCCTGGAAGGATACTCAGGAACTTCTTAGGCAGAGCGTCCGGGAAGAGCACATTTTACTGGATATAATTTCCGTTTTTAATTTTTTGAACCATGTCAATATATCAACTATCAAAAAGTTTAATTTGTGGTATCTCATGGCCTGGTGGTCAAGGTGGCTAGATCGACTTGGCTGACTGTGTGGTTCAAGTCCCAGGCTCGCAGCTTGAAAAACACCCTGGACACATGTGCATGCGAGCCCAAGACCGTGAGAGGAGGTAGAGATGAAGGAGAAAGGATTGCGATATGACCATTCCCCAAGGGGAAGCGGGTATTCTCACTTTCCTTCTCTCTCTCTGTGTCTCTATGTCTCTGTATCTCTCGAGTGAGCCCATGTACCCTCTGGCAATGTTTTTTTTAAAGTTAAATTTAAAAGTACCTTAAACATTGAGATTTGTGATAAAGTAAATGGACCCATGTGGGAGAGGTCCTGGGCTTGTGAGCTCCGACATCCCTGAGCATGTGATCAGGACCGGCTGAGACGGGCGTGGAGGTGGGCAGTGGACTGAAAACAGGAAGTCCTACTGGGTTGCTTCTCTTTGTCTCTCTCATTCTCAGTCTCATGAAATAAATAAATAAATAAATAAATATACTTTTAAAAACATAGGAGATTCAACCTAATGATTAAAATGTCTAACTTTTCTTGAAAACCTGGAGTGGCCGTTCTCGGGGAAGCTGAGAAGTGGTTGCCTCCTATATATGAGCCAGTTGTTTTTTGTCTGCCCTCGACCTCACCTGCCAGTTTCACTTGCTGACCTGGCCTGCTGGCACGGAGGGGCATTTAAGTTTTCAACCCTGTTCCAGCCCCACCCCCATTCTTCCTGTCTCTTACTCTCTCACTCTTGCCCAACAGAAAACCCCTCCACTCCCAGAACCCCACAGGCTTTCCAGCTGGGCCCTAGAGCCCCGAGTGCAAAGCTCTCCAGAAAGTGCAGCAACACAGCATTTCGTCCCAGTGTGGTGACCTCACACTGTCCCTAAATTAAGTGCTGTGGGCCCTTCGCAGTGGCAGTGGTCTGCTTTGGGTCCCACAGCCCAGACAGCAGCCATAATGGGGCAGTGTCTTGCAGTGTCCTAGATTGGAACGTTCCCCAGAGACACAGGTTATTTGCATTCCAGAGCCATCGAGATAGACTATCTTAGATTATTAAACAGACTCGCAACGATAGACTCTTAGATTCCTAGAAACCTAGGCTTTCGAAATCTTAGTGTTCGGAAGGATACTCAGAGGTTCAGACATGCCAGAGGTCTGAGCATTTTGAAGACAAAATGAAATTCAAGCTTCTCCATAATTAAAATGCACATTGAAGAAAAATATGATTTGCTTTCAGGTTGGCACGGTGTTCCCTAGAACTATTTGTTGAATAAATGAATTAATATTTGTGTAAAGTGCAGTGTCAATTAAAAAAAATAATTTCAGCAGAAAGTACTCCAGTTGTTTCTGACCTTGTATTTTGGAGGATAAAAATAAACAAAGCTGGATGGCCCTCCTGGTAATGCACTCATAGATTTTTACCCTCGCAGGCAGCTTGGATGCCGACCTTTCCAAATAGCCTTCGAGCAGGTCTCTGGGCCTCCAGCTCTCTGGCCCACCCTGCTGTGATCCATCTTCCTAAAATAGCGATTTCATTAGCTTGTTCTCTTGGTCAGAGATCTCCACTGCCTTGTCATTGTCTGGAGGAGAAAAGGTGCCAGACAGTAATGCCAGGGCAATTTGTAGAGCTCCTGCCATTCGTCACTCATTCACTCACCTCTCCATCAAAACTGAACTCCTTCATGTTGGACCTCAGCCCAGGCAGGGTCGTTAGGGTCACAGTTCCTGCCCTAACCCAACAGTCTGATGGGGAAGGCAAACATGGATACACATCCAGGCAAAACAAGACAAGACGGGAAAGACAAGGAAAGATAAATACCATGGAAGAAGAACAAGAGCTTCTGAGGGGGTGGAGGAGGGAGCAACTACTTTTCTCTGACCATGGGGTTCAGGGAAGGTTGTGTGGAGGAGGTGGTGTTTACTTAAGAGCACTTAAATATATCTAACACTCTGAAGTTTGGTTGAATCTCTCACCATTTCCCCTTTAAAGAAGAACTCTTTTGAAATTACATAGCAAAAAAATGCTCATTGCAAAATAAATCCAAATCGTGCAGAAGTCTGCAAAGCGACCTGGGACCATCTCGTTTAACCCATTCTGCAGATGTCATCAGATAGCTTGGCATATGCATAGAAAATACGTTATCATGTTATGCACGGAGAGTTTACTGACTACACATGGGGTCCCACTCTGCACACCATTGTTTAATTTTTACTTTATTTATTTAAAAAGTTTTTATTTATTTCTTCCATGAGAGAGAGAGAGAGACAGAGAAAGAGAGAGAAGGAGAGAGACAGCACCCCCAGAGGATCTTGATGCCACAGTCCACCCCAGCTTCAGCTAGTCCTAGATTATGGGCATGCATGTGCCTGGCATGTTCAGGGAGCCTCTGGAACAGAACCTGGAACCCTCCCATCTGAGTCAGACTTACAGAGAGCTATCCTTGCCGCCGTCTGCCTTTGTTGTTTACTTAGAAGAAAATTGACTTCATGTTTTATGGATCCCCTAACCTGTCAGTAGGTAAAGAACTCCCATCCGCCCTAATGATCTGGGTGAACCATCATGGTCTCTTCTCTAGCAATACAGCTGACTCAGCCTATCCTCAAGGCCAAAGGGTGACTCCCTCTGGGCTCTGGTTCATAGACAGAGAAGAGACCCCGGAAGGGGAGAGGGCAGGGAACCTTGCCATCCACGGGAAGCCTGGGGCTTAGAGACAGCGACTGGGCGCCCGCTGCTGCCTCCCATGTGCTCAGGGCTATGTGCTCTGTGTGTGTGTGTGTGTGTGTGTGTGTGTGTGTGTGTGTGTGCTAGGAGTGCATCAGGAGAAGCCACAGGGAGGCAAGCTTTAGTTTAGCACAAAGAATGTGCTCTGTGTGTGTGTGTGTGTGTGTGTGTGTGTGTGTGTGTGTGTGGTGGGGGTGGGCGAGGATGCTGCTAGGAGTGCATCAGGAGAAGCCACAGGGAGGCAAGCTTTAGTTTAGCACAAAGAAGAACTTCTTAACAGTTTGAGCTCTCGTAAAGGCAACGAGGCTGCCTCAGGAGATAATTACAATGATAGCTAATGTTTATTGAGCATTTGTTATGTGCTTTGGTTCATTTAATCCTTTACTCTTTGAAACATAGGTACTATATTTGTCCCAACCCACAGTTACAGAACCCGCCCGAGTTCACACAGCTAGTCAGTAGCAGAGCTGGTTTTCTCCTCCTCCCTATGCCGTCCTGCTTCTAGGGCTAGTAAGCTCCACGTTACCGTGGGTATCCAAGCAGAGCTCTCTTATTCACCAGTGAGGCCGGTGCTCACTGGGGTCTGTGGATGCTGAACGGACTGCATAGTCTCTTGTACTGAGTCTGGACTAAGACTGCCCAGCTTTGAATATTGGCTCTGCTACTTATGAATGAGTGACCTCAGTTTCTCAATTGTGCATATGTGTGCGTGCAGGTGGGCCTCCATTCTTCTCTTCTATAAAATAGGAATAGAACATTGTTATGTGGATTGAATGAATTGATTCTTGAAAAGCATTGAATGCCCTGCCTGGTCTGTGTAAGTGCTGTTTTGAAAACAGCCTGAGTGAGAAAGTTGGACTGAGGGGTCTTCCACAGCCAGGCGTGGTGGGAGAGCCTGCAGGGGAGGGCTCCATCCAGCGTGGAGCAGGCTGCCGCCCCCTGTTCTGGATGGTTCACTGGCATCCTAGAAAAGTCTCCAGTTGTTGCTGCAACAAATTACCACAGTCTCAGTGGCTAAAACATTTATTATCTTGCAGTTCCAGAGGCCAGGTGTCCTGAAACTGAAGTGCTGTCAGGGCTGCATTTCCGGGGGGAGGATCCGCGACCCTGCCTTTCCCGGCCTCCAGAGGCTGCCAGCATGCCTTGGCTTGTGGCTGCTTTCTCCATCCATGTTCGAAGCCACAGGGTAGCATCTTCCCTCCTCTTTGACCTCTGTCTGTTGTCTCATCTTCCCTCCGTGACTCTGGGCCTCTTGCCTCCCTCTTTTAAGAACTCTTGTGAGTACGTCGGGTACGCCCGGCAATCTCAGATCACCTCCACATCACAATAGTCTACCTGTAATCACCCCGTAAAGTAAGGCATATCACAGGTTCTGGGGGTTAGGATGGAAGCATCTTTGGGGGCCATTATTCTGGGTACTACCCTGGAATATTCTGGATCCCCTAGGGCCCTGGGCCGACCCATCATCCAGGGGTGTTGGCACCTCTTTTGTTCTGTTTCTGCCTGTCCTTTCCTCACTATCCCTGCAAGCCCAGGGTAGTCCCCACTGGCTCCTCCATCTGTCCAAAGTTGTGACAAGTTGTGTCTTGCCCAAGTACCCCAGGTTCAGAGGCTGGCATGTCAGTGTCAGATGGACTGTTAGAGAGCACCCAGTTCAATGCCGCCATTGAACAGATATGGGTGCTGAGGACTGAGAACTCAAGTTCCCCCAGAGCGAGACAGCACTGCAGCCCACGTCCTGGACTCCCATCCCAGTGCTCTTTCCTCCCCGCCAGGTCAGCTGTTGCCCTCCCAGAACGGGACTTTTCCTCTCCGATCTTCATTTCTCAGCTGACTGATACACTGCTGTCTACCTGTCTAGTCTGTGGAACTGTCCAGTGGGTCCTTTTATCCAAGCCTGTCCATTTACCCTCCTGCAACGCAGCCCTGCCGGGCCCTGACCCTGAGCCTTTGCTTCCACTGTCTCCTCTGCTTGGGATGCCGCCACCATTTGCCCAGAAGAGCCGGTAGTCTGCTGCCAAAGGAAGGGCAGACTTCCAGTCAGCATCATGGATCTTCATCCCAGCTCTGCCATAATGCTTGCTAACCTGAGAAGGCCCTTCCCTTCTCCGAGCCTCAGTTTTCACATCTGTCTAGTAGGAGTTATAATCCTGCCTCGTCCTCTCCTTGCATGTGAGAAAAGGTGTGTGAAAATGTCCTCCAAGCTGTAAGGAGCTGTGCTCTTCCTCCCTGTGCCCGGTGCTCAGGTCGGGTCTTCTTGGCAGGGAGGTGAATGTAGCCGACCCGGGGCTTTGCCTGCATAGGGCTCTCACGATGCCTGAGGGGCTTAAGAATCCCCAGCAGCAGTCTCTGTCCTTGTGCCTTCAGTGCATGTCTTCTGGGAGCAGTCTCCATCTGCCACCTCCTCCAGAAAGCCCTCCCCAGTTACCCTGACAGATGACGTTCCCTCACCGTTATCCATTGTGCTGTGATTTATGACACTTGTGTCTAGTCTATCTTCATAGACAATGAGATTCGGAATCGTCTCTGCCTCCTTCAGCAGAGCCCAGTGTGGGTGGAATATAGTAGGTGCTCAGGAAGTGTTTGGTGAATGGAGGGATAAATGGATGAATGATAAACGAAGTAATGAACAAGCTGTCTACTGTGACCAGTTACTACTAATCACCCTGCCCTCCATCCTTCTAGGTCATTGTCAAGGTTATTGACATAATTCACACACTCACGTACACATTTTTATGGGCATAAAGGCACATTTGAATTCAAGATATTATCGTAATTATTATTTCTTGCCCAATACATTAGCTGCTATTGGTCTGCTGCCTTTTTCTCCCCCAATGTTCACAGCCCAGGGGGAAAAAAAAAAAAAAACCTCTCTCTAATTTATCTCTATTAGCTTTTATTTTCATTATCTGTGAGGCCATAGAACTTCTGTTCCCACTGGTCAGATCGTCTGTAAGGGTTTGGCAAAGCTGCTGTCTGCATAAATCTTCAGGGGCACCCACTGCCTGCCAAGACGATGCTGTCCAGAGAGGTCTTTGCTTTTCCAGGCCTCTTAGTTCCTTTTGTGCACCTCTGTTAACCCAGGTTAGGCATGGGGTTAACATGCCCACCTCAGGGAGAGGGTGTCAAGAAGCCTAGATGGGGGTTGGTATGTAGGGTAGGGTCTAAGGTAAGAGCTGGTCTTAATCCCGTACAGCCAGGGGGGCAGGCCCATCCTAGGGCCTAATAAGCCAAGAGTTACCAGCAGGAGGGAACTAGTGCTTGCACCCTCCCACCCTGCACCAGCGTTCTAAGCACTGGGCAGCACCAGCTGCTCTAATCTGTGTGACGACCCAAAGAGGGAGTTACTCTTTGGTGCAGTAACTGCTGGTACAATAACCAGGCACAGAAACTGGCTCAAGGTCATTTAGCTCATCCGTGTGGAACCAAGGCTCAAATGGACTCCACAGACCACCTGCTTGACCACTGGGCCACACTGCTCTCCCACGCCAGGTGTGTCGGTGGCAGGTCGGAAGTCTGAGCAGAGGAGGTCTCGGCCAGCAACCCCTGAACTGGAGAACAGAGCACAAAGAAGCCTGATGCCTGGATCTAGGGGCACATATGGAAGCCGGGTCTGATGAGAATTGTTGATCTCAGGTGGTTTCTGGCTGAAGGGCTTTGGGTTGACTCGCTCTCTAAAAGCTGGCACCCACATAAGCCAGCCTCCCACTCAGATAGACCTTATGTAGCCTGGGCAGGCCTTAGCCCTCAGTGGGCCCTAGGGAAGGTTTGTTGGGATGGACCTTACACAGCCTAGGCAGGCCTCAGCACACAGCAAGCCCTCAAAGAAGGTTTGCCGAGTGAATGAGCAGACAATAGCAGGTATTATTACTCCTTCTTTATTAGAAAACATATAGAGTGTACATTCTGGCATCTTCTCATCTGGCACAGGCCACCTGCAATGCCCCAGCACTCGAGAGCTCCCAGCCCTGCAGTTACCTCCCACTCCCCACCCCTGGGCTGCTTGTTGTCCAGTATGGTAAAAAGCAACTCCTCACCTGGGAACCAGCAGTTAGCGTAATGGCTATGTCGCTGGACTCCCACGTAGTCGACCACGGTTTGCGTCCCGGACCCGGTATCTAAAAACTCACGCTGGGCGTGTGTGTGTGCGTGCCCAAGATCCCGAGAGGAGAATGGAGGAGAATGGATTGCGGCGTGACCATCCCCTCTGGGGGGTGATTTCTCGCTTTCTGTCTCTATGTCTTTCTCTGTCTGGCTGGCAAGGGCACGCACCCTATAGCAAAAACCTCTCCAAAAAAAAAAGCAACTCCTCACCTAAACCAAAGCTTTTTCTTGTTGTTTGGTTTTCAGGGGGGGAAAAGAGGCAAAATAAAAACAATTACCACTGCTTTTCTCCACCTACTATTTTCCTTAGAGAGACAGAGACAGAGAAAAAAGCATCCTTAACAGAGTCTCAGCCATGACCCCCTCCCAGCCAGCCAGGATCATAGCCACGCACTCTACACCCAGTGTCTACAAGTTGACTTGGGAATGGAATCCTTATCTTCCATGTGGCTTCCAGCATCGCGGAGCATTGCATTACCATTGATGGGACCTGCCATTGCTTTTCTTCTTCTTACTTGCCTGGTCTGGAAAGAGTAGACCTGGTGTCAGGGCAGGAACATACCACTTTAGCCTTGTTCTCTTCAGGAATGAGTCAGGTAGAGTCCCCAGGTCCGTGGGGTTCCTGCTCCCTTTACTGCACTGCCCACTTGAGAGCTGAGCAGTGCTCCAGGTGGTGAGGGATGGAGAACCCTGGTCTAGGCACTTGGACAGATCAGCAGAGACCCTAGCTGAGGATGACAGAGGCCTGGGAGATGAGGACTGCAAGGGTGTCTTGGCCTCTCACTGAGAGTGGGGTGGGGTAGAAGATTCCCCTAATCAACTTGAGCTTTGGAGTGTCTCCTGCTGTTTGGATCCTTATCTTTCAAGTAGGATCCAGGTGGCTGGATTTGGGGGAAAGGTGGGCAGAGGGCTCAGGGAGGGACAGTTGTGGCAGAGGGTGCTCTTAGAGCTCTGGGCCGCTGGACCAGCAGTCTTATGGCGTCCTTCACAACCAGTAATGTCAGCCCTGGATACCTGATTAGCAGGTGCTGTCCAAAAGCTGCACCAGGTCATGGCTGGTACACGGAGCCATCTGTGCCGATAAGGGAGCAGATTATGGAAAGATATCTGCTTTTCTTTTTCTTTCTTTCCCTTTCTTCTTTCCTTCCTTCCTTCCTCTGTCTTTTCTTTTCCTCTCTTTCTGTCTTTATTTTTTCTTTTTCTTTCTTTTTTTCTCTTCCTTTTTCTCTGTTCAGTTTTTGCCATAGGGCATGTGCACTCACTGGAGAGAGACAGGGGGGAAAGTGAGAAATCACCACCCAGAGGGATGGCCATGCCATAACCTCCTTTTCTCCATTCTTTTCTCAGCATTTTGGGCATGAACACACTTGCACCTCGGGTATTTTCTAAGCTACCAGGTTTGGGACTTGAACTGCTCACTCAGCCATGTAAACCAAAGCTTTTTCTTGTTGTTTGGTTTTCAGGGGGGGAAAAGAGGCAAAATAAAAACAATTACCACTGCTTTTCTCCACCTACTATTTTCCTTAGAGAGACAGAGACAGAGAAAAAAGCATCCTTAACAGAGTCTCAGCCATGACCCCCTCCCAGCCAGCCAGGATCATAGCCACGCACTCTACACCCAGTGTCTACAAGTTGACTTGGGAATGGAATCCTTATCTTCCATGTGGCTTCCAGCATCGCGGAGCATTGCATTACCATTGATGGGACCTGCCATTGCTTTTCTTCTTCTTACTTGCCTGGTCTGGAAAGAGTAGACCTGGTGTCAGGGCAGGAACATACCACTTTAGCCTTGTTCTCTTCAGGAATGAGTCAGGTAGAGTCCCCAGGTCCGTGGGGTTCCTGCTCCCTTTACTGCACTGCCCACTTGAGAGCTGAGCAGTGCTCCAGGTGGTGAGGGATGGAGAACCCTGGTCTAGGCACTTGGACAGATCAGCAGAGACCCTAGCTGAGGATGACAGAGGCCTGGGAGATGAGGACTGCAAGGGTGTCTTGGCCTCTCACTGAGAGTGGGGTGGGGTAGAAGATTCCCCTAATCAACTTGAGCTTTGGAGTGTCTCCTGCTGTTTGGATCCTTATCTTTCAAGTAGGATCCAGGTGGCTGGATTTGGGGGAAAGGTGGGCAGAGGGCTCAGGGAGGGACAGTTGTGGCAGAGGGTGCTCTTAGAGCTCTGGGCCGCTGGACCAGCAGTCTTATGGCGTCCTTCACAACCAGTAATGTCAGCCCTGGATACCTGATTAGCAGGTGCTGTCCAAAAGCTGCACCAGGTCATGGCTGGTACACGGAGCCATCTGTGCCGATAAGGGAGCAGATTATGGAAAGATATCTGCTTTTCTTTTTCTTTCTTTCCCTTTCTTCTTTCCTTCCTTCCTTCCTCTGTCTTTTCTTTTCCTCTCTTTCTGTCTTTATTTTTTCTTTTTCTTTCTTTTTTTCTCTTCCTTTTTCTCTGTTCAGTTTTTGCCATAGGGCATGTGCACTCACTGGAGAGAGACAGGGGGGAAAGTGAGAAATCACCACCCAGAGGGATGGCCATGCCATAACCTCCTTTTCTCCATTCTTTTCTCAGCATTTTGGGCATGAACACACTTGCACCTCGGGTATTTTCTAAGCTACCAGGTTTGGGACTTGAACTGCTCACTCAGCCATGTGGGATTCAGTCACCTGAACCACTATGCCACCTAGCTGGCCTGACATCTGCAGTTTTATTGTTGGTTAAAAATTTCTTTCGTGCTAATAAGGCTGATGGAGTGGAAGTTCCACAGTGCCCAACCTAAGGCCATGGAGCCTGGCTGTGGTCTCATTCTCCCCCGCACTGCCTCCTCTGATCCCAGCTGGTTTGGGCTGCTCCTACCCTTTGACAGCCCCGAGAAGGGGCCTGTTGGGCTGTCTAAGGGCTGGGCCCATCCACACCCTGTTCCTCCATGGCATGAGCACTCCTCCAGTGGGGACTGGCTCTGTCCACGGCACCCTCCTGGATGAATCCCTTCTTTGACCTTTGTAATTATTCCTGTTCAATCTTCCTTCGTGTTTTTTTCCTCCTCCCTTTTTGAGGTGCTCAACTCCTGCACTCTCTCCAGTGTATTAAGGATGTGAGTGAAATTGATGACTGGGATGTCTCAGGTCTTTATGATGATGAATGACTTTCACTGCCAAAGCTTTTATTGTCTGTGATTTGGGAAGAAGGGGGAACTGATATATCAAGGCTGCCTGTCACACCATTTAATACAGTTATAAATCCTGACGTCACTAACTGGTGGTCAGGAGCTGGAGAATTCTACCGGCCACCGCTTTGCCGAGCCTTTATAGATTTTTCTCCCCTCTCGCCTTTCTTTGCTTGACTGTCACAATTGTGTTTTGGGAGGGGGGCTGGGAACAGCTAGATGGTGACTTTAGAAATTGTAGGGACACCCTGGTTTGGAGGGAAATGGGAGCCCTCGGTCACCCTCGCTCTAAAAAGAGGAGCAGATGGAAGACCTTTGATTCTAAGGTGAGCAAGGAAATTGTTCTGTGAAACAGAACCCTTGAAGTATGAGAACACTGTTGTATGTGCATCCTTCTCACAGTTCGCCAGGCGATTTAACCTCTGCTAGTTTTCAGACTCTCCTGTCCTGGGGGGTAGGGGGAGCAGGGAGAGATTTGATCTTCCTTTTGCAGAAGAAACTGAAGAATGGCTTGGCCAGGGTTAGCCACAGCAGGCTGATCCGAGGGAACGCTTAGGTTGGAGTAGCAGAGTGTCACCATTAGGATTGAGGGCGTGGAGGTTATGTAGCCCTGAGACCCTCTCCTTTAGCAGCTGGCCCTGGGAAGGCCACCTGAATTTTCTGATTCTCAGTTTTCTCACCTAGAAATGTGGATAGCACTTCATAGAGTTGTTATGAGGATTAAATGAGATTGTGCTTGTAAATTTCTTAGCAAGGTTCTTAGCCTAACCAGAAGTGCTCAATAAATGTTTTTAAAGGGTAGAAGTACAGGACCAGCCAGTGGTGTGGAGTTTAAGGCAGCTGGATCTCACATGTCTGACTGAGCAGTTCGAATCCTGGACCCGGTAGCTTGAAAAACACCAGGCACATATACAAGTGCGCCCAGAATCCTGAAGAGGGAGAGAAATGGAGGAGAGACTGCGATGTGACCATACCCCAGGAGGAGGGCTTTCTCACTTCCCCCACTCTTTTTAATGTGGAACTACGATGAGAGAGGCAGGTGGCTGATGTCACACGAGCAGGAGGAAGGCTCCTTGCACCTCCCAGTGTTTGTGTAGGGAGGTGGCTGGGGAAGGCTTTATGCAGGAGCTGACACTTGAAGACATTAAACTGAGTATGGTTTAGCCAGGCTAGGGGGAACGGCAGGGAAGAACATTCCAGGCAGAGGGAACAGCACGATTAAGAGTGAATGAGGCAGGGAACCAGCAGTTAGCGTAATGGCTATGTCGCTGGACTCCCACATAGTCGACTTCACT
>NW_006159568.1:3019093-3022164 GCF_000334495.1 Tupaia belangeri chinensis
ACATAGTCGACTGCAGTTCATGTCCTGGACCCGGTGGCTTAGAACTCACACCAGGCGCATGTGCGTGTGTGCCCCAGATCCCGAGAGGAGAATGGAAGAGAAGGGATTGTGGCATGACCATCCCCCCTGGGGGTTGATTTCTCGCTTTCTGTCTCTATGTCTCTCTCTGTCTGTCTGGTGAACACACACGCCCTATAGCAAAAACCTCTCGAAAAAAAAAAAAAAAGAGTGAGTGAGGCGGTGCAAGCAGTTGAGTGGCAAATAAGCACCTGGAGATGAGGGAAGTGATATCACGGGATCTTCCAGGGACCTGGGGTCAGAACCTCCAGGGACCAGGGAACCATGAATGGCTTGAAGTAGGGCATGGCATCTTCAAAGAAATCCCTCTGGGCTCCTGGTAGAGGATGGATGGATAAGGATGAGAGAGAGTCAGGCACTGAAGGTGACTGCACATCCAGAGACAAAGGACAAGCACCTGGACGTGTCAGTGGAGCTTTGAGGGGTAGAACTGGCAGTAATCAAAAGTGGGAGATGGGTGAGATGCCGAAGTCACGTGTGGCTCCCCCAGCTGGAGTTTGGGGACTGGGGAAATGACAGAGCCACTGCTGAGGCAAAGACAGCAGGAAGAACAGCTGTTTTGGATACTTGGTAGTTACCCAGGGATACCATGGTGGAAATGTCCAGAAGGCTATGGTGAGGGGTCAGGACTGAGATATGGACCGGAAGTCATGGACACAGAGGGATGGGAGGAGACGGATCACTCGTGAGGGTGTATAGATGAGGAGGTCGAGAGAAGCAGAGACTGGGAGGGGACTTGGAAACCAAGGATGGCTGAAGAAAGAGGGACCTAGAGAAGTCTGGGAAGAGTTGATTGATGAGGAACAGAGCATATCACCAGTGCCATGCTTCTTGGAAGCTGTAGCAGTCACAGGTCTCGGTTGCAAACAACAGAATTCTCTGCAGCTAGTTAAGCAGAGAAGGGATCTTGCAAGGATAGAAGGAAGCTCAGGGTCTCCACGCTTGGAGGTGTCAACAGCAAGACCAACACCTGAACCATACTGTAGGACTACCACAGTGGAGGTGTTGCACTATGGCCCAGAGACACAGTCCCATGAACTCACGACACTGGAAGTTGCCACCTGCTTCAGCAGGTGGACTCCACGTGGCACCATGTTCTGTGTGTCAGTAGCTTCTGAATGAAAGACCCACACACACAGGTCTATGTGGTAGACACAATGTTCCCTAGCTGCAAGGGATGCTGCCTTGAAAAGTCTGAACTCTTATTAGGAAAGTTTCCTAAATGAAAGAGTGATCAACAATGTTTGGAAAAGGAGCCAAGAGACCCAAAGGTGACAAGGGTTGAGAAGTATCCACTGGCTTCGGCAGTTAAGAAGGCCTTGCTCTTTGACCCATACATCTGGTATAGTTTTTCTTTCCACAGGATTTGAGGCAATGTTAAATTAAAACCCGAGGACATCTGCAATAAGCCAGAAGCCACCCAAGAGAGGGAGGAAAAGACCACATGGAGTCTGGGATGTGGCGGTGATAGTTGAGACCTAAAGCCCTAGTGAGGAAAGGCAGCTGGTCCAGGAACCTGTGGATTTCAGTGACTTGTAGTGAACGCTTAGACTTGTAGTAAGTTCTAAGGCAGAGGGGAGGAGCAAGGACCCAGTGGCTCAGTCTCTACTAGAGGCCATGGGGACTGCTGAGAGGCATTTCCCTTTGGCTACAACTTGAGTAGCTTCTGATCCTTGGCTGATGGATTTTCTCCAATGGGGAGGATGACAAAGAATATCTGTCAGGCTTAAAGGAAAAGCCTCTGTCCTCAAGCACACAAAATCCTCAGCACCTAACAGAGCCTGGGTGGCTTGCAGAATGTTTTCAGAGTGGAAGGATAAGCAAACCCAAGCGTTAGTTTGGCCTGCAGAGATGAGTAGACATGGTCCCTATGCTGGGAGGGTTCAAGCTCACGTCTGAGTGCTGGGATGTGTTGCTGTATGCAGGGTTCGAAGAGTGCCAGGGAGGGGTGTGGGAATGTGGGTGAGCAGGGACGGGCACCTGGGGTGCCTCCCGTAAGAGAAGACCTTCGGGAGTATTGCCAGGTGCCTGCCAGGTCACAGCAACCACATTTGCTGGGGCACGGAGGCCAACTGGTGGAAAGCAAACTGTTTAGGGTCGGATTGGGGCTGGGCGGCTGGAGCTGACTTAAATCTGGTAGGTATGGTTGGGTAAAGAAGGGAGGGAAGGGCCGTGAGGGGGCTGGACTTGATCCAGAGGCAGTGGGGAGTCCAACCGGAGGAGGCCGAAGCTAGGCAGGGGCAGTTGGGGGTGGGCAGTGGTGGGAATCTGTGGCTGGAGTTGGCTGTGAACGACACCCCTAGTCCTCACTCCAGGGTGAGGCTGGTCCAGTGGGTGCCAGAATGTCCAGGCCGGGCCTCCTTGCCCAGGGGCACCCCTGAAGCCTGCTGGGCACCCTCATTATGCCTCTCACGCGGCAGGGAGAGACACAAGCAGCAATCGAGATGCCGGGTGCCTCCTGCTGGTGTGCGGAGCGCCGGGCAAACCACATGAGATCCCATCTCGCGCATAATGTGCATCCGAGGACAAAATTAGATTGAGAAGTAAATGGAGCCGAAAATTTCCAAAGCATTTCCCGTCAAGAAGCTGTTTGATTGCATGTTTTAATTCTCCGAGTCCTCCTGCCCGGTGAGGTTCATTTTGGTGGGAATAGCTGGAGCAGAAGGGGCCTGTGATGGGAGGGGATTGCTGGGTCCTGGAGCCCAGAGGCCGGAGGGGAGGACATGGGCCTGTGCGTAGGTGAATGCAGACTACACGGCCCCTTCTTGGTGATGTGGCTCAGGGCTCAAGCAACCCTGCGAAGAGGGCACTACTAGGTCCATTCTGTAGACAAGGAAACTGAGGGGTGGAACACGCTTCAGGCTGCACAGAGTGCTAGCATGCAGCTGGCTGGATGGTCAGCCCTGCCTGTGGGACTGTAGCCCTCAAGCTGATGCCACACTGGGTTGCATGTTTGAATGTTTCCAGTTTTTCTCCCTTCTCGTTCTCTTTCC
>NW_006159568.1:3022461-3067413 GCF_000334495.1 Tupaia belangeri chinensis
CTTCTCGTTCTCTTTCCCTTGCTCTCTCCCTGTTTCCAAAACCTGGGAGCCCTGGGAGGCAGAGTACGGGTATTAGTCCCAATATCCAGAATTGTAAAGGGAGGCTTACTGGGTGCATTTACTGGTAGCACAGAGGGACAGTCGGTGGCAAATTCTGAGGAGTCTGATTTCTGTGTGTGCTCCCCCACCAGGCCCTGAATGCAGGCTCCAGGAGGGCACGGCCTCATCTCCTGGGCTCCAGAGATGCCACTGACTTCGGCCATGCTCCTGGAGCCCCAGGAGATGCTGGCATTCTCCATCCTCTCGTGAAAGCAAGCATTGTACGTCGCTTCATCAGGGATAGTGCCCTGGACTCCCAGAAGAAAACAAAATGAGAATCAGTTTCTTGAGGCTGAGGGTCAGTGAAGACAGAGGCGAGAGGCAGGAAAGAAAGAGGAAACAGGGAAAGGGAACTTGGCTGGAGATCGCGGGGCTTCTAGGACCCAGGCCTGGCCGTGTAGAATGGCTCTCTGGCCAAGGGCTACACTCGCAGTGGCTTTTTCACTCACCTGCCGAGCAGGGAACTGATGACTCCCCAACAATTGCTGAGGGCTTTTTTTTCTCCTCCTAAAAAAAAAACGAATTCAGACAGAATCTTCCTGGGAAGCTGTATGTAAAGTAGCTAGCGGTGAGGTCCGCTAGCTGAGGGAGAGGCAATCCCATAGGCCGCCATGCCTCTAGAGGGTCAGAGAAACAGACTGAGCCCCCTAAGCTGGTTGGCCTTTAGCTCCCTTTGGGCACTGGTGCTCTCCAATTCCGCTGGTGTTTGAGCCACATAAAAGTCACTCAGAAAGTGGTGACGCATGCTCAGCCCAGCTCTCAGCCCCCTCTGTGACCCTGACTCGCACGCCTTACTGTCCCCACTGCCCACCCCTGCTCCAGCTTCTGCCCCTACCTGGGGAAGATGAGACGCAGTCGTCTGCTGGTGGAACAGGAGGCAGGCAGGGTCAGCCACCCATACTGCCCCCGTCGGTCACACCCCCTCTAGATCCTCCTGAGGGAGCCTTACTATTGAGGCTCAGCATCAGTGCCTCCTCCTCTGGGAAGTCTGCAATGGACTATAAGGAAGTGAATTTCAGTTCTGTTCATTGCTTCAGGTGAGACCTCAGGCAGGACCCTTCGCCTCTCTGAGCCTCAGTTTCCCCACTGGTGGGCACTGAGATGGCTAATAACTGGAAGTTGAACCAGGCCTGACTGACTCGTGCGCATGTGCCACACACTGCTCCCTGTCCAGTAGCCCCTCGCTCTCCCCCGTGCCCCGCATTGTGTGAAGCACTTCCACTTCAGTGACCCAGGAGGGAGGGCTTACGAACAGGAAACCAAGACCTAGGGCCTCAGTTTCCCCACTGGTGGGCACTGAGATGGCTAATAACTGGAAGTTGAACCAGGCCTGACTGACTCGTGCGCATGTGCCACACACTGCTCCCTGTCCAGTAGCCCCTCGCTCTCCCCCGTGCCCCGCATTGTGTGAAGCACTTCCACTTCAGTGACCCAGGAGGGAGGGCTTACGAACAGGAAACCAAGACCTAGGGCTGGCAGTGGCTTGCAAACAAGCATCCGAGCTCTGCTGGGGCTCTCCCAAGCAGCCAGTAATTCTGGGAGGCAGTCGAGCCCTGGCACCTGCCCTGCTTCTCTCAGAAGGGAGGGCCAGGCAGGGATGGAGTGGTGTTCGGCAGCCTGCAGCGCCAGCCCAGCCGCGCAATTTAATGCGTGTTCTCTGCAGCACATTAATTTGCCGCGCACCCTGGGAGGTGCCTCTGCGGGGTGGGCTTGGTTTTCCCTGGCAAGCAGCACACCTGCCCAGCCCGCCTCTGTCATGTGGGCCACTCAGCAGTCGGGCACCGACATGGCCTCACTGTGTGGTTTGGGAAACAATTGGAGGTGTGGGAGCCAGGGTTGCAAAATACCCATGTTGTCTGGCTGGGCTTTCTCCGTTCCAGGCTGGCTCTGTGACATCTCCTATCTCATTGCCTTCTGGACCAGAAGTGGACCAGCCAGGCACTGATGTAGGATCTGTGACAAGACCTAGTCCCCCTCTCCCTTTTTTAAAGAACATTTATTTGATTTTTTTCTTTTTCTTTTTGGAGAGGTATTTGTTTTGTTTTGTTTTCTTTCTTTTCTTTTCTTTTATTCTTTTTCTTTTTTTCTTTTTTGCTATAGGGCACGTGCGCTCGCCAGAAAGACAGAGAGACACAGAGAGACAGAAAGTGAGAAATCATCCCCCAGGGGGGATGACCTCACCACAATCCCTTCTCCTCCATTCTCCTCTCAGGATCTTGGGCATGCACACACATGCACCCGGTGTGAGTTTAAGCCACTGGGTCTGGGACTCGAACTGCGGTCCACTACATGGGAGTCCAGTGACATAGCCATTACACCAACTGCTGGTCCCTTGATTTTTTTTTTAAAGAGAGTTTTTTTTTTTCTTTTTTTCTTTTTTTTTTTTTCCATATGGTACATGCACTCTCCAGAAAGACAGAGAGAGACAGAGATGGAAAGCGAGAAATCACCCCCCCAAGCTGGATGGCCACACCACAGTCCCTTCTCTTCCATTCTCCTCTCTGGATTTTGGGCAGGCATGCACATGCGCAGGCGTGAGTTTTAAGTCGCCGGGCCCAGGACTTGGACCACAGTCGACTCTGTGGGAGCCCAGCAATGTAATCATTATACCACCTGCTGGTCCCATTTATTCCACTTTATTTATGATTATTTTAATTTGCCATTGGACATGTGTGCTCACCAGAGAGAAGAAAAGTGAGAAAGCAAGTTGCCAGGTCCAGAACTCAAACCGTGGTTGGCCATGTGGGAATCCAGCACCTCAAGCACAAGCCACCTGACTTAGTCCCTTTATAAGGGGCTAGAAGCCAATCAGAGGCTTAGCCATTTATATACTGACGTTTTCTTAAAATAAATGTACTGTCAACTGATGTGGAGGAAGGGCAGAAAAGCTAGATACTATGCATTCCTCGGTCTCTGAAGCATTTGTGAGCTCCAGCAGCCGGGTGGCCTGGAGTTGAGCTCTCGCTCACAGGGCAGGAGGTTCAGAGAGGAGAGAAGACCTGTTGGAAGGTACAGTAAGGGAGTGGAGGGTTTTTGGACTCCCAGGCCAGGGCTGGTACCTCAATAGGCTTTGTACCAGATCCTCCAGCCTGACCTACCCCTTAACTCAAAAAGTCCAGGAGGTCTCTCTTATCACGCTTGACTTCATTTCAAATCCATCCTAGATTCAAGCTCCAGGAAGGGCCTTGTTTGGTGGAACTTGGTGGTTAAGAGCATTGGCTGCCTGGGTTTCTAATCCTGCTCCCACGGCCTTCTGCCTGGCGTGTCTTCTGCTTGCACAACCTGGGCATGGAACTTACCTTCTGTCAGCCTCAGTTGCCCCCGTACCTTGTTACAGGTCTAACGAGCATTTGAGAGCGCTCACATGGGCCAGGCACCTACCTCAGTGCTTCACATGTACCAAGTCTTTAATCTTTCTAAACAGTTTAAGTAGGTGATGTCCATAGCCCCATCTTATACATGAGGAAACCAAGGCATAACCTTGCCCAAGGCTTATATAAAACAAGTAGTAATTTTGATCCAGGCCATCTGTTTCCAGAGCTTGTGCTCAGCCTCTCTACAACAACCATACAAATAATTTCTTCATTGGAGGGTTGTTTTGTTTTTAAAGTTTATTTATTATTTTATTTATTTATGTTTTTTTGGAGAGATTTTCTCTGTAGGGCGCGTGCACTCGCCAGACAGACAGAGAGAGACATAGAGACAGAAAGCGAGAAATCACCCCCCGGGGGGATGGTCACGCCGCAATCCCTTCTCCTCCATTCTCCTCTCGGGATCTTGGGCACACACACACACACACGCGCCCGGTGTGAGTTTTAAGCCACTGGGTCCGGGACGCGAACCGTGGTCGACTACGTGGGAGACCAGCGACATAGCCATTACGCTAACTGCTGATTCCCAATTTATTCATTTGTTTTATGACAGAGAGAAACAAAGAGACAACACCTCCACTAGAGTCTTAGTGCCATGATCCACTCTCAGCCTCAGCTAGAGAGGATCTCAGAGAGAGAGAGAGAGAGACCCCGGGATACAAACCCGGAACCTCCCACGTGGCCGCAGCATTGGGTGTTATGGCTGGGCCACGGGGGCTAGCCTGTAGGGTGGTGTTGATGACTACACAAGATGATGTGACTGAAGCATCTGGAAAGGTGCCCGCCGAGCAGAGCTCAGTGCTGCTAGCTACCATCCCTCATCCATCGTACAGGCATCCGGCAACACTGCAGCCTGCCTGGGGCGGGTGGCTGGCTCTGACGCCTTCTACCTTTGTGCAAAACACTGCTTCCTCTGCACTCGTGGCCTTCTCCAGCTTGATCTCACATGTTTTATTTGAGTTCTGTAGCTGGCAGCATCAGGACACAGATGAAGCCCCGTGGTAGGGAAGTGCAGTGAGCATGAATTCAGTGGGCAGTGGGGGAGGCTGGGGCCAGGTGCCAGTCTTTGTGTGTTTTCAGAACTGCCCCCCTCAATTCTCCATTGCTTCCTCGAGGATGAACGGTGAGGCCTCGCTGCCCTTCCGTAGACAGGTTGGGAAGGAAGGCTGAGTCACTGGCCCAAGGTCGCACAGCAGGGAAGTGGCAGAGCCGGTGCTCTCAGCTCAGTGTGGACTTGGCTGTGTAAGCAGTAGGGAGCCGGCCAAGATTTCTGACAGCAGCTTTCTGTGAACAGAGCCGTGCTTGCCGACACCAGTCTGGCTGTACTCTCGGGTTGGATGGAGGGTGGCTGGGCTCCTGGGGAAACATAGGTAACAACAGAGGCATTATTCAGGGTTAATTCTGTGCTGGGTCCTGGGCTAGGGGCTTTACATGCAGTTGTTAATGGAATCCATGCAACAATGCTAGGAGGTAGCTAGGATTATCTTCTTTCTATAAATGCAAAAAGCAAGACACACAGAAGCAAAGCCACTTGTTCAAGATCACACAAGCCAACAAGTGTGGGGACAGGACCTGAATGAGGACTGCCAGCCCCGTGGCCCTTGTCCATGACTACCATGCTGCACTGCCTCCTTTTTACCAAGATTTGAAACACTCAATCTAGAAGGCCACTTCAGGAGAACTCTATGCTTTCTGTGTCTTCATTTGTTTGTTGCATTGTTTTCATCAAGCAATCACCTAGCTGATACAGAATCCCTCTGCCTGGAAGGCAGACTCTCTAACCATTCCATTTGGGCAGTGTGTTCAGCCTTAGCAAACCCTGCCTGGGAGTGGGCAAGAGATGGCCAGCAGACATGTGACGGGAGCAGTGTCACACAGGTTTATCAAACACTGATTTGTCATCTCCATTTCTTGGAGAAGAAATGCACATGCTTGTGCTGGGGTGACATGTCATTTATGTGTGACGACAGCACCTGGGTTCATCTTTGTGAATCGGCATTACTGAGCCTTGCCCGATACAGTGGCCAAGTCTCTGGAGGTCTATAAACAGGCCGCATGCCCTGCCACCAAGCACCCAGACACGGAGGTCTGGACTTTGTCTGTCTGACGATGTTTTCCCGTCTTCGTCCTTGCTGCTTACCTGCCACCTCTCTCTTCTCCAAATGTCAATTGGTCTGGCCCTAGATGTCTCTCCCCCACTTTTATTCTGCTGTTTTTAGTCACCTGGGGGCTGAGAAGCTAACCCAGTGAGCTCACTGGAACTATGTGCAAATGAAGACTAGCCATGCCAGAGGTGCCGGGAGGAATGATAGGGTCAGGCTTTGTGCCCACATTTTGGCTATTCCTAGCCAGATTGTGGGGGGCTGAGGTGGCTGGAGGGTGATTTGAGAGAGGTAAGTCAGGCTACCAATAAGGGTTGGATTGATAGAGACCCACTGAGGCCAAGGGCTTAAGTGAGTGACTTGGCCAAGAAGCTGCTGGCATCATGATGCTGTCCTGGAAAGTGGGAAGTTGCCTCTGTGACAGCTCTGGCCCTAGAGCTGCTAGGGAGGAATGGGATACAGGGAGGAGCCCTGTGCTTCATGCATCTCGGATTCATTATTATCTCCCTTTCCAGATAATGAATGAGCCCCTTGGGGCACAGACGGTAGCTGGGTCTTAAGAAAAAGTTCATTTTAAATCAGAAAGTTAATTTTGAATAAAAAGTAATACATACACGTGGTTAAATATTTAAACCATACAGAAAAATATAAAATGAAAAATAAATCTTCCTCCCCTGGCCTCAGCCCACCCATCTATATCTCCGTTCTCAAAGTTAATGGTGTCTTATGTATGCTCTCAGTGACATTTTTATGCATCCATTCACTTATAGATTGTACCTTTTTTTTTTTTTTTGGGGGGGGTTTTGCTTTTAGGGCCGTCACCAGAAAAGACAGCCACTGAGGCCAAGGGCTTAAGTGAGTGACTTGGCCAAGAAGCTGCTGGCATCATGATGCTGTCCTGGAAAGTGGGAAGTTGCCTCTGTGACAGCTCTGGCCCTAGAGCTGCTAGGGAGGAATGGGATACAGGGAGGAGCCCTGTGCTTCATGCATCTCGGATTCATTATTATCTCCCTTTCCAGATAATGAATGAGCCCCTTGGGGCACAGACGGTAGCTGGGTCTTAAGAAAAAGTTCATTTTAAATCAGAAAGTTAATTTTGAATAAAAAGTAATACATACACGTGGTTAAATATTTAAACCATACAGAAAAATATAAAATGAAAAATAAATCTTCCTCCCCTGGCCTCAGCCCACCCATCTATATCTCCGTTCTCAAAGTTAATGGTGTCTTATGTATGCTCTCAGTGACATTTTTATGCATCCATTCACTTATAGATTGTTCCTTTTTTTTTTTTTTTGGAGAGGGTTTTGCTATGAGTGCGCTCACCAGAAAGACAGAGAGAGACAGAGAGACAGAAAGTGAGAAATCACCCCCCAGGGGGGATGGCCACACCGCAATCCCTTCTCCTCCATTCTCCTCTTGGGATCTTGGGCACGCACGCACATGTGCCTGGCATGAGTTTAAGTCACCGGGTCTGGGACTCAAACCCTGGTCAACTACATGGGAGTCCAGCGACATAGCCATTACACTAACTGCTGGTCCCAAGATTGTATCATTTTTTAAAGTTTTGTTTATGTATTGTATCAGAGAGAGCTTGACAGCACTCCCAATAGAGTCTTCATGCTGCAGTCCACTCCCAGGCCCAGCCAGCCTAGACCACAGGCGCACATTTACGTCCTTGTACATGCACGTACAGGGAGGCCTTGGGACACGAGTCTGGGACCTTTTCGCGTGGGCCTGGTATAACAGAGTGTTGTGTTACTGTTGCATCACTGTCTGTTCCCAATTTTACCATTTTTTACCAGCACAAATGGAATCATACTGTGTATAATGTTCTGCACTTTGCTTTATGCACTTGATGATGTACCTTAGAGATCTTTCCACAGTCGCCATGTTCTAGTAGACCTCAATGCTTTTGGGAACTTCCATCATAGGGAAGCATCATTGTTTATTCCAACCATTGCAATGAACTCTTGGATGGTTCCCTTCCTTATCATTAAATGTAAATCTCTCTGTGCATTTATGATGTGTTTCCATAGGAGTCCTAGAAGTAAAATTGCTGGTCAAAGGGAGGAGTGTTTTTTATTCACCTATTGAAACAGGGTCATTTAGGGGGCAAAGAGACAGGCTCTCAAGTCAGAGCCTCTGTTTGCATCCAGCTCCCCTCCGACTATCAAACTGGGATTGTAAAGACTGAAATCTCCCAGAATGGCTGTGGTACTTTAATGAGATAATACTACTTAGAAAACATTTAGGACAGTGTTTGGCATGACTGATAGCACTATTAGTCGGTGTTGGGTAAAGCGTAAATGACCCACTGAATGAAGGAATGAAGAGCCCTGAGAATCCTCTTGCTGTAAATGCTGCCCTCCTCCCATCCCTGGAGCAGTTCCTGTCCTGGCAGGGAGGCCAGAGACCATCATGCCAGAGTTACTTTTCAGCACGACTAATTAGAACTCTGCCTTTGTCCTTTTGTTACGCTGGATCAACAGTTGCTTGTTCAAGGAAGATCGTGTCATACACGTACATGGAAATATTGACCGAGTCCCGGTGTCTGCTCTGCAATGCCCAGCAGATGAAATCCAAACACACCCTTGAAATTAAAGCGGTATTGGAGTCTGCTAGCGCCCAGCGATTCCAGAGAAGTAGACGAGGTCAGCTCAAAGGAAGGAATGGGGAAGGCTGACCGCAGAGTAAACAGCGCCCCTCTTAATGAGTTCTCAAATTTGTCTCCCTGGCTCTACAAATCCAGATTAGATCTTCAGCCAGGACAATTAGAGGGAGGCCAGTCAGAATTAGTTAAAAGTGGGGATTAAGTGATTTGGGGAAAAGAAATTTAGGGTTATTGTCTCTAAGTAAATAGCACCACCTAAACTAAGGCTAATAAACCTGTCATTAGGAGCCTGCCAGAACTGTTTTACCGGCTGGCTGCAGTCCTCTGCGATTAGCACACCCATTGTCCGCAGGCAGAGGTAGGCTGTCATGTCAGGAGCTCAGGAGCGCTTTCCCTCCTAGGTGAAATATCATTCATCCCCCTGCCCCTCATAACTGCTGTGACCAGCATCTCTTTATTAGTGACAAGTTCAAACAAAGGCAGACTTCACAGCAGCTTCTGCCCCAATTGTCACACATTTCAAACTCCAGCTGAAGTGAGGAGCCTGGCGTGCCCACCCTGCAGGTGTGCATGCACCGAGTCAGGAGCAACCGTGGCCTCCGCCCAGATCCCAGGTACTGGGCTGCGTCTCTCTTTTCTCCTAAGGTGGCAACTGCTTGCCGTCATCTGCTTTGGCGTTTGTCTAATATCTTCAGCTCACCTTTCTCTCAGGCACAGCTCACTTTTCCAACAGGTGTCAAAAATATACTTTTTTAAAAACTTTTTTTTCATTTATTGCTTCCGTGAGTGACAGAGAGATAGCACCCCCAACAGGGTCCTAATGCCACAATCCATCCCCAGCCTCAGCCAACCCTGGTGGTGAGCATGCCTGTTCCCCGAAGTACTAGGGAGCTATCCAGATGGGAACCTGAACCTTCCCATGCACCTCACAGAGCACGCTGCACCACCATCCAGCCCCTACCACAACCTACTTTTATAAATGTTAAAAATAGGCCAACTTGTGGCATGATATTTAAGCAGCTGGGTCCCATGTGGCTGGCTACACAGTTCAAGTCCTGTAGTTCTAGTGGCTTGGGAAACATTCCAGGCATGTGTGTGTGCATACCCAAAGCCCAAAAGGGGGGAGAAGAGATTGCTCATGACTATCCCATGGAGGGTGCTTCCTCGCTTTCTTATCTCTGGCAAACACATATGCCCTCTGGTAAATTAAAAAAAAAAAGTTAAAAACATAACTCTTATACAAGTGTAAAATGGACAATAGATATAACAAAGATTTTATTCTATTTGTTAATTAATGAGAGCACATATGAAAACCATCTGGGGAACAGGGGTTTGTATCGTTCTTCAGAAAAAGATTTTAAAAAATAAGATGGCTAGATTAGAAACAAACTTGGTTAAGGTCCTGCAAGGCAATAAACCCAAACCTTTGGGGTTATTTTATTTTTTTTTATTCGTGGTAGAAATCTACACTTTTTAACATATGACTTCACAGTGTCTTGGTTCTACTTGAATAGTCGAGAATCCATCAGACACAAGTATGTTCCTTCTGAGACGTGGTCCTTGGTCATACCTATTACATGATGCCCATGACATTGAAAGGTTAGACTGCCAACCTCTGTGACCTCTTTTTTAAAGTTGTAAGTAACATTTCTTCTTTTTTTTTTTTTTAAATTCTTTTAAAGAGATTTTTGTTACAGGGCATGTGTACTCGCCAAGGAGACAGAAAGAGACAGAGAGATAGCGAGAAATCACCCCTGGGGGGGGATGGCCATGCCACAATCCCTTCTCCTCCATTCTCCTCTTGGGATCTTGGGCACGCACACACACACACCCAGTGTGAGTTTAAGCCACTGAGTCTGGGACTCGAACTGTGGTTGACTATGTGGGAGTCCAGTGACATAACCATTATGCTATCTGCTAGTCCCAGTAACATTTCTTGACACACATAAAAGGAGAATGTTGTACACACTCCAGAGGCGGAAGTGCCTGCAGTTCTGGTTAAATGATTGAACCAAGACAGGACAAGACGGAGCCTTCACTGGGTCGTGGAATGGACACAGGCCAGGGCAGGGCTAGGGAGGCCTGGGAGGAAGCTGCCAGGAAGATGTAGGGCAAGTTGATGTCATGGAGAAGGTGACACTGAGCGGACAGTTAGGAGGGACTTGGGGACTGACTTGGGGTATCTTTGAAACCAGCACAGCTAAGAGGTAGGGGTTGTCACCCACAGAAACAAAGAAGAGGTAGCTGGTGTGGGGTAGTGCCAGGAAGCTGGCTGTGTCCAAGCCCTGATTCCTCAAAAAGTGACCTCTCTAATGCTCTTCCTCCACGCACAGGACTCATGTCCTCCTCTACCCTCTTTTTCCCCCGAAGTCTATTTATTTATTTTCTTCACAAGGTAGAGGCTGCACCCTATATAGGGTACTCATGCCACAACCCCCTAGAGCTTTGCAGCCAGCCAGGATCAGAGGTGCACCTGATGTGTTGGGATGGACCAGGAGGAGAACCCAGAACCCTCCCCGTGGTCCCAGCATCGATTAGAGTGCTGAGCCTGTGCCACTGCAGCTGGGCCTGGCCTGTGTCCCTAGCAAGGCCTGGCAGCTGGTGAAACTGCTGGTGTTAGTGGGGTGGTTCACACGTAGACTGGAGGGCTTTGAGAATTGGGGAAGGGCTGAGAATTGGCAGTCTGAGGGCCAAACATGGCTTTCGACCTGTTTCTTTTGGCTTCAGTATATATTCTAAAAACTGGACTGGTGGTTAGCATTTACAGAGTTAGGAGATTCCAAAATGAATGAAACTAAATGAAAACTAGAGTGTTGGCTTCTTTTCAAAACTATCTGGAGCTGAGATGGGACTGCTATTTTGGGACAGGGGTCTCTCACCTCTGGGCTTCGGAGGGAAGGCCTGTAGCCATAGCTTGCAGGCCGACCACCCCCATCTCCTTCTGTAAGTTCCTTTCCTGGAGAAATGAAAACATGACTCGTCCTTAGTCTCCTTCCACTAGGGTTTAATTCAGGGGCTGCAGCATGTCCAGTGCCGTGGGCACTGCCGGATCTCTCTCTGTCCAGCCAGCACCAGCTTCCCTTGTCGTCAACATGGGGGGCAAAAGTGATGATGCTGCCATGAAATGTCGGAGTGCAAAGAACCCTCAGAGGCCATCTGTCTCCACTACTTGAATGTCCAGATTGGCAAACCAAGACCCAGAGAGGAGGTGGAACTTATCTGAGGTCACACAGCAAGTCACTGTTGCCTGGGGTGCAGGGTTCCTGGATATGAAGAGCCCCCAGCAGATATGACCACCAGTTTGCAAAGGAGATTGCCTTTCCCAACAGCTCCGCCATATTTCCTTATAGCTTGAGCCTGACATGCTGAGATCCTCCTCTGGGCAGAACCTCCCACCCCAGGGCTGTCAAGGCTGGCAGACCTTCTCCGGCCATCGAGCCATCGCCAGCATCCTACCCCCACCTCCCATCTTGTTCACAATAATTAATGGCTTCTCAAGTGGCTTGCTTTCTTCTTTCTCTTGCTCACACACACAGTCAGGTAGAGGGGGAGTTCGGTTGGTGCCCTGTGGTATTCAAAGTGAAGGGTTTTCACACTGTCAGGGTAATGAATTCTGCAAGGGTTTGAAGTGAGGAGCTGGGAGGATCTCCATGTCATGTGTCTGGGAGTGACAACCCCCAGTGGTTAATTACTGCCACACGATGAGAACCGAGCTGGTAGCAAAATGAGATAAGTTCATTATGAGCTAAATTTGAAGTTAATTGGATTCACATTCCCCCCCATTAGTGTACACAGAGAGAGCCTACCTAGAAATGGGCTGTATGGAGAAAGAAAAGTTGCATCTAAGCAAAAACTGATAAATCAGACCGAGTTATTTTGTGGAGTTTATGATGGAGGTTTTCCAAGATGTTGGTGAGATGGGAACCATAGTTTCTTCAGAGGAGTGGAACCAATGTCATGTGATTACTTACATCTTGGTAGATGTTTGCTGAGCACCTACTGTGTGCTGGGCCAGTGCAGGGCAAGGAGGAAAGAGGGCAGCTCTCCATCTTTGAGGACCTTCAGGTCAGAGGCAGGAGGAGGACCAGTGCCCAGTGTTGGGGAATGGGGAGGGAATCTGAATGCCAGAATCTGGACTTCAGGACTAGGAATCTAAAGGTGCCAGAACGCCTGGGTATGGACATGTCTCCACTTCTTACTTGCCGTGGGAACCTGGGCAGGTGCTGAATGATCTCTCTGAGTTTCAGTTACCACATCTGTAAAATGGGGATAAAAAGAATGCTTGTTGTATGGAGTTTCTGGGGCTAATCGAGTCAACATGTGTGATGCGGTGAACAGCATTTGAATGCTGCCCATTGTCGGGCCTACAGTAAATACGAAAGACTAGTTGTCACTGTTATCAGCTGCGTGACCTTGGGCATGTCAGCTATTTGTAGCTTCCACTTCCTCGGCTGTGAAATGAGAAGAACACTCACCTTATGGGGGTTGAAGGAGATATGGCATGCCCAGGGCCTGGCCCAGAGCCTGGCTTATGGACCCTGTAAGGAAGCTGTAGTTCTCTTGGTTGACCAATCACTGAGATGGCCCAGATTCAAGGTGAGGATAGTTCATGGACCCCACCCCTCCATGAAAAGGATAATAAAGAATTTACAGACATATGTTAGTAAGATCACAGAGAGTACCATTGTTTCACCCAGTAAGTACCCACCTTTTCTCTCCCACAGTTGTAAAAGAAAGACTGGGGTTCAGGTGATGGTATTGGTGCCAAAGGTCACACAGCTAGTTAATGGTGGAACTAAAATTTAAACTCAAGCCTATGTGACCCTGAACTCCAGCCCTCCCTGCCAAGGTCAGGGATCTGGACTTGGTTCTGGAGACAACTGGGAAGCCCATGTGGAAAACAGAACAGATGTGGGTGGCTTCCCATCCCCTCAAGCCTGACAGCCTAGAAGTTGCTGGAGCTTCCCTTCCCTGGGGGTGGATCTACCCCCTGCCCCCAAAGGCCACTTCCTCTGCTAGGTGTCAGCCCTGCCCTCTCCCCTAGCAGCTTCCTAAGTGTTTGCACCTGCTCTTTATTGTTTAACTATTGAGCATTTCAAGTCCACACACCTCCAAGGGCTGCCAGTCTACTTTTATCCCTCCCTACCAGTGTCCCCTTCAGTCATCTGGATCCTGACTATGGACTAAGAGCCTAAGGGCTCTGATCTAGGATTGTGTGGGGCGTGGCAATCTATTGTAGAGGATTTGGGAGGCCAGCGACTAACTCTGGCTTCATCTACTTGAGTCTGAGGCCCACCAGCCCTTCATTCTCAAGCTGTGTTTCTCAAGTCACCTGGGACTGGAACTGCCAGTAGCTATGTGGCATCCAGTCATGTTAACCACTGTACCACCCGCTGGCTCCAGGATATACAAGTGCTGCATTTTCTTTCTTTCTCTTTTTTTTGGAGAGGTTTTTGCTATAGGGTGCGTGCGCTCGCCAGACAGACAGAGAGAGACATAGAGACAGAAAGCGAGAAATCACCCCCCAGGGGGGATGGTCACGCCGCAATCCCTTCTCCTCCATTATCCTCTCGGGCTCTTGGGCATGCATGCACATGCGCCCGGCGTGAGTTTTAAGTCATCGGGTCCGGGACGCGAACCGCGATTGACCATGTGGGAGTCCAGCGACATAGCTGGTACGCTAACTGCTGGTTCCCATGTACTGCATTTTCTTTATCCATGCATCAGTTGATGGATGTTTGAGTTTCTGCTTTTTAGCTATTATGAATGATGCTACTATGAACATTTGCATACAAGTTTTTGTATGGTCATCCGTTTTCCTTTCTCTCAGATACACACCTAGGAGTGGACTTGCTGACTCACACGATAACTCTACATTTAACCTTTTGTGGCATTGCCAGACTTTTCCAAAGTGGCTGCACCATTTTCTATTTCTACCAGCAGGGTATGAAGAAGGTTCCCATTTTCTTCAGCTTTGCCAATGATTGTTATAATCTGTCTTTTTTATTAGATCCATCGAATGCTAACCATCCTTAAATTGGGCTGTCTTTTTATTATTGAACTGTAAGAGTTCTTTATATATTCTAGGCACACAAGTCCTTTATCACATATGTGATTTACAAATATTCTTTTTTTTTTGGAGAGGTTTTTGCTATAGGGCACATGCACTCGCCAGACAGACAGAGAGAGACAGAGAGATAGAAATCGAGAAATCACCCCCCTAGGGGGGATGGCCACGCTGCAATCCCTTCTCCTCCATTCTCCTCTCGGGATCTTGGGCACACACGCACATGCGCCCGGCATGAGTTTAAGCCACTGGGTCCGGGACTTGAACTGCGGTCGACTACGTGGGAGTCCAGCGACATAGCCATTATGCTAACTGCTGGTCCCTACAAGTATTCTTTTTCCCATTCTGTGGGTCATTTTTTCACTTTAAAAAACATTCTTTCTTTCTGAGAGAGAGAAAGAAGGACACTCGAATGGGGTCTTCACGCCACAATCCTCTTCACAGCCACAGCCAGCCAGGACCACAGACATGCATGCGTGTGTCTGTGTACAGGGAGACCTCAGGACAGGAACCAAAACCTTCCCATTTGACTTGAGCATCGCAGAGCATTATGTTGCTAAGCTTGCCTGGCCTTTTCAAGTAACAATTCTTGGTTACTTTTTTTGGATTTGTTTTTTATTTCTTAACTCATTTTCAGCTTTTTTGTTTGTTTGTTTGTTTGTTTATCAATTCCTTTCTCTTCCCTTCCCTAGGTTCATTTTATTACCTGTTTACTTGACTTCTTGAGTTGAGTGCGTCAGTAAGACACTGAACTTTTCCTTTAAGAATCAAGGTTTTAAAGCATGTATAACAGTGGCAGAAACTGTTGGGGTTCAGGCATGATCACAAAAACCACCCCGTATTGAAGGAAGACTCTGATCTTAGGAGGCAGGAAAGCTAGAGTCTAGCCCCTGCCTTGACTCAGAGCAGCTGAGTATCCCTGGGCACATGCCTCTCTTCTCTTCTCTAGCTCAGGAAACCAGGTAGGAGGTGGCACCTGTACTATGCAGACTCCTTCCAAGTAATGCCCTCCATCTTTCAAAGGACAGGTTTGGCATCCCCCTTTATGTGGTCCTGGTATTCATCCCAGCACACACGCCCCTAAAAACTGCAGGTGAATTTCCTTCTGCACAATGGAGCCAACAAGCAATGGTGGCCATGTCTGAGCTGAGAGATGCGTGGAGACTCTGGACTCACGCACGGGGCACAGACAAGTCCACAAGCAAGGTGGTGGAGTGCACCGACTAAACACATGGACGTTGACATTGGGTTGATTGGAATCAAATCCTGGCTCTTTCTGTGCAGCCTCGGACAAATTACTTGACCTTTCTCTTTCTCATTTCCCTGTAAAGTGGGGGATGGTGTCACATAGAGTTGTTGAGGGTTGAATGAGTTAATAATGCCTAGGGTACTTAGACTCGAACCTGGTGATTTGTAATTTCTACATAAGTATTTGCAGTTTGTTGTTCTCAGAATCAGGGGTGTGAGCCTGGGAGTGGGGCTGGAGTGAGAGGTGCTCCGTGGTTGGTTGGGGAAGCCAGCCCATGAGAACATCACAGCCTCTGGCTGTCTTCTCTACCTGTCTCTTGGCTGGTGACTGGCGTTTCAATCCCGTACTGAGTAGCCTGACATCTGTGCTCACTCGGCTTCCTCAGGTGCCTCTCGGCAGCCCTCAGGTCACCACACACACCGCATGTCTGGAACAACTGTGGGGAAGGCAGCACGTTGGTGGGAGTGTTCCCTCCACCCCACCATGATGGGCTGGGGTCCTGGCTGAGGTTAGGGATTTTCGGCTGAAGCACCTGCCCTACCACCTGCTCCCTGTGGGGCCTGAGCCAGTTGCTCCCCACTCAGGTCTCAGCTTTCCCATCTGCTAAGTGGCAACAGAGGTTGGTCAGAAAGTGCTCCCAGAGCCTTTCTCGCATTGATTCTTTCTTTTTTAAAGGTTTTTTCCTTTCTTTTCTTTCTTTCCATTTAATCACATGTCTTTACAGTGTTTAACATTTCTTTTCTAGCACAAATACCATGCATGTGAGTCAAGACAAAGATATTATATACATCATCAGCAGCAAATAGCTTCTTTTTTTTGTCAATTAAGCATGCTTTTACCTGTTTTTTTTTTCCTTTCCCTTTCCCCTCCTTCCTTTCCATATTAAATATTTTTTCACATCTCATTGATTTAAAAAAATCTTAAACTAAGAATATGGACACAGCTAGAATCTAGTGACAAATGCAGTGTAATTTTCTTCCGAAACTTTTTTTTCTCTCTCTATTCCCCCTTTTCACTAAAGAGAGGTATAAACTAACTTACCTGCAAAAAAATCAGGTTGATCTCTATTTGGTCTGTTATTTGCACAAAGTCCCATAAAAATTCAATTTCTGATGCAAGACAACAGATACTACTGTATTATTGAACTTATGTGAATAACCATTCTGTCACAAAATAAGAATGCTCACAAATATTTTCCAGTTTTTTTTTTTTTTTTGAGAGGTTTTTGCCACAGGACGCGTGCGCTCGCCAGACAGACAGAGACAGAGAGACAGAAAGTGAGAAATCATACTCCAGGGGGGATGGCCACGCCGCAATCCCTTCTCCTCCATTCTCTCGGGACCTTGGGCATGCATGCACACGTGCCCGGTGTGAGTTTTAAGTCACCGGGTCCGGGAAGCAAACCGCGGTCAACTACATGGAGTCCAGAGACATAGCCATTATGCTAACTGCTGGTCCCTTATTTTAGTATTTTTAATTTGACCAGAGAGAGACAGAAAAAGAGAGAGAAAGTGAGAAAGCATGCCACAAGGTCTGGTGCTCAAATCATGGCCTGCCATGTGGGAGTCTAGCACCTTCACCAACACGCCACCTGCTGGGCCCTTGGCATTGATTCTTGAAGGGGTCTATTATGAACTCCAGAGAGTCGCAGCTTTCCTTGCAGGGCCACTTTTTTCACTCAGCAAATATCCGTGGGCCTCTGCCATTCCCACCTTGGGTTACAGTACCTGCTCTCTGGGGCTTACGCTCAGCAGAGAGGGGTTGCGTACAGGGTGTAGGTGTCGGGGTGGAAGAAGATGAGTGAAGAGGCACCAGAGAGCTGGTGAGGGCAGACCCCCTTAGCTCACCTCATTTCTGGAGTCAGGTTTGCCCACTTCTCTTTTCTGTTTGACCCCAGCTCTCCCAGGAAGTCCCACTAGCTCTGATGGCGGCAGTAATGTGGGGACTGAGGGCTCTCGGGTAAATCCTGGGGCCTTTGCTTCCCTGGAACGATGCCTTATGTAGGACACGGGCCATGCCTATCATGAGCCAGGATGCCCAGTCCAAAGCCAGGGCGATGGGGAGCAGAGAGGGTACTTCCTATCTGACCCTGCCTGGTATTCTTTATGGTTCCAGAAGGTGAGCAGAATCCTGTGAAATGAGGTAGCCCCCGGGTGCTGTTGGACAGTCTTGGAGTGACAGGTGCTAGAAGGGCTGTTGGTGCACTCGGGGTGCTCGCAGGCTCATTCCACAGTCTGGCTTGAAATCTTTGGGGGGCATTGCTCAGAGGTGGTCCTCCTTTGGCCACCTGCTAGTGGCCACCTGGAGATTGGAGTCGTTTACCTTTGTGCTGCCTGCCCGGCCCTACTGAGCCCCAGGGAGGTTCTGGGTACTCCTGGGCCTCTCCTGGCTCTGTGTGGTCAGCAGCTGCACACCCACGCCCAGACCTCTTCTGGCCTCCCCAGTCATCAGTGCCCATACTCGGAAGAGGTCGAGGTTCCTCCTTTCCTCCCTAGTCCCCAGGCTCGCCATTTCCTGCCCATTTTCTAGGGGGCATCCTTTCCTTCAGGGAAAACTTCTCACTTTCCTGGGTGATGAACGTGGTACCATCTCTGCCTTGCAGAAATGCTGGACACTCACCCGCTGGAGTGCCCACTCCTTAAGGGCCAAGGCCTTACCTCCATGTCCCAGCCCCAGACCGTGTTTGATACCAGCAGGTGCTTCCTGAGTCTTTGCTGAATGAAGAAGCACCTGTAGGCCGAAGGAAGAACTCCCTGTGGGTCCAGATATGGGCTGGAGAGTCTGAGGCCAGGACACCCTCTGCACACTGTGGGGCCTGACGAGGAGGAGGGGGCCGTGGGAGCTGGTCTCTGTACGGGCTTAGTGTTGGGCTGTGTGCGGCTGCAGGGGGTGGGGGTTTGCGCAGAGGGCTGAGCAGAAGCCATGGTTAGAGGGCTCCCAGACATACCGGGGAGCAGAGAGCACAGGGAGTGGCCCGGGGCAGGGTGTCCTGGGGCCTCTGTTGGCCCATCTGCCCGAGGGGTCCCATTTCTCAGGGATGGGCCAGAGCCCTGACTCACTTCTTAGAGGCAGGGTGGTTTTGTGTGTATGTGTGTGCGTGTGCATGTATGTGTGTGTGTGTGTGTGTGTGTGTGTGTGTGCATGCATGAGCAATGGGGAGAGCTGGGGCACACTGCATTGAGTGTCCAGATGTGACAAATGTGCAGAGTGTCTGGGGAGCCGTGGACATGAGCGGCTGGCCGCGGAGATGCTCACCCTGTGATTTGTTGCTTTGATTCCTCAGGCCGCGACTTGGCGAGCACGACCCTCCCCGGGTACCCTCCGCACGTCCCCCCCGCCGGACAGGGCAGCTACTCAGCGCCGACGCTGACAGGGATGGTGCCTGGTGAGTCTACACTGTCGGCGTCTCCACAGCGGGCAGCGCTCGGGGTTTCGGTGGGGGGACTTCCCCCGCAACAGCCCGGTGACCTCTGCGCTTCTGAGAAGCAGCCCTGAATAAATCAGGCAGAGGTCTGTGCTCTCGGCCTCTTGCTCTGCCGCTGGGCCTGTGGAGAGAACCAGCCAGCAGGCCCAGGGAAGGCAGCAGAGAGAGGGGAGTCTCTGACTGTCACTCACACAGCCCCTCCGCGGCCACATGGGGTGTCTGAACAGGAGGGGTGTGGGCCTGGCTGAAGGCCACTCAGCTGGTGCTGGTAGGAAGGGACTTTCCCCCGGCCCCCCTCCCTCCCTGCCCGACCATCTTTCTCCCACCTAATTTGTGTCACAAGGAATAAGTGAGGTGCCCCTGGTCACCATACTCCTTGGAGCTGAGGGTGCTGGCTGGTAGGGTTGTCACTTAATTCTAAACTGGACACCCTGTGGCCACTGGGACTCGATTCTGGCCAGTGATGTCAGTTTGGGGGCGTTTGCAAAGGAGGCCACTGTGCTCTTCCATTGGGGATGGCGTGGGGACAAGACAGACACGTCATTGTACTGTTGTCTCTGTAGCAAGGGCATTAGCATGGCAGGGATGCCCAAAATATTCTTTGTTGAAAGATTTTTCATTTATTTGTGAGAGGTTTTCGCTATAGGGCGCGTGAGCTTGCCAGAGAGACAAAGAGAGACAGAGAGACAGAAAGCGAGAAATCACCCCCCAAGAGGGATAGCCACATCACAATCCCTTCTCCTCCATTCTCCTCTCAGGATTTTGGACACACACACAAACACACACACACACACACACACACACACCTGGTGTGAGTTTTAAGCTGCTGGGTTCGGGATTCGAACCATGGTCAACTATGTGGGAGTTCCGCGATGTAACCATTATGCCATATGCTGTCTGCTGGACTTGAAAGATGTTTTTTATAAAAATCAGGGGAAGAAATCAGGCCTCTGCTGGATGTTGCGACACTTCTTTTATGAGTCAGCATTTCTTGTTTTGGGTGACCTGGGGATGGGGCGTGCCACTCACGTCAGTGCCCAGGAGCTCTGGGAGCCTGGTCTTTTCCTGACACACACTGTTGACTCTTTGGTTATTAAAAAAAGCCCAAATGGTATTTTGCCCCCTCCCCATCCCAGACGGTTTTCTCTTTGGAACCTCAAAACAGCTCTGAGACGTAAGCAGGGGACCCTTCATCCCACTTTATTGGTGAGAAGATTGAGGCTGGAAAGGGGCCAGAACATGCCCAAGTCACCCAGCTGGAACCACCCTTGGGACCAGGCAAAAGGGACCCCTGTTCTGGGAGCCACTCTGCTCAAGACTCCCCTATGACCTGCCGGGGCAGTGGCCCTCCTCCCATGGCACTGGACGGGGGACATCTACAGGACAAGGGATGCTCCCACACCCCACCTTCTAGCCCGCTCTAGAGTTCAAACCAGCACAAAACTCTTCCAGGTTCTTCCCAGGGCCATCTTCCTAAAGACAGCCCATGTCATCCGTGTGTGCACCGCTGAGCCAGAGGACTGGCTCTCTGTGGGGGCATGGGCAGACTCAGACGTGAGGCTGGGTGTGCTAACACGCACTCGAGTGGAGCCGGGGTGGGGGGAGATGCTCGCAGGTCAGATCATCGCCAGGCAGGCTATCGCCAGGCGGGCTTTCCCCGGGCAGCCACGTCTGGGTGCAGGACGTTGAGAAGTCCTGGAATTCTCAATCCCCTCCTGGCTTTCCAGGTGGTTTGGAAGAGGTACTTAACAAGGTAGGAGGATGGAGCATATTTCATTTAACGGTTTGTTAGCTTGATTTATGACTTTTAAATATGAGACATATGGGAAATGGCCTCTGCGTGTGCTCTTGCCCTGGGCCTTGCCAGTGCCGGGGAGGCCCGCCAGGTTCTCGCCTGCAAAACCTTCGCTTTTCTGCAGCAAGGCTGAGCAGCGGCAGGTCACAGGGGACTGCTGTGTACAAGGCGAGGTTGTGGGACACCCCCCCACACACCCCACTGCCAGCACATGCCCACTCGCCGTTTCCCCTCTGTTAGCAAGTTAGGGCAGCCTTAGGGAGGCACCCCGAGTCATGCTCATTAAGGCCCCTCATGCCATGTAGCAAGCAGAGCCCTTTCCCTGGAGTCCTTAGATGTGACAATTTTGGGAGGTGGGCAAGGTCAGACTGTGTTCCCTATTTTCCAAAAAGACTAATGAGACCCAGAGAAGCTAGGGAATTGCCCAAGGGTGCACAGCTGTGGGCAGGAGAGTTGAACCTGGGTCTTCTGCCCACATCACCCAACTCCTGTAAGACACTCAGTCCTCCACATTGGGCTGCCTGCATGCTCACGAGTCTTTCAGCTCTGACTTCTCAGTGATGGCATGGGGAGGTGGTTGCAGCCCTGGGTCCTATGTCAAGAGCATGTTGGCAGGTGAAGCGAGGTCACCCTTTCAGCTCCCCTCTGCAAACCCTGAAGAGGCTGAGTTCAGAGAAGCATCTGACCTTTGCTAAGTTTATCCTAACGACCTGCCCTCGCCCGTGAGTCTTCCAGCTCTAATTACTGGGCTCAGGGTTCACGTGGCTGTAGGCCTGGTGGTGCCCCCAGGGGCAATGATAGAGGCTCCTTGCCCATGAACAGTGGCAGCAGGAAGCACGGGCCTGAGCAAGGGTATGGCCTACCGAAACTTGCTGGCAGAGCGGGACAGGGGTGGGTGCAAGGAGCCTGCTGCCCTCTCCCCTGACTCCTTCCTTCTCTGTCTCTGTCTCCTCTGGCCTCTTCCTGTCCTTCTCTTGCCCCCATCTTTGCCTTCTCTCCCCACTTAGCCCCGAGCATGTGTGTGGTTCCTGCCCAGGCTCTGGGGCTGGGATTCCAGCAGGCCCAGCCCTTAGTCACTGTTCCTTAGCATCCAGACCAGTGTTGAGCTTTGGGACTCATTTCCAACACGATTTCTAGCTCCCCGTTCTTGACTGGCCTGCACGTAGTGTCATTGTGGGCATTGTGCCCAGGGCTGTCCTATGGCACAGCAAGGACTCACCTTTCCGCAGCGCAGGGCTCGTGGGCCTGCCTTGTAGATGTCATGGTGCTCTGCCCAACCTGCCTTTGCAGTCTCCTCCCCCAGCCCGTCCCTGACTGCTCGCTGGTCCCCTGCGCACCTTGGACTCTGGTACCAGTTCCTTCTTCATTTTGTGCCTTTGGCGTGCTTCCCACTTTGACCTGATGGAATTCAGCCTCCCCCTTCAGGGCTGAGTGCAATGGTCACCTGCCCTCCTCTGGGGAACAGTGCTCTCAGCTTGGCTCCTTCCTACCACGTGGCCCAGTGTTTCCATGGCACTGTCAGCTGTACCCTGTCCACCGCCTTCACTGGGACCTTCTGAGTCTTCTGCACCCTTCCCAGTCCCTACACATCCTGGGGCCCTCCTGTGAGTGCTGGCTGAGGTAGGGATGCAGGGGGAATGATATTGACCCTGTATTCGTTTTCTGTGGCAACTACCAGATGCCTACTAACCTGGTGGCTTCAGACAATGGGAATTTATTATCTCTTATTCTGGAACTCAGAAGTCTGAAATCATTACCACGGGGCCAAAATCAGGGCTGTGCTCCCTCTGAAGGCCCTCAGAAAAGATCTGTTGTTTCTCCTCTCGCTTTTTGTGGCTCTGGGCTTTCCCTGACGTGGGGCTTTATGTCACCCTGGTGTGGGGCTGCTTCGTCTTCATGCCACCACTTACTGTGTCTGTGTCAGATCTCCTCTTCTCTCTTAGGTAGATACATATGCATCTGGGCCCACCTGGATAATCCCCCATCTCGAGATCTTTGATTTAATCACATCTGCCAGCCTCACCTCCCACCCCTTCACCATATAAGATGGCACTTAGGCACAGGGGCGTGGATATACCACCCCTGTGTGAGGGTTTCTCTTTGCTCAGATTTCTGATTGGGAACATCCGTTCGATTGTGGTGGCCCTAAGGTGCGGGTACTATTTCACAGAATGCAGGGCCATGGAGAAGCAAGGTGGGCCGGGTTCTGGAAGATCTGTGCATCTTCATCTCTGAGGCGGTTACACTGCAGCAGTCTGACCGATGGCAGACAGTCCTCTGTCCTCCCCTCTGGCGGGCTGGCAGGGCCACCTAGAAGAAATTCCAAAGTCTTCTGGGTTATTCTTCCCCCCAGAGGCTTTGGGAAACATTTGGCTGCCCTCCCTGGCCCCCACCACCCACCGTTTATAAAGGAGGATTTCTATTGTTAAGGTTTGCTTTTGGGGCACACAGAAGAGAGATGGCCTCCAGGTACACGCAGGCTGTCCAACCTGGGAACTTGAAAAGAAATAGAAGTAACATTTTTCCATATTAAATGTCAGTTTATTGCTTTGGACTCATACTTTGAATCCTGACTCTGTCACCCGAGTGTTTTCTACTCCTTCTGGCTCCAGGACAGCCCAATCTCTGCAAAACGTGGCTTCTTGGTATTCTCAGTGTTTGTAGACGCAGTTTCTGCCCCGCTGTAGACTCTGGATCGCCCTTTGTCCATCAGTTACACGAAGAAAGCAAACACAGTGTATTACATCAGCTTGGAATGGAGGCAGTTTTCAGATGTGATGTTCATCAAGTCCCAGCAAATGCCAAAAGGTTTGCACCAAAGATTTCAAGGTCTCTTGATTGGTGCAACTTGTTGATCTCTGCCTGAGGGCATTTGTGAACTGAATGGATATCGACATGGCATTTGAAAGTCTTAAAAATGCTGGGCTAGAGGGAGAAGCGAGGGGGAGTCCGCTGTCCTTTGACTCCTAAGAAACAAGGAACTGTCTCTGAACAGAACCGGTTCAAGAACCACGTAGCCAGCCCACTTGCCCCACCAGAGCAGTGAGCGCAGAGGAATGTGGCCATCCCTGTGGTCCTGGCCATTCCACGCCCCGTAGACGGCTGAGCATCATTTCTAGATGCTCAGGGAAGTCGCTCTCTGAACCAGTGACTCCTATTTTCTTGGAGTAGTAGGAAATGAGGGTGCAGTGTGGTGTGCGGGCCTGAGGCCAGAGGGGTGGTCTGACACTTCAGCGTGAGCGGAACAGGCACAGGGCCCCTGTGGGCGCGGGGGTCGGGGGACAAGTGGCTCCTGCTCCTTCCCAACTTGCACCTGCCTGTTCCCTGCTCTCTGCCCAGCTGCCTGGCTCTCTCTTCCCCATTTAGGCTCCCCTGCTCGGGGAGGCCTTCCCCAGTGACCAGATATGCCTTCACTTCTTAGTGCTGCTGCAGCAAATGGCCACCACTATGACTTAAACAACAGAAACGTGTTATCTTCCAGTTCTGGACATCAGGAGTACAGGATGGGTCTCGCTGGACTGAAATCGAGGTGTCTGCAGGGCTTGTTCCTTCCGGAGGCTCCACCAAGGAATTCCCCCCCACCCCTCCTAGCTTATAGATGCTGCCCGCATTCCTGGGCCGCTTCATCTCCAAAGCTGGAGTGCTGGGCTGAGCCTCCACCCTGCTGTCATCTTTCTGGTTCTCTCTCCAGCCTCCCTTTCTGACTTTTAAGGATTCTTGTGATCACGGAGACTCACCGGGATAATCCAGATAATCTCTCAATGGCCAGGTCAGCTAATTAGCAGCCTGGCTTCCACGTGCAACCTCGATGTCCCTTCACCCGGTGACCTGCAGTAGTCACAGGTTCTGGGGACGGTGGTGGGGGTGGCCCTGGTCTGCCTACCACATGCTGTCTAAGCCAGAACCCCCACTCCTCTCTCAGAGGGCCCTGTTATGTTTTTCATCGTGGTGCTAAGCACAGCTGGAAGGCGCAGCTTGGTCCTGTCTTGGCTTCCCTTCACTCCGTAGGGCACACAGGAGCTTACAACAATCAAGGCTGTGTCTGCTTTGTCCCTGCTGCGTCCTTCGTGCCTGGCACAGTGCTAGTGCCAAGTGACACTCAGGAAATAGGGGTGAATATGAAAGAAGGCTGGCTCTGAGGCCTGGTGGTTATGGTGGCTGGATCCCACTTGGCCAATCATGTGATTTGAGTCCCTGACTCAGCAGCTTGAGAAAGACGCTGAGCTCACGTGCACGTGTGCCCAAAATCCCGAGAGGAGGGAGAGGCAGAGGAGATGCATGGCCATCCCCCACAGCGCGCTTTCTCTTTCTCCCTCTCTCTCTTTCTCTGGTGACTTCATGTGCCCTCTAGCCAAAAACAGAAAGAAAAGGAAACAGGGAAGCTTCAGGCTGGGCTTCCAATGAGAGCTTGACCCACCCTCTTGTGGCCCCAGTGAGTCTGAGGCTGGCTCAATGCAGCGCAGGCTGCTGGGGCCTACCATGGACGGGGGGCCGACTGCAGGCTGGGGCTGGCCAAGGGCTGGGGACCGGAGGGCTCCAGGGTGGGCAGCACGTGGTAAGGCACTGGGAGGCTGGTGGTTAAGAGTATGGACTCTGGACCAGGCCACCTGATTTTGAACCTGCTTCTAACTAGCTGTGTGACTTGAGGCAAGTTACATAACTTTCTGGGCTCTCCTTGTGTATAAAATGGGGATGATGATAATAAATGTGAGCATTAAATGATGTAATATACCAAAAAACTTAGAATTTTGCCTGGCATATATTAAGTACCATGTGTTCATTATTATTTCTGCTATTAATATTATTATATTTTAAATATCCCTTTTATATTTTGAATTGTATCTGTTTCTTCCATAAGCAAGAGGGACAGAGAGAGAGAGAGATGGCACCCCCAAAAGGGTCTTGACCTAGCTGGTCCTGCATCACGGGCATGCCTATGGCCAGCATACTCAGGAGGTCTCTAGATGTGAACCCAAACCTCCCCATGTGGGCCAGCCTTGCAAGTGTCACATCTGTGCACTGTCCAGTCCCTGTTGTTATTTAAAATTTTTCCATTTTTTTGCCATAGGGTGCATGTGCTCACTGGAGAGAGACAGAGAGAGCAAGAATAAGAAATCACCCCCTAGCGGGGATGGCCACACCACAATCCCTTGTCCTCCATTCTCCTCTTGGGATTTTGGGCATGCACACACATGCACCAGATGTGATTTTTTCAAGCCGCCAGGTTTGGGCCTTGAACCATGGTCAGCCACGTGGGAGTCTAGTCTTTCAACCACCATGCCAAATGCCAGCCCCAATCCTATAGTTATTTTTTATATAAGGGTCCGAGTTGGGCATGGTGATGAAGAGAGACACCTAGTGCGTGTGCCTGAAGCTGGCCCGGCATAGCCGGTGCCAAATCACGAGGTCATGCCCCTTAGGGCCCGTGGATCACTGGGAGAACCAGGAGGAAGGATCCCGTTACAACCAGAGCATTGCCACCAGGTGTGGGGGTAGGCTCTGAATGCTGTGGGCGTGAGGAAACTAAGGCATCCAGTTGGTGCGATTGAGAAGGGCACTGTGGCCGAGGGGGCCCTTGGGCCAGCTGTGGAGTGTGCACTGGAGAGGAGGTGGGGACAGGGCTGAACCTGGTGGCCTGCATGGCTTCACATGGGTGGGAGCCCAACCCACCAGCCCAGAAGGGTAGATGGGACTGGCAAGGTGGGGAGCTGTGTGGGGAGGAAGTGGTAGCCAGAAGGGCTAGGGCTTGGCCTTGGTGACTTCTAGAGGCCAAGCAGAACACCCTCCTTAAGGAGGTGGTAAAGCAGGCCAGGAGCACAGGGCGAGAGCTGGCCCAGAGAGAGATGTGGAGGTGCCCCAAGAGACTTGAGGGTACTTGGGGGGAACGCGTGTGGCTTCGCTGCTGCACTGCGTGACCACACATGAGCCAGCCTCGTGGCTATTTGGGAGGCTCATTTGAAACAGTGGTTGTACCATTCTGGAGGCACCAGCCAGGCGAGGCAGGAAGGGCATCGAGGTGCTGGAGGGGAGGAGAGGAGGGTTTCTCCTGTCCATCCATAGCAATGCCATCCCTGAATCACAGCCTCGGCTGCTTCAGGCCTGCTCTGTGGAGAGCACACAAGCTTGAGTGGGGGCCCAGCTCCAGGCAGGATCCTGGCCTAGCTCAGCCAGGGCCTTGCTGTGTGATCTGACAATTCCCACCGAATCGCTGGGTCTTAGTGTTTGAACCAGAGGCAGAGCACATTCTGCACAGCTCCATAGACATGACAGGGACCTGTGAACGGGAGTCATCTTTTCCAGCCCCATAATCAGAGCTGAAGACGCTGGAGTGGGCAGGTGTGGGAGGGGATCTCTGGCTTGGGTACTTCTGAGCTCCCTCTACACCTTTGCCAGCCTCACCAAGGGGCTCTGGGACCCACACCTGTTGCTTGTTCCTGACTCTCTGCTGCCCTCTAGTGTCCTCCAATTACTCGCCACGCTGCAACTGTGGAATGGACCTGGTGAATGCCAGACCCAGCCAGGATGAAGCAGCAGTTGGCCATTCGTTTGTTCATTCATTCTTGAGACATTTCCTGGGAGATACTGGGTGCCAGTTCTGGGCTAGACGTGGAGTTGCAGACACAGCCCCTGCCCTCAAGAAGCCCATAGTCAAGTTGGGGAGAATGAAGATAAATCATCCCTGCATGCTACATTCAGAGCTAGGAGCATACACAGTTCGAGGAAATGCAGGAGGGGGGCTGCTGAGTCTCCTGGGTCAGTGAGTTGAGTGGAAGAATCAGCAAAGTCTTCTCAGGGGAACTAAATGAGCTGGATCCAGGCCCTCCCTGAGGTTCCTCTACCAGTGATGTTTCTAAAAGCAAACAGCAAACCAAATGACCGGATCGGTGGCTTTCTAGGAGATTAGGGGAAAGAGATCTGAATTTGCCTGGAAAAGCGGAAGTATGGGGACAGCTTGAGCACTGGGTGAATGAAGCGTGGACAGGCTGGGTCTAGTAGCTGATTAGCTCCTCCCCGCCATGCTGGGCTTTGGGCCTTCTCCTCTGACCTCCTGGCGGCCTAGTCCACTTCTGACCAGAGATGGAGTGGACATGAACCCAGGAGATGAACTTGAAGGCTCAGACAAGAACTGCAGCCCAAGTGTGCACAGACCCAAGGAAGTGTCCCTGGCATCTGGCCACAGTGAGTGTCAGGCCACTCTGCTGCCAGCACTTCCTACTACCACGTCTTGTCCAAAGGCCTGCCAAGAGGGCTGGATGCCAATCCCCTCTGGTGACGTGGTTGAGTCGTGGTTGGGGCAAACAAGGCAAAGGTGCTTTGTCCTTGGCTTATTGGGGGTAGGCTGGAGAGGGAGAGGCCGAGCCCTGGGAGGAGCTCAGCCAGCAGCATCCAATGGCATGAACAGTCCCTTCCTCCACTGGATGGCAGCAGTCTGCCCACTTGAGGGCCCTGTTTGCCCCTTCTATGGCCTTTCTTTTTTCTTTCCTTATTATTATTTTTTTAATTGTAAGGAGGTACATGCTCTCGCCAGCAAGAGAGAGAGAGAGAAAGAGAGGGAGAGAGAAAGCACTTCCCAATGCAGTGTGGTCACGCCAGAATCCCTTTTCCTCCATTGCTCCATCCCATCAAGATGTGGGGCATGTACATGTGGCGTGTTTTCCAAGGTGCTGGGTCTGGAATGCAGACCGTGGTGGGCCGTGTGGAATGCAACTCCCAGTGCTCAGCACTTCACTGCACCAAGCCTCCTCTTACTGTCCTGAGTGTGTCCGAGCCCCTACCAGACTGGAGCGCCTGGAGGAGGGGGTGGACATTCCAGCTGGGACTTCCTTTAGGGCCAGGAATGGGACGCAGAGCCCAGAGAGGCCCTGGGCTGAAGGCCCGAGAACTTCTTAGGAGTTTTCAACAATTTAAGGCCTGAACAAAACTTCTTTTTGCCTCTAAAATTTTAAATGGAAACTGGAACACTGGCATTAATACATGTTATATTAAATGTCTACAAATTGTAACATGATTTGACTTCATTAACTATTAAATACAGGGCTCATAAAAAATTCATTACATTTGGAAAGAAATTTAGGCTAAATTTTCTCACTTAGGCAAGAATTCCTAAGTCTGTGCTTTGATTGCGAGAAATCACAGCTAACCATTAATTACTCTGGCCACATACTTTCAAAAGCAGAATGATAAAACAAGCAGTTCACAATTCTGTGAGAGCAGTGTCAGGTGGGCTAGAGAGGGGAGGTCTCCATAGGATGGCACCTGGGTGTCTGGGAAAGAGGGGCCTGGGGAAGACCCTGATTTCCTGTTGAACCATTTTAAACATAATCAATAATGGTGGGGCCTTGAGCTGCTCGGCTTTCGGTAGCCAGCCAGCCATCATCTCTTCCTCATCCCTCCCTGCTTCCCTTCCAACATTACTGAGCATCTATTTAACGTATGCACCAGGATATGCTCCGGCATGCAAGGTTGCGAGCCACGGCCCCGGTCAGGCCGTCGGCAAAGGCCTATGGGGGGACCGGTGTGGTAACAGGTTACGCTCAGAGCACGGAGTAGGGGAGCCAGCCTAGACTGGATGTCAGGAATAGAGGCCTTCAGAGTTTCTGTAAATAAGGTTGGATGGGTGAGTGCGGGCATGTCTGCAAGGGGCTTTTGCAGAGGATTTTACTAAGACAGACAAAATATCATCATCCATCTCCAAAAACTAGGGGAGGTTAGGGGCATGACCAAAGCCTTCTGAGACCCCCATGGTGCTGCCCCAGGGCACGGGAGGAATCCAAGAAGAGGGGCTTCTCAGGTGTGTTATCAAGGGACATGTGAAGCCAAGGGAGGTTGGGTGTGGAGGGACCAAATGAGGTGTCAGGCAGGGACGGGGCAGTGACTGCAGAGCTCCTGGCACATGTAACATGCTTTGCTCCATACTTGCTGGAGTCTTTCCGAAGGCCAGCTCCAGCCCACGGGGGCAGTCAGCAGTCTATGCCCCATGATTTGATACAGCTGCAGCCCCCAGTCTTTGAGACCCAGTCAGGGGGCAGCCTTGAGCTGGACTAGCGAACACCTGCAACCCAGATGCTTACGCCATCGCGACGCTTTGCGCCAGAGAACAGCCAGCACACCCAAGGCCCTCAGGGGAATGAGAGCCAGTGGGGTTGGCTTCTGTCTTCCCAAAGGACAATGTCATCTGATGAGGCCAAATCGTCCATGCCCATAAGCTAATCCCACCTGTAACTCCCCCAACCCCACCCCACACGGTACTTTACAGTCTGTAAAGGGAGCATAGGCCCAGTATCCCCAGTTGCCACTGGGAAGTACCCTGAGAGCTTGGAATGTGAATCCCCATTTCAGAGGCTGAGGGGCTGTGCCCTGCCAGGGGTACACAGCCATCACGGAGCACCTGGACCTGGGGCTTGGAACTCATGTTTCTGGTTCACCCAGCCCCTGGTTCCTGTTGACACTGAGAGGGACTGGGGACTCTCTGATGGCTCTGGGCCCAGGGGGTCCCCCAGTGCTCCCTCTTGGCTGTGGATGGCCTTCCTGACCCAGGGTTCTTCTATTGCTCAGGAAAAGCCCCTTTCACTGGGACACTGCCACACATCCCGCCCTGGCAGGACAATGCCCAACACATTCTTGAATCAGATTCTCGGGCATTCCTTTCTCCCTCCCCATCTTCACCTGCCCAAGTTTGGCTTATCCTCCTAGGCCCAAATTAAATGGTCCCTTTTATAGGAAGCCTATTCCTCCAGCCCTCCCCGGGTCTCATCTCCTCTGATGCACCCCCAGGACACTGCCACGGTCTGTCTCAGTCAGAGCTATGGTGACCTAATGCTCCCTCCTCCTGGTTGCTTTTGAGGTCAGGGCCGGCCTGGAATCCTTCCCAGGATCCTCCACCCGCCCAGTTCCTACATATAGTAGGTGCTCAATGGGTGTGGCTGGGATTTATTTTAATACTGCTCAGGTCTTTTTCTCTCTTGTCTGGCCCAGAGTCCAGGGCCCAGGATCCAAGTGTGTAATTAAACAGGACTTGTGCCCCATCCGACGCCCCCCACTCGTTCTTCCAATATTTGCTCTGGCTTCTTGCTGGAAGACGCCGAGACAATGGCCCTTGTTACCCTCTGTTTGAGTTATTTATTTTTTTCACTTTTCCCTCCTTCCCCTCTCAGGGGACTCGCCTCTCGCCCTCATCCCTCATGTTTTCCCTTTCACTTGACTGTCATTCTCATTGTCCTCCCGGGGCCGGCAACGCGGGGTGACAGGCAAGGGGAGCCCAACCGGGCTGGGGAGGCTGGAAATATAGTCATTAATGGGACCCGCGAAGCCCAGATGTCCTCCCTGAATGCGGGTAATTTGTTTTTAATGAAAAACCACGCGGTGACCCTGAACAAATGAATTTTCTTTATAAGGAGTCTATGTGCAAGGCACAAATAAAGGGCCCGAAACAGGGAGACTTAAATCCAGAACTGAAAGAAAGAGAGGAAGGAAGAAGCAATCAGAGAGCGAGAAGGACAATTTAAAAATGACAAGGTGTTATGTCCGTTTGTCCAAAGAGCTACCCTGGGTCAAAAATGCCCAGGGCATTGTCCTACCAGGGCAGAACATGTGACATTCGTGCCATGTTGAGGACTTGTTCGCAGCAACACTAAGACTGTGACCCACCCTCTGAACAGAGCCTTGCTAGTTCCAAGCCTCTTTCTTGCATAGTCTCAGTGCACCTGCCCAGCTGCCCGAGGAGGCATGCTTGGTAGCCCCATTTTGCAGAGATCAAAACTGAGGCTCCAGAAAAGCAGTTTGCTCAGGGCCACAGTGAGTGAGTGCTCGAGTCTAGACGATAGGTAAAGACTTGACCAATTTGGAGTTTGACTCTGAAAAGTACCGTGTTAAAGTCTAGAAATCGCTGTCTCTGTGAGACACAAGAAGGGCCCAGCACATGTAGACCGGAGCTAAGGGCAGGTACTGTGTCTACACCAAGGAGTTTTGCACTGAAGCAAGATCCCACAGCCCCTAGAAGGTTGCACAGGGGTGTTGTGAAAGTACAGCCTTTCTGAGGGCACTTTGGGTGGGTGGGAGTTCTTGGAAAGAGAACCAATGGAGTGAGCCTGATACATTTGGAAAACTGGATGTAAACAAATTGGAATCTGCGAGGCCAGCAGGGGTCATGGTGTTTAAGGCTCTGGACAAATTAAAAAATAATAATAATAAATAAAATTAATTAAAATAATTTTTAAAAAAAAGAAATTTGAATCTGTCTCTTGGGAAACCAGAGCCTGGCCTCATCAGTCCCCCACCACCTACTACCACCCAGAACCTTGCAGGCTGCAGAGCTGGCCTCTGGCGGTAGCAGCAAGGGCACCGCTCAGAGGCCCCAGCCGAGCCCTGCCCTGGTTTTGAAAGAAGGTGCCCTGTGGAAGTGTGGAAGGTGTTTAGCAGAGGTCTAGGCTGGGGTGCATCTGTGTGCTGGAGCGGGGTCCTTTCTAACATGCTCGCAGGGGCCTAGAGGGGGCCCTGGTACATCCCATAGCTACCGCTCCCTTCATCACGGACATACAGGGCTGGACTCGACCTTGGAAATCGACCCAGAGTGTGCAAATGAGGGCAAGAAAGGACTCGTTCAAAGTCACATGGCAAGTCCAGGGAGAGTGGGGCTGGCTTCTTTCTGTCCTGTCCTGTTGCCCCCGCCCCAGTTCTTTACTGATGCAATGCAAGGAAGCATTTTTGTCTCCTGTCCTCGTGCAGGCTTGTATTAACAATGGCCCCTGGTGCCAGGGTTCTACAACTCAGATCAAGACCCCTGCCCACCCTAACCTGGGCCGTGCTTCTTCTGAGACAGCCCCTCTGCAGGCCGAGACCTGGCCAGCTACAGAGCATCTCCTCGCCGGGCTCCAGGCTTCTGGGCCTGAGCAGATGCCAGCAGTGCCCCCACCCCAACCCCAGGCCCATTAGAGGCTTGGCCCGAGATCTGTGGATGTGCCAGGACCCCAGCTCCCCCTGCTCTCTGCTTCGTACCCAGACTCAGGAAGTCAGACAAAAAGAAAGGGTTGTTTTCTTTTCCTGGGTTCAGTTTCCCTCTGGAAGTTGTGACCCAATTAGAAAATCAAACCAATAGAAGGATCTGAACAGGACCCCGGCTGAGGGTATGAAGTCTTGGCTTCTTGAGCCACCAGCAGCAGACCTTCCTCACTGCTGGCTTCCTCCGTAATTGATGATTTATTCCCCACTGACTTCCAAAATGGATTTGAGGCAGCTTCTTGACCTTTGAGTAACACCAGCCCTGGCCTGAAATCCCCGTCATAAACTAAGACTGCCAGTGGTACTCAGAGGAGAGCCAGGGTGGCCGCCACCCAGCCCCCACCTGCCTGTGGCCTGGCTGGCTTGTCACAGTGTGCTACCCGCCCTGTGCCTGGAGCAACTAGCTTTGCTGCTGGGAGCTGGAGGCTCACTTTCTGGAAACAGTTCCTGCCTGGATGCATTCCAGAGCATGCTTCCAAAAACACACTTTTAATCAAAAAGAAGATCACCAGCAAAACTGGGACAAATTGTGAGTTCAACAGTGAACGGTTATAAATACCAGGAGGGGTTGCCAGGTGGCCAAGAGACTCTTCTGGTGAAGCCTTGGATTAATTACCCGCCAGTGAGCTGACTGGGTGGGGTCTCTTGTGACCATTCTCATTTGAGAGGTGTTCTTTTCTTCCTTCCTTCTTTCCTTCTCTCCATCATTCATTCCTTCATTCATCAGACTGTCTCTGAGTCCTGTCTGTGCCGAGCACAGAAATGAGCGAATGAGTTTCTCAAGACCTAGAAGCACCTGTGAGGAGCATCGTCCACATTACCTGCTGGGAATGGAAAGAAACCAGCTTGAATATGGAGGTTCTGCTTGCCGGAGGGCAGGCCTAGGGGCTAGACAGTTCACTGAGGAACAAAAAGAGGGTGAGGCTTAGGGGCTGCCAGCAGGGACGGATGCCTGACCAGCGGCCAGCTCCGGCCCAGCTCATCCTGGGCCTCCCCGGGAGGGCTCTGAGGGAAGCCTGGCTCCTGGAAACCTCTGTCCCTGAAGTGGGTGCCAGGCCTGTGTGTACAAACAGGGGGCTCAGTATTTAGGAGCGGGGAGGAGCGGGGAGCTGCCCTGAATGGCTGCCTGCTTTGGAAATTTCTATGCATTTGTAATAACAAAATTACCATAATTTGCTCGTTAACGCAGCTAGATCAGTCAAGCATTGTTCCATCACGGGTGGGGAGGCCGGGGTGCCTCTCTCTGCACACTCCACACACCCCAGCCCGCCTGCCAGCCCGTTAGAGCGCTGGAAATTAGCATGCAAATGGTCCTAATTCGGTGGGCGAGCTGTCAGGCAGCGCCTCTTCGGCCTCATCTCTGTGAAGGCCCTGACAGCCCGGCTCCGCGCCGGCCCACCCTCCTCGCTCCAGCCAGGAGGGGCTCTGAGGGGCACCTCCAGACTGACAGCTTGGCGGCCTCCCTCCCTCCGTTAGCGCCATCAGGCCTGGCGGCGGCTGCCACCATGCCGGCCGGCCTGAGGAGGCAGCGGGCAGGCAGGTGGGCGGTGGGGGAGGCTGGTCCACGCTCATGTCCTCCAGCCTGGCTGGCCTGGGCAATGGGGGCAGAGTGAGGGAGTGATGGTCTGCTCGCTCAGGGCCCTGCTGGGCACCGTGACCCTCACAGCTGGTGGATTCTGAGAATAGCCCCACGAGGACCCTGGGGACTTCTTCTCACCTGCACACCCACAAGAAGCAAGTTCAAGTCCTGCCCTGCTCTCCCTCTTTGTCTTGCAGGCCTGATTTAACCTGTTCTCTCACCCCTACCCCATACCTAGAGCGTCTTTGTCTAGATCTGTGAGTGGAATTCCTCAGGCCCCAGTAGAGAAGTGGGGGCGGCTGAGAAGCCATGCTATGTGGCCAGGCTGCCCCGGACCAGGACTCAGCACCCTGGGACCTTAGTCCTGCCTCAGTTTACCAGCCTTTGAGAGAAGTCACCTTCTCCCTGGACCTCAGTCTCTGCATCTTTATGGTGGAAGCATCTTATGGTCTTGCCAGGGCTGTTGTGAGGACAAGGGAGAGAGGGCAGGCCCTGCTTCATGGCAGTTGCTGGCTCTTACTGAGAATGTCTATAAGCCAGGTTCTGTGCTAACTGGCTCCCATCCCCCAACCTGCTTGCCTGCCACCGAATCCCAGCAAGTTGGTGCTGAGGTTATTCCATTTCCCAGGGAGGAAGCTGAGGCATCAGCTTGCACGGAGTCAGTCGCCCAAGGGGCAGCACCAGCGAAGAGCCTAGCAGTCCCACTGGCTCCCCCTTTGAAGGGCAAACACAGGCCTGGAGAAGCACATCAGGCTTCCTCCTGGCAGGGTGACCCAGAGCACATTCCTGGACCATGCTGGACCTTGGTGTCCTCGTCTTTGAGGGACATGGGAACACCACCTTGCAAACGATCTGTACCTGCCATGTCCTCAGGACCAAATAATGTGGGTTGGAAGGAGACCCAGTTATGCCTGCCTTTGGGGACCCTCCGTTTCCCTCCTGAGCCTCGACAGCAGCGTGAAGAAGCTACTGCAGGAGGGAGGGTGGAGTTACGGGGCTCACCGCTAGTTTCTCCTCGGCTGTCCCTAGGTCGTTACTCTGAACCTGTTTCTTCCTGCTCACGAGCAGGTGCAGCCCAGGCTGGAGGCTTTGGCGAGGGAGAGCAAGCTCCCAGTCAGCTGGCTGCTCCTGTGCTGTGAACAACATAGTCCTCCCTATGTGGCTGTTCTGCCCCTTTGGGCTGTTTTAAGGGCATCTTACTGGGCCTTTTAATCCAACTAATAGGAGAAATGAGACCCTGAGAAATTAAAAACCCCAGTTGGCTCCCGGCTCTCTTGGGGGCAGGAGGGAATCCTGATCCGGGGTCCTGGCTGCACCACAGGGCTACCCACCACTCAGCACAGATCCTGGCACAGGGCAGGTGCTCAGTGAACAAGGGCCACCTTAAATAACCTGTGGATCAAGGTAGGAAGTAAGCACATCAACACAGGAGGGCGAGCCACTTCAGACCCAAGGCCTTGAGCTGTGGTGACTTTCCTTCTCCCTGTGGCTTTTCATTGCCACCACTCTTCGGTCTGTTTATTTGGAGTCATGGCATGAGACCGATGGGAAATCAGGGCTCCGCATACCGACCTCTCACCTGCTGCTGGGCTGTTTGGAACATCTTTTGGAGAGGTCAAGTCCTGCCAACTCCAGGACCCCAGGCACTTCAAGGACAGCTCAGAGCCACATCTGTTCCCACCCCAGAGGGCTATGCTGGGGACTTCTGAAAGTCCCTGGATGATGGGGACTGATGCCTGCATAGTTCATTTCTGCTCCAGGCAGAATTGCCCACGCGCCCCCTAGTGGGAGACTGAGATGCACCGCCCTCCTGCGCTCCTGGCGTGTGACAGGATGGTGCACCTCCTCTGCCCACGCCCCACGTCCATGTGCTCATAGCGTCTGCACCACAACCCTGAAGTCAGTTTCTGTTACCCTTTTGTTAGAGGCTCAGTCAGAGGGGGGCTGACCCGAGGTCATCCAGAGCTGGGACGAGAACCCCAGATCCTTTCCCTTCCATTCAACATCCATACCTAACCCCTCTCCCCGAGAGTCCTTGGCTTTGGCCAGCTGACTGTCCGCTCGCATGGCCACGTGGCCTGGCCCTTCCCAAACTGTGGCATTAGGTCCCAAATGGCCAGAGGTGTCCACCCTGTGGACAGGTCGACCTTTCAATAAGTACTGTCTGCAGTGGCGTCCTTACTAGGCTCCCCTCTGCCACCCTGGCCCCCTTCAGTGCATTCTCGACATTGCAGCCTGAGTGGGCCTGTTAACATCTGAGTCAGGTTATGTCTGTCCTTTGCCACTGAGTAGAGGCCACAGCCTTTACTTGATCTCCCTCTCCGCTTTCACCCTGCCCTCCTCTCCTCTGTCCCTTCCTCTCTTCTCCTCTTTAGTCACACAGGCCCCCTCGCTGCTCCACCAACACCACTCACATTCCTGCCCCAGGGCCTTTGTTTGCACCTGCTGATCCCTCTGCTTGGAGTGTTCTTCCCACAGAGACTCGCATGGCAAACTCCTCTTTCCTTTGGCTCTTTATTCAAAAGTCACCTTTCTAGCAAAGCCATCCCTCACTCACCACCCGATCTGAAATTTCACCTCCTCACCAGCATTTCTCATTCTGTCTACTGCTTTACATTTTCTCCCTAACATGTGTCCCTACCTGGCCTTCTGCATGCTTTTTTTTTTTTTTAAATAAAAAATGTTCAGAATTATTCAACTGTATTTATTATCATTATTTCCCAGTTTGATCAAACAGACAGAAAGAGAGAGAGGGAAAGTGAGAAAGCAAGCCATTAGGTCCAAGACTTGAACCACGGTCAGCCACGTGGGAGTCCAGCACCTTTAACCATCATGCACCTGCTGGCCCAGGCATGCTTTGTTTTTACCCGTTTGTCTTATTTACTGTCTGTTTACCCCACTAGAATATGAGCAGGACAAGGGCAGGGACTGCTGCTTTCTTCAGGGTCAGCCTGGCTTTCTTCTCATTGCCTAGAACAGTGCTGGTTCCTGGCAGGCAGCATGCCATCAATACCTAGTGGATGCACAGGGGTGGGGGGATGAACTACTAGATGTCTGCAGCGCTTCTGGTATCGAGTGAGTCCCAGGCCCTGCCTCCCCTGCACGTCTGTGGGGTTCCTCACCAAGCCCTGCATCTGCGCCCTTAGGAGACATCTCTGCTTCTCCTTCCTAGCCCTCCCCTCCCCTCAACTCCTTCCCTGCAATGCCACCTCTCTCAGCCAGGACTGTGGGCTGGTTACAGGACGCGTGTGAGGGTATCGGTTTCGTTTAAGAAGGAATGTATCCCCAGCAGCCCAGTCAACTTCAGGGCTCCCCTGCTCACTGTACTCCCTGGGAGATGGAGGCCTGGACTGGGAAGGGCCTTCCTCCAGTGAGTTTGTAGAGACAGGACTGCATCAGGGCTCCCACCTCCAGGCCCAGTCTTGGGAGTCTAGCCTGCTCTGAGGGGCTGTCCTAACTCAGCTCCCTCCAGACCAAGTGCTCTGTCTGCTCACAGCAGTGGTGTGGTTGTCACGGCCGCTTTCCTGGCTGCTAGCCTGGGCTTAGCTGCTTAGAGGTCAGCTTTCTTAGGGGCTTGCCTCAGGGACCCAGGACTCGACACCAGTGTGCCTCTGAGGCCGGGATACTCTCCAACGTGGTTCGGTGCTCCTCAAACTTCGCTGTGCACAAGTCACTGCAGCTCGACCAGCAGGCAGTTTCTGGGGGACTAGCCAGGGCAGGCCCACATGCTGTGTTTCTAATGAGCACTCTTAGGGCGCGGTGACCTCTCTGAGCACAGGGTCCTGCTCCCAGTCAGCTGGCTGCTCCTGTGCAGTGAACAACATAGTCCTCCCTATGTGGCTGTTCTGCCCCTTTGGGCTGTTTTAAGGGCATCTTACTGGGCCTTTTAATCCAACTAATAGGAGAAATGAGACCCTGAGAAATTAAAAACCCCAGTTGGCTCCCGGCTCTCTTGGGGGCAGGAGGGAATCCTGATCCGGGGTCCTGGCTGCACCACAGGGCTACCCACCACTCAGCACAGATCCTGGCACAGGGCAGGTGCTCAGTGAACAAGGGCCACCTTAAATAACCTGTGGATCAAGGTAGGAAGTAAGCACATCAACACAGGAGGGCGAGCCACTTCAGACCCAAGGCCTTGAGCTGTGGTGACTTTCCTTCTCCCTGTGGCTTTTCATTGCCACCACTCTTCGGTCTGTTTATTTGGAGTCATGGCATGAGACCGATGGGAAATCAGGGCTCCGCATACCGACCTCTCACCTGCTGCTGGGCTGTTTGGAACATCTTTTGGAGAGGTCAAGTCCTGCCAACTCCAGGACCCCAGGCACTTCAAGGACAGCTCAGAGCCACATCTGTTCCCACCCCAGAGGGCTATGCTGGGGACTTCTGAAAGTCCCTGGATGATGGGGACTGATGCCTGCATAGTTCATTTCTGCTCCAGGCAGAATTGCCCACGCGCCCCCTAGTGGGAGACTGAGATGCACCGCCCTCCTGCGCTCCTGGCGTGTGACAGGATGGTGCACCTCCTCTGCCCACGCCCCACGTCCATGTGCTCATAGCGTCTGCACCACAACCCTGAAGTCAGTTTCTGTTACCCTTTTGTTAGAGGCTCAGTCAGAGGGGGGCTGACCCGAGGTCATCCAGAGCCAGGATGAGAACCCCAGATCCTTTCCCTTCCATTCAACATCCATACCTAACCCCTCTCCCCGAGAGTCCTTGGCTTTGGCCAGCTGACTGTCCGCTCGCATGGCCACGTGGCCTGGCCCTTCCCAAACTGTGGCATTAGGTCCCAAATGGCCAGAGGTGTCCACCCTGTGGACAGGTCGACCTTTCAATAAGTACTGTCTGCAGTGGCGTCCTTACTAGGCTCCCCTCTGCCACCCTGGCCCCCTTCAGTGCATTCTCGACATTGCAGCCTGAGTGGGCCTGTTAACATCTGAGTCAGGTTATGTCTGTCCTTTGCCACTGAGTAGAGGCCACAGCCTTTACTTGATCTCCCTCTCCGCTTTCACCCTGCCCTCCTCTCCTCTGTCCCTTCCTCTCTTCTCCTCTTTAGTCACACAGGCCCCCTCGCTGCTCCACCAACACCACTCACATTCCTGCCCCAGGGCCTTTGCACCTGCTGATCCCTCTGCTTGGAGTGTTCTTCCCACAGAGACTCGCATGGCAAACTCCTCCTTCCTTTGGCTCTTTATTCAAAAGTCACCTTTCTAGCAAAGCCATCCCTCACTCACCACCCGATCTGAAATTTCACCTCCTCACCAGCATTTCTCATTCTGTCTACTGCTTTACATTTTCTCCCTAACATGTGTCCCTACCTGGCCTTCTGCATGCTTTTTTTTTTTTTTAAATAAAAAATGTTCAGAATTATTCAACTGTATTTATTATCATTATTTCCCAGTTTGATCAAACAGACAGAAAGAGAGAGAGGGAAAGTGAGAAAGCAAGCCATTAGGTCCAAGACTTGAACCACGGTCAGCCACGTGGGAGTCCAGCACCTTTAACCATCATGCACCTGCTGGCCCAGGCATGCTTTGTTTTTACCCGTTTGTCTTATTTACTGTCTGTTTACCCCACTAGAATATGAGCAGGACAAGGGCAGGGACTGCTGCTTTCTTCAGGGTCAGCCTGGCTTTCTTCTCATTGCCTAGAACAGTGCTGGTTCCTGGCAGGCAGCATGCCATCAATACCTAGTGGATGCACACTTTCTTCAGGGTCAGCCTGGCTTTCTTCTCAGTGCCTAGAACAGTGCTGGTTCCCGGCAGGCAGCACGCCATCAATACCTGGTGGATGCACGGGGGTGGGGGGATGAACTACTAGATGTCTGCAGCGCTTCTGGTATCGAGTGAGTCCCAGGCCCTGCCTCCCCTGCACGTCTGTGGGGTTCCTCACCAAGCCCTGCATCTGCGCCCTTAGGAGACATCTCTGCTTCTCCTTCCTAGCCCTCCCCTCCCCTCAACTCCTTCCCTGCAATGCCACCTCTCTCAGCCAGGACTGTGGGCTGGTTACAGGACGCGTGTGAGGGTATCGGTTTCGTTTAAGAAGGAATGTATCCCCAGCAGCCCAGTCAACTTCAGGGCTCCCCTGCTCACTGTACTCCCTGGGAGATGGAGGCCTGGACTGGGAAGGGCCTTCCTCCAGTGAGTTTGTAGAGACAGGACTGCATCAGGGCTCCCACCTCCAGGCCCAGTCTTGGGAGTCTAGCCTGCTCTGAGGGGCTGTCCTAACTCAGCTCCCTCCAGACCAAGTGCTCTGTCTGCTCACAGCAGTGGTGTGGTTGTCACGGCCGCTTTCCTGGCTGCTAGCCTGGGCTTAGCTGCTTAGAGGTCAGCTTTCTTAGGGGCTTGCCTCAGGGACCCAGGACTCGACACCAGTGTGCCTCTGAGGCCGGGATACTCTCCAACGTGGTTCGGTGCTCCTCAAACTTCGCTGTGCACAAGTCACTGCAGCTCGACCAGCAGGCAGTTTCTGGGGGACTAGCCAGGGCAGGCCCACATGCTGTGTTTCTAATGAGCACTCTTAGGGCGCGGTGACCTCTCTGAGCACAGGGTCCTGTCCCCAGTTCTCAAACTCACTGCACACCGGACTTGCCCTCCACATCTGGCCTCACCCCGGAGATCCCGATCGACCAGTATGACCTGGGCATCTGGATTTAACAAAGCTCCTCCGATGTCTCTCATGTGTGCTGAGTTTGAGAACCACTGGGCTGGGTCCCTACGCATTCTCCCTGCCCCACCAGGCGGCCCTGCTGGCCGAGAGCAGTCAAACTTCAAGAAAGGGTGATGAGGAACTGGGGCTGCTCCCTGTCATCCTGGGGAGAAGGAGCCCCACGCACTGACTGGGGTGCAGAGAGTGAAGGAGAGGAGGCTCTGAGACCCTGAGGCTGGCGAGGCAGGGCGGAGAGCCCCAGGAGCCCTTCCAGGACAGAGGCGTGACCAGGAAAGCCAAAGCAACTGATGGCCCCGGGAGCCTCTGGCTCTGCTTCCTTCCTGACCCTGACTCTGATGGGAGAGATAACACCCCTCCTCCCACCTCGTACCTGTCCCAGCCACCAGGGATGCATGTAATTTATGTGTGTGCCGCTCCCTCCCGCAGACTGCGGGCTCTCCGTGGGCAGGGACCGTGTCTGATTCATCTCCACCACCCCCAGCCCCGGGCCCGGCCTGCTGGGGACAGGAAAGGTGTGCAGAATTGCATGCAATCCTTGGGGCCTCTGGGCTGCCCAGTCCCCGGCCACCGCCATGCCCGCGCATTGTGGTAGTAATTGCAGAGGTAAATCTTGTCTGGTCTCCTCGCAAACACTTGGTGAGGCATTCCATAAATATGTCAGCAGCAGCATTAAAATTTGATGGCAGGCGGCACAGGTCGAGACTAGCACTGCGACTTCCCAGCAAGGTATGACACCTTCACCACCTCCTCCTCATTAGTCAGCGGCCGGCGTTCTGGCCTCAGCGCCAGCCCAGCCCAGCTCGGGAGGTGATTCCTTCTGAGGAGGACCCCTGGCTGCTCTGAGGGACAGGCCAAGGTCTAGGCCACAGGGAAGGAAGTCAGCTTTGGGCTTGCGAAGGAGTCCCTGAAGACCTGGCAGTGTGCAGGGAGGCTAGAGGACCTTTGAGCTGGGAGGGGCGAGGCCATTACCTGAGTCTGGGAGCTAGTGGTAGGGAAGGGGGACTTGTTTCAGCCTCACAGTCAGCCTGGTGGGGCTTATCTAGCTGCCCGCAAAAAGGCCTCATAGAACTTTTTTTTTTTTGAGAGGTTTTTGCTATAGGGCGCGTGCGCTCGCTAGACAGACAGACAGAGACAGAGAGACAGAAAATGAGAAATCACCCCCCAGGGGGCATGGCCACGCCGCAATCTCTTCTCCTCCATTCTCCTCCTGGGATCTTGGGCACACATGCACACGTGCCTGGCGTGAACTGCGGTCGATTACGTGGGAGTCCAGCAACACAGCCATTATGCTAACTGCTGGTCCCCATAGAACATTTTTTAAAGCGGTGGGGTCGGAATTATTTCAGCAAACAAAGGGTCATTTGGAGGGGGCAGATGATGGGGCAGCAGTAAAACATGATGCTTCTACAAGGATAGCCCACATGGGAAGGTTCCAGGTTCGCATCCAGAGACCTTCCTGAGTCTGCTGGGTTTGTGCGTGCCAGGATCCAGGGCTGCCTGGGCTTGAGGTGGATTACAATGTCAAGACCCTGCTGAGGGTGACAGTTCCTTTCTCTGTCTCTTGTTCATGGAAGAACTAAATCAATGACCTTAAAAAGAGGGCCACTTGGGGCCAGGAGATGGCGTAGCGGTTACGTTGCTGGACTCCCACATGGCCAACAGCAGTTCGAGTCCTGGACCCAATGGCTAGAAATTTGTCCCTATTGCGTGTGCATGTGGCCCAAGATCCGGGAAGGAGAATGGAGGAAAAGGGATTGCAGTGTGGCCATCCCTCCTGGGGGGGGGTGATTTATTACTTTCCTTCTCACTGTCTCTCTGTCTCTCTCTCTGACAAGCACATGTACTCTAAGGCAAAAACCTCTATGTAAAAAAAAAAAAAAAAAAAAAAAAAAGAGGGGTATTCAAGCAGGAGTCAGGGGGAGAAAGACTATAAGCCAATCTTACCCACCTCCCACCCTGCTGCTATTGTCCAATTGCAGAAACCGAGGTTAAGTGAACCTGGAAAGGACATGCCCAGAGTCACACTGTGGTAGAGACAGAAGGAGGTGAGGGCCCCTGACTCCTAACTTAAGGTTTTCTTACAATTGAGAATTTCAGACATTTGTCAAAATGTAAGAAAAACAGGGACCAGCAGTTAGCGTAATGGGTATGTTGCTGGACTCCCATGTAGTCAACCATGGTTCGAGTCCCAGACCCAGTGGCTTAAACTCACACCAGGCGCGTGTGCGTGCATGCCCAAGATCCCGAGAGGAGAATGGAGGAGAAGGGATTGCGGTGTGGCCATCCCCCCTGGGGGTGATTTCTTGCTTTCTGTCTCTCTGTCTCTCTGTCTGTCTGGCGAGCACACACGCCCTATAGCGAAAACCTCTCCAAAAAAAAAAAAAAAAGAAAAAGAAAAAAATATATAAGGAAAACATTCAGAAATATATTTTTTATTTAAAAAACAAGCCCTAGTGTCTCCATTTTCCCCAGCAGTCTCACAAAGCATGTACTCCTTACCAAGCACCAAGGTAAGGCTCAGCCCTCTCGTTTGTATAATTCTTGTTAAGTCAGAGGATTGGCAGGACAATCAATTCAGTGCTGTGAGGGTTTTACTAACCACACAGTGAATGAGGAACTCACGTTCAGAGAGTTAAAGTGACTTCTCTAAGGCCACTCTGCAGGACTGATGCCCCAAGTCCAGGAGCTTTCTTTCACCTCCCAGTGCTCAACACAGAGCAGCTGCCGTTGCCCTCAGTTAATGCACAGAAAACCAGTGCCCAGCCTTTACAGTTATTTACAAAAACGTCACGTGGTTCAGACCCACCAGCGTCTCTGGGTTTGCCAGCCAGTGTCCTACGTTAGCAGCGGCCTTGTCAGGGAGCTGAAGGACAGATGACTTGGGTCTCTGTGGCCCATTCCACTGCACGCCAGGACACACAGCATCCAGCTGAACTGGCCTCCTGGGAGGCGCTGAGCACTCCTTTCTAGGAGTGTGCTTTGACTCTTCAGAATGCAGTCTGGCGCGGGCAGGTGGTGGGCAGGGACAGAGTTCAGTAACCCACTAAATGATGATGTTTGGATGTCTTCTGAGGCCCAGATGGCAGCCACTTCCTACCAGAAGTCTTCCTGTGTTCACTAGCCAGCACAAGTATCAACTTCTACTGTGCTTCTATTGCAGCCACGCCCTTTCCTGGTACCCAGATGTGTTTGGGATCTAAGAATCCCCTTCAATGCAGGACTTCCCTGAGGACTGGAGTTCAATTTACTGAGTGCATCTCCCTGGGCCTAGCTCAGAAATCTGAATGGTGTAGTATCATGGCAAATGTGAATTGAGTGGATTTACCAAAATAAAGTCCATCACCAGAATATGGATCTAAAAGTAAAACGTAGTCCTGAATCGGTGATGTGCTAGAAGTTTCTCCCAGATTTAACATATAAGGGTAGTGAAGAACTTTAGAACTTCGGGGAGAAATGATGCTCTCTACCGTACACTCCCAACTCTGAGTCACTCATGCTAAGTGTGCTAAGACGGTTTGCATGTACAAATCCAGTTTAATCTGGACCCGTGAGAACCTGGCGCATTTCTAAGACACCTATCCTGGAGATGTGAGTTGGATTTTCTGGAGAATACAATTTTATTTTCTTCCAATTGAACTCTGTGGAGCTCAGGACCTGGTAGGTTGGGCCCATGGAATGGGGACTTCTGAACACACTCTGGTCATTCAAAGAAAGTCTTCTGGCTTCTAGACTAAGGGTCTTCTAATGGCCAAGTGAGTGCAGAGAAAAGTGCTAAGGAAAAATCTAGAATCTTCCCGCCTTCTAGCCTAGCATTTATCCTGTCCTACTCTCTTTTTTCAGCTACAACTATCAGTAACTTCTTGCTCCTTCTTCTAAAATAACCCCAATTTTAATTTTCCTTCATTTTTTACTTCTGTGTCTTTTTTCTTCTTTCTTTCTTTCTTTTTTTTTTTTTTTCCCCAGAAAAGCAGAAAGAAAGACCGAAGGGG
>NW_006159568.1:3067511-3070019 GCF_000334495.1 Tupaia belangeri chinensis
GCTTTTTTTTTTTTTCTCACCAGAAAGACAGAAAGAGAGACAGAAGGTGAGAAATCACCTCCCAGGTGGGATGGCCGTGACACTATCCCTTCTCCTCCATTCTCCTGTCAGAATCTTGGGCACTCATGCACATGCACCCAGCGTGAGTTTAAGCCACCGGGTCCAGGATTTGAACCACAGATGACTACATGGGAGTCCAGCGACAGCCATTATGCCAACTGCTGGCCCCACTTCTGTGCTTTCTTTCAGAATGAGCTAAACTTAGTGCTATTATTATGTGGCCTGGGAGGGCTGTCGTGGGCTCATGGGAGGTTAGGGAGAGCCGAGCGCCCATCCAGCGTCTGTCTTCACCTGTGGGACCTGTCCTATGGTCTCTGCAGCAAACACAGCCCCCTCGTCCTCCCTGGGTATTCCCTCCTGCTCTCTGCCTGTCTCATGCTTCTAGCCAAGATCAAGCACTGGTATTTCACTAGCTCTTCTCAGCACGGTTTCATGGCCTGTTTCTGTTCTGACTCTGAGAGGGGCCGCTCCAGGAACCTCTGTTGGGCACACTAAGTGCTTGTCTGCCTTGTGAGCGGGCCCCATGGGGGGGCAGTGAGGGCTGCAGGATGAGTCAATCAGGATCAGCCTCAGCTTCTGCCCTGGAGGACGAGCCACACCCGACCTCAGGGGAAGCAAGATAGGGTCACAGATGTCCCTGAGTCTGACCAGAAAGAGCTCAGAGCCATAGGCAGTGATGTATCTAGAGCTGGGGGCTCAGCAGAAAGTGGAGGAATCATCTCAGCTGGGATGATTGATCCAGAAAGACTTCCTGGAGAAGGTAGTATTTGAACCAGGGAGGTTGGACACCAACAGGGGAAGGAAGGTACCATTTTCAATGAAGGAAGTAGCATGAACAGATAGAAAGGGCCCCATAGAGTATGGATAGGCAGATACGAGTGGCACATATCTGGGACATGGCGTGTGGCGGGCATAGGGCCCTGTAAGAACGAGTCCTCAAAGGGCCTTGACCTCCACCATGAGGCTTCTTGGACAGTGGTCCTCACAAGCGTGCTGCCTATGGGCTCTCCCAGGTCAGGGCATGGCGATGCTCCAGGACTTGGGGTGCTCCTGTGAGCTCCTCTGCCCCCCAACCCCCCACACGCACAGGAATGGTCTCACACGGGTGCGGCTACCGGAGGTCATTTACACACTGTCTTGCCCATCGTTTGCTTCGATGAGGGCAGGATAGAACAGAACTTTGGAATAAGGCCTCAGCAAGAGAGATTGAGAAGGGACCCCCAGTCAAACTTGCCATAGCAGAGCCAGGGCTCTTGAACTGAAATGCCTGCAGGGAATAGAAAGGGAGGTCAGCCTTGGGAACCAGACAACAGCTCGAAATTGCCTCTTCTATGGCTAATGACATCCACCTGCCCCTTTGAACACTGGGCAGCTGCCAATCTGTTTCCGCCGGGCCACGTGGCTAGTGCCAGCTGGTAGAGTCTATGTACCTTGTGGCCCCTGCTGGAGGTGTGATCATGCAACCGCGAGATCCGTGTGCTCCTGCCGAGTTCCCCGAAGGATCCTTGCAATTGGGTTTTTGCAGTTGGAGAACCAGAAGTGGACACAGCAGCCTGTTCTTTACAGAGGACCGAACTGAGGCCCAGAAAGGCCGCTCAGCCACCTCGTGGCCAACCAGCGGCAGAGTCAGGGTCAGCCCCAGTCTCCACCTCAGCCCCCTGTGGTCCACCCAGCACTGCCATCCAGCTGCGTGACCCACGGCTCCCTGGGAGGAACAGAGAAGACATGTTCTGCATTCTCACCCTTGCTCTCTCCCTCTCTCTCGGTTTTTCTCTTTCCACTGTTTTTCTGAAAGCCTTCATGGCTGGCCTGAGTTGGAGGGAGAAGAGGTTTTTCCCCGCATTGGATCGATGCTCCATATGTCCGGCTGTCTGGGTTGACAGGGCTGACCTTTGCAGAGCTCGGGTTTTCATCTCCCTGTTGGGAGCCTGGGCAGGTCCCGCTGTGCAGAAGGGAAGAGGAAGAAGGTTTGGCCTGCCAGGGGCCAGGCTGGAAGTGGGTGCACTGAGGTGGGAAAGGGAAGCCTCTAAGAGCAGAGAGCCCTTGGAAACCATTGATGAAACTTCTCCCACACACCACTTTCATAGATGCAAAAACTGAGGCTTGGTGAAAAGTGATTTGCTCAAGGTCCCTAGAGCCTTTGACAGACAGAACCTAGAACCAGTGTGTGTGTGTGTGTGTATGTGTGTGTGTGTGTGTGTGGGTGTGGGTGTGTGGGTGTGTTCCAGGACACAGCTATTCATATGCACATCCACCTGTCTATAGGAGGGGGATCTTCAAAAAGTTAATGGAAATGTGTATTATTTTTAAAAAATGCATGAATTTCAAAATTGTTTTGCACCAAAGTAAACACATATTTTTTAAAAAAAGAATTGTTGGGAACCAGCAGTTGGCGTAATGGCTATGTCACTGAACTCCCACGTAGTCGACCACAGTTCGCGTCCCAGA
>NW_006159568.1:3070098-3084614 GCF_000334495.1 Tupaia belangeri chinensis
AGAAGAGATTGCGGCGTGGCCATCCCCCCTGGGGGGTGATTTTTTCTGTTCTGTCTCTCTGTCTCCCTCTGTCTGGTGAGCGCACGTGCCCTATAGCAAAAACCTCTCCAAAAATAAAAATAAAAAGAATTGTTTTATTTTATTTATTATTATTTTTAATTTGACCAGAGAGAGACAGAGAGAAAGAAAGGGAAAGTGGGAAAGCAAGCCATGAGGCCTGGGACTTGAACCACAGTCGCCCATGTAGGAGTCCAGTGCCTTAATCACCATGCCACCTGCTGACCCCAATAAACTCATGCTTTAATTCCATTTTTCCATAATTTTCCCCCCCTGTGGGGCATGAATGCTTGCCAGAAACAGAAAGAGGAGAGGAAGGGAACTTGAAAAAGCATCCTCAGTGTGGGCGACCATGCCACAATCCCTTCTCCATTCTCCTCTCAGGAGTTTGGGCATGCACGCACACGTACCAAGAATGTTTTTTCAAGTCACTAGGTCCAGGATTCTAACTGCGTGGTTGGCCTTATGGGACCTACCTGCCACAGGTTGGCCCCCGGGAACTTTTTGAAGTCCCCTCATATGTATTATTTTGAAGAAAAAAAAAAGAGAGAGAGAGAGTGAAATTCATGTAATTTTTTATCTATCTTTCATGGAGTTTTGATAACATGAATATCAAATATCATATATTGATGTTATTGCATATACATACATGTAGATGCAAATGTATACATATGTTTCATGGGCACGCATATTATACAATGGAGTAATACATGTGTTTGTGTATTTGTACGTATGTGTGGTACTGCATGGTGCTCCCTCTAGTCTCAGCTTTGTACAGCCGTGCCCCGGGTCCCCACGGATCCCTCAGCCATGATACATCATGCAGTTTGGCAAAGCTGTGGGAGGAGCTGGAGAAATCTCCTGGTCCTTTCAGAGCCTTCCTTCCTCCTCCTCCTTCGCAAAGATTTTCTCTCAAAGCCCAGTTTGAATCCTTCTGAAACAGAACTTGGCTGTGAAGTCACTTTGAAAGACTTTCCGTATGTTAATTACAGCCGGCCAAGGTCTCGAGCCCACCATCTGCAGATGGGGTCGGCCCCCAGCGCGCTCTGCAAATCCCCATCATCTGGCAGGTGTCGTTTTGGGTTAATTAAGAGCTACGCTGAGCCCGTTTACCTGTCACTTCTGAGAATTTTAGGAAACTTTGACTTCCTCGCCATCACACAGCTCTTAGCAGAGGGGAAACTGAAGACACCCCCGAGGCGGGCATTCCAGCTTGTCCCTGGAATCTCCAGGAAAGCTGCATTTATCGTGGCCCCCTTTAAACTTCTTATTTTAATCAGTATTTACCTCACAGGTTTTTATAGTCAGCTCTCCTGTATTTGGAAGAGAGTGTCTAAGGAAAGCCTGCCATGGATCCTAAATTTCCTTCTTAAACTCTGCTTGCTTTCTGAGCCTTTGCGGAAATAACATGCATTTCTCTAGCTTTGTTCTGTTTAATGGTTGGTGGAAGGCTTCCTGTTTGCTGGTAGCGGGGACTTGTGTTAGAATAGGGTTTAGGTCATCTGTGCTATTCTTGGAAGTCCATGTTACTATGACTCAGTGAGACCCCCGAATATCTGGGCTCTGGGTTGGTCAGCGGCCCCCCTTCTTCGCTATGAGAGAACTTTCTCCCTCTGGGGTGAGGATAATATTCTGCGTCTTGCCAGGGGGTTGGGTTATACGGGTATAGGCATTTGTCAAAATGCAGCAATAGTGCATTTAAGATTTGTGCATTTCACATTGTATAGGTTCTGCATCCAAAGAAACCACTTGTAAACAAGTAGTGAATTTTAGTTAATGCTATGCAGGCCGAAGCCCTTAATGGGTGCAGTTTGCCTGGAAATGCATAAAAAGCAAGATGAATGAAAGGCTAGGGAACGGAGAGGTGGGGAGGTGCTTCAAACAGTTCATGGGAGAATGCAAGGAACATAACGAGCGTATTTTGATGCAAAAAAAAATCAAAATATTTGAAGTACACATTTTCCACTAGCTTTTTGAAGACCCCTCGCCTATGACAAGCAAACATAAAAAAAATTGACAGAAGAGTCGAGTGGTGGCTACACAGATGCTCACTGTAACATTCTCTCAACTTGGCTGTGTGTTGGGCGGTGTGGGGCGGGGAGGATGTGAGGGAGGACAGTCCAGCCCCCGAGGTGCTCCTAGGGATAGCAGAAATCCTGAGACCCAGAATCCAGGCTGGGGCCCCAGGCCCCGGCCTGTGCCTGACTGGCTCTGTGGTCCCGAGGGTGAGAAGGCTGAGAGAAATGACCTGTAAAGTTAATTTTAGGCCTGCTTACCTGTGGTGAGGTTCAACAGGAGATGGATTTGTGGCGGGTGGGCTCATTTTACTTCCATCCGTGCGGGAAGAAGCGAATCGCTTGGGGTTGGCGGGAATGAGGACAGTGATGCTCAGTGAGAAGCCTTGAGTTCCTTGGGCCCTGTGCCCCAGGATCTCGGCTCTGACCTCCCCTTCACAGGGGTCGTTGTGTGAATGAAGGGGCAAGTCCACAGCGGTGCTCCGTCGCTGCCCGTCTTCTCTCTGTTTCTACCCTCGTCCACATTTCATTCTCTCCACGGGTCCTATTACAGGCAGTTCCCAAGCAGCTGCCCTTTCTGCCTTCCCAGCCTCCGTGGGACCCCACATGCCTGGCCTCTGTCAAAGCCCTTGTCCTCCCTGAGCCTTGGTTTCCCATCTGTACACAAGAATGTGTTGAGTGTCAGGACCTCTGAGATCCCTTCCTGTCCTGACATTTCTGCATCTCTGTATTTCTTCCGCCTCTGGGTTCCCTCTTCACACCTCCCCAGGATCAAAGAGTTGTGTGGAAGAGGAGTTGGGATCAGAGGGCTTGTGTGGGGAATAGAATTCCCACCTTGTTTTCTCTACTGCCATGCCCACCACACAGAGGCTTACAAAGTCACCTGCAGCCATGGCGTCATCTGACCTTCTCCACAAGCTTAAGAAGTAGGGACTTTCCTTCCTTCCATTTCACAGATGAGGAAACGGAGGCCCGAGAAGTAATAATATGTGCCCAGGGCCACATATCCCGTGAACGGCAGAGCGTGGCCTGGAGCCTGGGTCTGTGAGACTCCAAGGGCCGTTTTCTGTTTCCTCTGGGAGAAGCTGACCACCACATGCCCTCGGCCCTGTGGGCACAGCGACACCCTTCCTGCCCCACTGTGGGCTTTCTGCTCCCCAGAGCCGTACTGGCCAACTAGCCGTGCTGACTCCAGACTGGGTCTCATTACCCCTGGGTCTCGTCTTGCTGGCAAGAAGGGCCTTTAGACATCCCTGGGTCTGACTCATCCTTTTACAAACAGGGATGTGGCCCAGGTGGGAAGGCAGTGTCCTGGGAAGGAAGGTGGAGCATGTCTAGGGTGTGACCCTGAGCGTGGGCCCCAAAGGGGACCAGGTGTCTGTTCTGGGTCCTGTCGACGGCACCTAAAGCAGGGGGATCTGTCCACGTGCCTCGGAATCCCCTCGAGGACCATCTGCTGGTCCCTCCCTGTTGTCTCTGCAATGTGGTGGCCTCCTCTGGCCCTACCGCTCCTTTCCCTAGTTCAAATAATCCCACATCTGGTGGATTATTTGAACCTCTCAGCATCCTGAAATAAGATAAGATTGATTCGAACTCTCACTCGCCCCCCCAGTAGGGAAGTCCGATGTCCTCCTCAAGGTTTCTGCAATGTTCCCAGGTGGACCCGCGTTCCCGTCCTCACCTGTGGCTCAGGTTTCTTGGGCTCTGTGGTCGCCGCTGTCGTTTCATGTCAACCCTGCTGGCCACCCACACATGGCACTCAACCACTCCCCGATTTCCACGTGGGGGAAACACCAGCGCAGTCAACCCAGGCATTTGCGTGTGTGGCAGGCTTTACTGAACGCATGGGAGACAGGCAGGGCCTGGACTAAACTCCTGATGCAGACGCAATGGGAGTGGGACGGCCCCCTTCGTAATGTCCTCCACCCCCGACCCCAGCATGGGGCCGGTGCATCTTCCTCTTCCTCCCTCTTTCTCACTCTCAATGAGGAAACACCCGTAATCCCATTCCTCCTGTCTTCCGATGCATGACACTTTTGCTGTCTCTCCCTATCCCTAAACCCAGTTCCGGGCTTCTTTTTGGACACCCAAAAACTCAATGGAAATTAGAAAATGACTTTCAAGGCCTGATTCCATTTGTGGAGGAGGCTCTGTCTTCTTTCCTCTCTCCCCAGCTCTCCCAGCTACTCCGTGTTCTCATTTACTTCTTGCCAATCCTAGGACAGAGGTGCTTCCATTAGGTCCATGTTCAACTTGAGAAGACTCTGCCCAGAGAGGTCCAGTCACCTGCCCAAGACCACACAGCCAGGGAGCAGAGGCTGACTACCGCATGTTCTCAGCCCTGCCCCACCGCCTGCTTTCTGCTCCCCAGCACCATACAGGCCAACTAGCAGTGCCGACTGCACACGGGTCTCATCGGCCACCGGGTCTTGTCCTGTGTGCTTCTAGGGATCAGAGAGGTGGAGAAGAGGGCTTAGGACTTTACATGTGACCAACCCAGATAGCACCAGGAGTGGTCCCTCTGCTCACAGCTGTCCCCACAGAGGGACAGCTCTCCAGGTATGAGCTGGCACCACAAGGCCTCACTTAAGCTTCTCTATTAACACACAAAGGAAAGTCTCCCAGTTTAAAGGGTTAATACTTGTGTGAGATGCCGAAGGCCTGAATCAGTTGGTAGAAAGAGGCAAGAGGTCGTGGCCTTAGTGCTGAGCAGAGCAATTAGGAAAAGTGTTTATGGGGTGATCTTGTCTTGGGCCTGTGGGTACACCTCTGAAAGCCCCAAGAAAAGCCAGAACCACGGGCTTTACTTTCTGCCCCCAGAACATGTCCCAGCACTCAAGGGATATCATTTTGTGCTATGAATGTCACAGCTGTGTCACCCCCAGGCCCCCTTCCCTCTCACATGGACCATGGCGACAGCCAGCTAGCCAGGGTCTCCCTGACCGCAGGCTCAGCTCCCCCAGCCTGTCCTCCAGATCCCAGCGCTCCCTGGTCTGAAGCCTTTGCTGTGTCCCAGCCCTACTGGGAGAACAGACCTACTCCTGCCCCAGCTGCTCTGCCATGGCTGCTGCTACTCGGCTTCATGGAAGAGCTGCCATTCAGGGTCAGGCTCTGACCAGCCCCGTGCCAGACTTTGGTTTGTGCCTGGGATATCTGTCTCCCTCTGCTCTCGGAGTCTCACCCGTCCTTCAAGGCCTTATACCCCCAGACTCCACCCCAGAGAGCATCCCAGCATGCCCCCAGGCCTTCTCTGTTTTTTGAAGGTTCCCTTTGAGGTGCCAGGCTGGAAGGCAAGTGCTCCTCAGAAGTGATGGTGCTGGGAACCAGCAATTAGCGTAATGGCTATGTCGCTGGACTCCCACGTAGTCGACCGCGGTTCACGTCCTGGACCCGGTGGCTTAAAACTCACGCTGGGCGCGTGTGCGTGCGTGCCCAAGATCCCGAGAGGAGAATGGAAGAGAAGGGATTGCGGCGTGACCATCCCCCTGGGGAAACAGACTTCCCCCTGCCCCAGCTGCTCTGCCATGGCTGCTGCTACTCGGCTTCATGGAAGAGCTGCCATTCAGGGTCAGGCTCTGACCAGCCCCGTGCCAGACTTTGGTTTGTGCCTGGGATATCTGTCTCCCTCTGCTCTCGGAGTCTCACCCGTCCTTCAAGGCCTTATACCCCCAGACTCCACCCCAGAGAGCATCCCAGCATGCCCCCAGGCCTTCTCTGTTTTTTGAAGGTTCCCTTTGAGGTGCCAGGCTGGAAGGCAAGTGCTCCTCAGAAGTGATGGTGCTGGGAACCAGCAATTAGCGTAATGGCTATGTCGCTGGACTCCCACGTAGTCGACCGCGGTTCACGTCCTGGACCCGGTGGCTTAAAACTCACGCTGGGCGCGTGTGCGTGCGTGCCCAAGATCCCGAGAGGAGAATGGAAGAGAAGGGATTGCGGCGTGACCATCCCCCTGGGGGGGGATTTCTCGTTTTCTGTCTCTATGTCTCTGGCTGGCTGGCGAGCGCATGCGCCCTATAGCAAAAACCTCTCAAAAAAAAAAATAAATAAATAAACAACAAAAAAAAGAAGTGATGGTGCTGAGTTCAAGCAGGGGGAGTAAAGCAAGGGCCTGGAGCCCCAGCCCCAAGGAGGCCCGGATCGGCGGGCTGCAGAGCACTCGGGGCGTCTAGCCTACTCCAAGCACCCTGACTACGGTGTGGAACCAGGCTCGGCGGACAAGGAGGGCCTCTCGACATCTCTCGTCCCACTTGTCCTTTTACAAATAGGGAAACGGAGGCCCAAGGTGGGAGGGCAATCCTGGGATGGAAGTCAGGGGCCTGGCTGAGGCATGGCCTCCTGGCCTGGGCAAGACCCCCCCACCTTCCTGAGGCCCCATTTTTTCCACATTTAACATGTAGATAGTTGCCATCATTGCGTGAGCGCCACAGGGTTGTCAGGAGTGCTCACTGATTCTGGGTGCCAAGGTGGCCTGTGCGACCCGTCTAGGCTCATCGTCACCATGGTGACATTTGCTGAGTGTCACGGCACTGCGTGTTGGTTCATTTGCTCTCCACAGCAGCCATGTGTTCTTTACAACAACCTACTAGTTATTCCCACTTTACAGAGGGAGAAACTGAGGCACAGAGAGGTTGAGTGACCTACCAAAGGTCACAGAGCTAGGGAGTCAGGCCAGAGCCCTTTTCCTTACCTCTCTGCCAGACCAGCTACACCCGTGGGTCTTGACATAGCGCCTGGCGTGAACCCAAGTAGCGGATCCACAACACCCCAGGCAGCTCTGTGGCCTGGCAGGCCAGGTCTACAGACAGGCAGCGTCCTTGGTGAGTGGGGACCTGGCCTCCCCATATCTTATGGGGTAAGAGCTCTCTGCACTCAGCCAGCTCCCCACGTGACACTTCATCTATCCAGATGCCACCCCAGGGCCCCGGCACTTGACTGGGGCAACCTCTGGGTAAGCCTCCTGCTTCAGAGACAATCGAGCTGCCTTTACCCAGAGTGCATCACTGTCACCGGGCATCTGAGCAGGTGCTGAGGGCACCCACCACCCCGCCACTCTCAGCATGCCAGGCGGAGCAGGGTGTCCCTGGAGGGTTTGTCTCCCCCACCATGGGACCATGGCCTCACAGAAATCGGCCTGGATCCTGGCACGCAGCAGGTGCGTAGTGCGCCCCGGCTCTCGGTACAGAGAGGAAGCAGGGCAGCCATCCTTGGAGTCGGAGACGTTTGCCCTGACTGGGTCCCTGCTTGACTTAGGCCCCCATTCACTCACTCCCTCATTCATTCGTTCAATGAATAGTTCCCCGTGCCTGCTCGATGCCAGGCTCACTCCCAGAGGTTGGAAAGGCACACGAACAGACGACTCTGCCTGCCCACATGGAGCCGGCATCTAGAAGAGGGGGGTGACTCCCTGAGCACCCCAAACAAGGCAGGCTGGAGCCGATAAGTTCTACAGAGAAGAATAAAGCAGAGGGAGGAATGGGGCAAAAAGGCTCCTTTTTAAAGGCAGCAGTGAGCAGAGGCATCACAGGGATGACCACGTGGGGACAAGGCCTCGGAGGTGGACAGCCCGGCGGTCATCTGTGGGAGGTGCTGCGTCGCAGGGAGCGTCAGGGACCCGTGGGTGGTGGATGTGTGCGAAACTGGGGTGCCAAGCAGCTCACAGTACAGAGAGGAGTCAGATGGACCTGCAGGGCCAGATAGCCAGGCCCCAGGGGACTCCGTGAAGGGCAGGGCAAACCCATGCAAGGCTTCCCAGTGAGAGGCACCCCCACTCCTCTATACTTAGCGCCATGGGGCCAGGCGGGAGACAGGACTGAAGACGGCGGACAGCACTGGCTCAGACATACCCTCTAGCTCTCGCTTGCTTTCCCTCCCAGCCTCACGGTCTCCCGCCCTCCGCCCCGTGGTGCTCGCTCTCCCTTGTTCTAGCTCTGTCTTTTTTGGGTGCCATGCTGAGGGGAAGGTGAGGAGGCACCTTCCCCCACCCCTCGCACTCACCTGCCTGCCCAGGGGAAAGGGGAGGGGAGGGGTCGTGCTGCCAAGGCCCACGGGGGTCCTGGCTGTCCCTGCACCAGGAGCTGGCAGTCACAGCCTGTCTGCCCATTGCCTGGCTAAGGGGGTGGAGGAGGGGCTCCCGAGCCCTTTTTTGGGGGGCATCTCGAGCTAACAGTCCCCGCTCCTAGGGGTTTGGAGTTGGGGGTCTCCAGTCACTGGCAGTATCCTTTTTCCTGGGAGGTGTGCCCTGCCCTAATGAGATAGACACTCTGGCTTTATCACTCAGAAAGTGGGGGTTTGTTCCATCCTTCCTCCATCCTTCTAGTGGGGGGATGTTTTAGATAGGGGCTCTTTGGCCTTTTTTTTTTTTTTTTGCGAGAAGTGTTTACTACCTATTCTCAGAGGGTAAATAGATAAATAAATAAAAGACATATCCTCTAAAGAAATTGGGAGCTGTTCGTGGTCCTCCATAGGCCTCCAGGAGCCAGTACCGATGTGGGGATGGCTAACATGGCCACGACAAATCCGTGAATGATTGAGACTTGAACTGTAGGGAGCTGGAGATCAGGGAGGCTTCTTGGAAGAGGTGGCCTTGGAGCTGGTCCTGGCAGCAGGAGCAATGATGCTAAAACAAGAGGCAGAGTTGGCCAGTGTCATAGTCCCCTCTGCCCCAGGGCCAAGCCCCGCACTGGTGGGAAGTGCCTCTGAGGGGGCAGCTTGGTGGCCCCAGAGCCCAGCAGGGCGGACAGCCAGTCCCTTCTCCAGGAGCCTCTGTCTCTCCGCTCTCCTCACCAGTCCCGGAGGAGGAGGAGAAGGAGGAGGAGGCACGGCACTGATGGATCTGCTGAGGCTGGGCTGCGCAGCCCAGCACTGTCACCATGTTCTCCCTCCGCACGCGGAACCTGACACCCTGACCACTGAGGCATAAAAAACAGAGAATTGGAAGACTCAGGCTGTCAGGCTGGGAGTGGCCCCCAGAGAGGCCCGAGGAGGAGCACGTGTGTGCATGCGCGCGTGCGTGTGTGTGTGTGTGTGTGTATGTGGACACGCTCTGCCTGTGCTTGCCTGTAGGGGTGGGGAGGAGGCGCGTTGGGCCCAGGGGTCCTCCCTCATTGTTCTTGCCCCTCTGGCTGAGTCCCAGGGGCTCCCATTTGGATCTGGGCCACAGGGGGAGAGAGTTCGGCTCCCAATCCCAGTTTCTGGCTGTTCCCTTCTGGAGCCATGTGCCCTTTGGCCCTCATAGGCACCCTTGGGAATGGTGGAGGCATGCTTGGGTTGCAGATGGTCTCCTGGGTCTGCGTAACTCCTGTCACTGCCAGCAGGGAAGGACCCACCTGCTGTCCCCAGTGGCTTAAAAAAGCCACTCACCAGCCAGCTTGCCATGTTTGCTCCAGGGCCTCTGCTGGACACCCCTCTGCCAGGCGCAGCGGGCCCCACTGAGGAGGCCAAAATTCCACCTTCCCTGAGGCCCCACCGTGGAGAGAGCCAGCATACTGTCTGCTGTGAGACCGAGGCAGCAAGGCTGTGAGGGGCAGAGTTGTGAACCCGTCCTGTGCCCTGGGCAGTGATACAGAGGTTTCCCGGGGTGCAGAGCCCAGGGAGGGCTAGAGGCAGCCCTACCACTCCATGGGTAGCTAGGCCAGAGTTGACCAGCCTCAAGTCCTACCATGCCCCCATGCCCTGGCACATCTCACAGGGACTGCCAGAGCAGCTGCCCCTACCCTAACAGCTGCCTCTTTCTTTCCCAGTGCAAGGAAGGCCCCAGTTCACTTCCTCTTCTGTTTTCCCCCGGCCCTTTGGTTTGTCCTTTTATCCAACAAAGTGTTGAGTGCCTCTTCCAGGCAGAGGGCCTGGGTTTAGGTCTATCTCTCTGGTCTGAAGCCCTGAACAACCATCCCTGGATTTACAGCACAGAGGGCCAAAAAGGAGCTAAGCCTACCTTTGGTTTCTCTATCCAGAGCTGCTCAGGAGCATATGGGGAGAGGAGTAAAACCCATGCTGGGGTCCTGGGCTGAGAACCAAGCAGACTGGGACTTTGGGTGTGGCCAGGGGGATCGAGGCCACTTTATGAGAGACCCTGGGCATCAGTCTCCTCCCCTCCCTTGTGAAATGGACCAATGGCCCCAGGAAATACCTGCACGTGGTACGCCCACAGTGCACATGTGTGTTCATGCCCACTGATTGAAATACAGACAACGCAGTAATGGCGGTCTGCTTAGAAAGGTTGTGGGCCTCAGTTGGCAGTAGGTGGCATGGAGGTTAAGGTGGCTATATTCCATATCGCATACTCTGCAGTTCAAATCTCAGTCTCAACTTGAAAATCATGCAGAGTACCTTTGCCTGTGTGCCCAAAATTCCAAGAGGAGAAAGGAGGAGAAGGGATTGTGGTGTAGGCATTGCCCCTGGGGGCTGATTTCTCACTTTCCTTCTCCCTCCCTCTGTTTTTTCCTGTCTCTCCAGTAAGCACACGTGCCTTATGGCAAAAATCTAAAAATAAATAAATAAATAAAAATAAAGTATCCGCGGCTCAGGTAAGAGGTAAACACCATTGGCCTCAGGCTGGCTGGGCCCCAAGGGCCTTTTCTAAACTTGATTTAATATTTGGTTTCTATTTCTCTTTCCACCCACCACATGCAGGGAGTGAGTTTTCCGGGAGTCCCTACAGCCACCCTCAGTATTCCTCGTACAACGATTCCTGGAGGTTCCCCAACCCGGGGCTGCTGGGTGAGTACTGGGGAGGCTCTCTGGGGCCCCTCTCTGGGACAGGTCTGGTCACTGAGGTGGGGCAAGTAGCTTGCCCAGAAACGTGGAAGAGAAGGGCTGCCTTGTATGTGTGTGTGTGTGTGGGGGGGTGTCTCAGGGCTGTGAGCATCACTCCAGCCCTGCTTGCCCTAATTCCTCCAAGATGTCTCGGTAGATCAGGGAAAATAGTACAGATGGGGGAAAGGAGAAAAGGGAATTGAGGGAGGAGGAAGTAAGGAAAAGTGCCTGCCCATGAGTAACTTGCACTTCTTAAGAATCATCAGTCAGGTGAGGAGAACTCTTTAAGTAAGACACAGTAAAGATGTCAACTTGGATTGATCAGTAGTGGCTGCCGGAGAGCTTTCTTGATAAGGACTCTGAAGCCCAGTAATTGATTAGTGATGTCTGCCAGGTCACCACCAGAGCCAGCACTATTGGAAACAGATTGTCTTATGACTGGGGGCCTGCCAAGGCATGCCATTCAGGACTCAGCTGGGGCCCAACCTCTGCCCAAGTCCCAGATTGGTGGATTGTCCATGGCTAGTCCCAGGCTGATCTATGAATATCATCAAGATATTTGGGTCACCCCCAAAGACCCTCAAAAGTCTGAGAAGAACCTATTATTTTGCTGAAATAAAACTTACTTACATGAAACTAGCTAGTGAGTGTCAGCTGGAACTGAAGTTTCTGGAACATGAAGCTGAAGGCCCTGTACTCACGATGTCACTCATGCCTATGGTAGAACAAGCCAATCAGCGTGTAGGCTGCAACACTGATCCCTCCCCCAGCACTCAGCCAAGAATTTTCCATTTGGAGCAGTAAAAGTCAGACCTGGAAGGGTCCCCTGAGACCACCTTAGATTTGTCGGTCTAGCTTAACAAGTCCTCCTTAAGTGAAAACCTATTAATTCTCTGGATCCTTAATTATTTTAGGACTGAGCCACAGACTGCGTCACAAAAATAATGACCTGAGTTTGGTGTCATCAAACTCCAGATGCCAAGCCCCAGGTCTGTGAAGGAGACCGTGATTCTCAGCCTTGACCCTTTCCAAAGCCTGGCTTCGCTAGTAGGAAGGACACAGCATATGGATGTCACCTCTCCTTGCTGCTAGCATTCTACACTTGGTGCACTTGGGGCCTTGGGTGGCCCACAGTTTTGGCAGTGTCATGCATGACTTGTGGCTAGAACAAGGAGCAATGCCAATTAGTGCTCCAGATCCCCATGCCTGGGAGATTCGAGCCCTACCAAAGACTGCTAGGCTCTTATTCTCTGAGGTCTCCCTGAGGGGCTGAATCTGCACATGCATCTCTTAGAAATCTCTAGCGCTTTTGTTCAGAATCATTTCTAAGTATTGGGCCAGGACCTCCACCTACCCAGCGTGTTTCCTTAAATGGACCCTCTGAGATGACGTGGCTATCAGACTCAGGAAACAGGAGGCAAGGGCTGGCCTTGGTCTCCTGGAGCCAGTGTGTTCCAGCAGGGCAGGAGCAGAGGGATGAGTCTTGAGGACTGAGCTTGAGAGCCCTTCCCTGAAAAGTGACCACAGAGCCCCACCCAGTGCTGCTGAGAAACCCACAGGCCATGTGGCACAAAGGAGGCCTGGGTATCGGCCTGTGGGCATGGCTCCCTCCGATGAGGATGTGACCCAAGGAGGCCATGTGGGCCCAGGGCTGCCAAGTAACACTGAGCTCAGCTCCAGGAGACAAGTGGGGGCTGGAAGCCAGCCAGCATGTGGCACAAAGCCTTCCCAGGAGAGACACCTTTCTCTAATTTTCACAGCGTGTCCCAGGGTTTGGCGGTGGCTCTCATTTAATGACTTGGGAATTCAAGAGGCAGAGAAGTGGGAAAGAAATTGCTCAGGCAGGTGTGGCAAAGGGATGTGGTGCATCAGAAGCCCCCCTGCCACCATCCAAAGCTGGATGCCTCTGCTACTAGATGGAGTCCCCAGCCCACTTCTTCAGGTTACTCCCTCCTCAACCAAGGTCATGTGCAAGAATCTGACTGGCTAAGCTCCCCACACCTGTGCCCTGGAGCAGGGGAGGCTGGGAGGTGCCGGGGTCCAGCCTCGGCGTGGGTGGGTTATCTCGACGAAGGTGGCGAAGGTGAACAGAAGACAGAGGCCTCGATGCCTTTCATGCACGTCCTATGCCAGACACCCCTCAGAGATCGCTCTCTGAGGAGTGACAACTGCTAGGAATCATCGTGCCTTTTTATTGAGAATGTGTTACATACAGGTAAATGGGAGAGGGGCTAGTGTTTCAATTATCAGCCCATAAAGTCTTTTAACAATAAAGAACATAGATTCTATTCAGGGGTGGATTAAGGGTGGGTCTAGTGCAGTTCCTCAATTGTAGGTGGGTCTCCATGGAATGCAGTTTTGGGAAAGCGGTTCCGGTAAGCAGAGATGATTATCAGCTGATGCGGTGCAGCAGCCATCTTCTGATTACTGGGAATGGTGCTGAGAAAAGAAAATCTCAAGAATAGATATTAGTTTTTATGGGTCTAATAAGGAATGATACTTATACAGTTTTGTAGGGATCTAAAACTTAATTTGAGGAATCCTAATATATTTATCTATTTCACTTGGAGAGGGCAGAGGTGTCCTGGGCCAGTTTTGGCCTAATCTTATTTTAGGTAAAGAAAGGATGTATTTTTAAAGGGCCTTCCAAAGGTCAAGATTACTTCTGCCTAGAAAGAACTTCAGCCCACCCTCTATTGTGACCATGGAGATAAAGCATTGTAATTAATAGTAAGTGATCAGAGCAAAGGGGAGCGGTCGGGGACTTCCTGGAAGATTTTATCATATACTCAGGATGTATAGGAGAGCTATGCAATTCTTTCATAGTAGTAAATTGGGAGTCAGAGGGGGGGTCGCTTCCCAGTGAGGCTGCCTCAATTCTCTGGAGCAAATAGCAAGCAGCCTTGCTGACATGCTAACTGACCCAAGCTTTGTTCCAAGGTCGGGGGGTGCACAACAGTAGCCTTGCCAACGTGTTGATCCGACCGGAAGCGGAGCTCAAAGGTCAGGGGGCTCAGACAGATCCTGGGGCCTCACCGGGTCGGACTCCTCCAGGGAGGCTGGGAGGCTGAGTTCTGATTCTAGTGCTGAGAGGCAGGCCTCATACCACGGGAGACTACAGACACAGGAAGTGTAAGAGAAGCTGGGCAACTATGGACAAGAGATGGCCCCTGCACTGTCAAGTCTAAAGCCCGGGGCCTCCTAGCCAGGTCATCAGTCAGCCTGGGCCTCAGTTGCCTCAAGTGAGGAGAGTGGCTACGGCAGCCTCATTCATGCAGGAGCTGAACGCGGTGCTCTCTTGTGGCACACAGCCCTGGATGAGCGATTCTCTCTCCTAAAGATGGTGACACACCTGGCTTGTCCGGCCAGAGCTTATCATACCTCTAGGCCTATTTATACTGCAAACCTGCCCTTCCCCATGGTGTCTTCAGGGTTTGGCTGAGAGAATCCCAGGGGACAGAGGGACCTGGGCTGGTTATTTCTCTCTCAGGGGTATGGACCACTGCCCTGAGGCTCCTTTGTGTTCCCGCTAGGTCAGTGGGAGCTGCGGGGAGCTCTTGCGTGCATCCATGCCCATGTGCGCTCATGCCCTCTTAACACACTGTCCACATCTCAGTGGCTCGGTGGACACCTCTACAGTTACACGGCCGAAGGGAGGATCAGCAACACCATCAAATAAGCAAAAGGACCCTC